>NC_134940.1:0-337500 GCF_051020765.1 Lasioglossum baleicum
TTACAAGCTGATATTAACGTATAAAGTTTGAGAGCGCATTAAGTTTCAGCAACGAAGCAGGATTCCTGAATAAGTGCGCGACACTTCGCTAGACGGTTCGAAGGATTATGATCCGCTGTACCGACTTGTTATTCTCATAGGAATAAATTCCAACAAAATGATCAATCGCCATGATTATTTCACGTGTATGTAAATACTGTATGTATCTACTTTTTAATTCGAATTAATTTTTAGGATACAGTTACTAATTTTCGAAAGCAAAGTATGGGTATATAAAATAGATACAAAATTTAATTTGAAAACCACTCCGATTACAAAAAATGTAATCATCTAGTGTATTAGAGAAGAATCTGATGTTTTAATGTTCTAACAATAAATGAGTTTTTTGTGGGATACCAATTTCCTTAGCATATTCTTAGAATATGTTTAAATATTTTCTTGCCGGTTCTCTACAAGTCTAAGATGGTTAACTTTCTGCGTCTCAGCTATTTGAAAACCATACAAATTTCATTGGAAGTATTTTTTCCTAAATTCGATGGATATCCGTGCCTATGGGTTCGCTGTCGGAAGAGGCCCAGGAGGGTAGGAATAAAGATTACAGATACTATAGAATACACCACACCAGAAAGTGATCTCGTTTAGCAACAAATGAGTTACACATGCTTTTAATAACTTCGGATCCATACATTAATCTTTTAAGACCAGAACCGAAGACCAAATCACTGCCACTTACTGAACAAGCGCAGTCTCTATTGAAATAGTGTTCATGTATATTATGTAAATATTATTATACTATCAATATAATACTATTCGATAATAATATTATTGGTAATATTATTTATACAAAATGATATTAAGCTTTTTGTTTAATACTATTTCAAGTTTGTTTGTCTAATACTATTTAAAGTTTGTTTCTGTAATAGTATTTGAAGTTTGTTTGTTTAATTCTATTTCTAGTCTGTTTGCTTAATACTATTTCAAGTATTCAATTTTAGAAGGCTGAAATAAGAGTTCGTAATGTAATAAACAATATTATGTATAAACAATTATATTAAGTTCATTGTTTAATATTTCGTTTAATGTTGGAACAAGCGTATGAATAACAAAACATGTGAACGCGAGCGAACACGAGCGAACACGAGCGAACACGAGCGAACACGAGCGAACACGAGCGAACACGAATAGACGAGAGAAGACGCGCTTTGTCTAAATCCCGAACTACAGTATTTATTGTTGACATGCGTTCAGTTCGAATGTAATCCTCGCAAGAAGAAGACGTGTTATATTAAAGTGTAGCGTGACCCGTTGATCACGCGAACATAGTTACGATAGCGTTACCGTAATATAGGTTCGATTAATGGCGCTGAGAGGGAAATTTGAATATAAAGCATAACGTTTAGGTCAAAGCCGCGTATTTCATATACATATATTCTTTATTCGGGCACGATAGCTTAGGCTTAGAATAAGTAGGGAAACAAGAGGTTTCCACAGAGATCCTTGACGAAACCAGATGGGCGAGACTAATCGAGGAATTTGGGTAAAGTCATGTAACTCTTGGAGGAGCTTCTCCAATTACGCATAAATAGGCAGTCGAAGTCTAGAATCGGTCAAGGACGGGAAGTCGTAAATTCTCAGTCAAGGACCTCTTGGAACTCCCTCGGACCTCTCTCTCGCTCGGTCCCACGACCCTTGTTTTGGCGGGCTTTCACCCTCGCGCGTACCCCACTCTCGTGCGCGCGCTATTGAGGCACCTCCACCACCAATCACCATCGAGCAGCAACCAAAGACGAGCCACCCGACGAATCAACGTTCAGCTGGAAGATCCGAATTTTCCTATTGGCTAAGGAAAAGGATGCTGGAAGAAGATAAAACTTCAGGACGAGGCAAATACGAGGCAGATAGATTTCTCAGATCATAGAGTCAACAACTAAAAGTTTCAATTAAATAAAGTATATTTTAATTTTTCCTTTACATTACATTGTTCAAAGTTATTTTCTGCAAACCTTCCACGAGCAGAGTGCTTCAGCGCTCCACGGGCACCTGAACCCAGCGAATTCCCTAATCCCACCACACTGCGACGTAACAAAAGCAATCGTTCAATATAAGCTGTTATTACAGAGTACACTACTTAACATCTTTTCGTATCCACCTGTCCACTGATCACAAGTTTCAAAATTTAATAATATGAGAAGTTTGAAGATTGAGAAGCAATAAAAAAAAAGAATTATTCAAAAATATTGAGAATTGCCGAAGTTATGAAGTTTTTTCCATTTTACCATACGTTCCGACCACTGTGCGACGTGACAAAGTATAGAAGTCAATGTGGCGAGCAACCAGAAAAACAAAGTGCAACTGAAAGAAGCAGTGTTAGTGCCTGGTTTTAAGAACAATTTTCTATCAGTGTCACAGATAACTAAAAACGGGTACAGAGTAGAGATCGCGGTTTTGGACGTGTACTAAAATACACGTGTACACGTGGTACGTGAAGCGTGTAGTACGAATTTAAGGATCCGTGAATACTGATCCGTGAATGCGGAACGGGGACACGGATCCACGAACACGTGAATACGGACCCGTATTCACGGATCCGTTCGGCACGTTCGAGTCCGACGACTGAGGCGTTATTGGTTTTAGATCGAACTCTTTTCTACTGTTGACGTTAGAAGTGAGACAATAATAAAGTTGCGGTAAATTGTTCGACGTTAAATGACCGTATATTAAAATGCATATGTAAAATAAAAATACGAACATTTGTGAAATTAAAATACACGGGTACCCGTCTACTTAGTATTATATTACGTGCATTAAAATTCGGATTCGTTTATTGCACGTGAAATAGGGACCCTTATTAGATGTGATTCCGGAAGCGGGTTGCGCAGATGGAAAGAGATACTGAATAAATTAGCGGAAATAGCGCACGAAATAAAACAGGTGTTAGAAGAGCGATGCGTTTATTACGAAATAGAGAGCTATACTGACGTGAAAGAGAACAATACAAAGGAAAAGAAAGGATTACATAGACAGACAAGAGTATGGATTTAAAGACGGCAGCATTGGTGACGCGTAAATATAAACAGAGAACGTATTTGTGTAACGCCCGCGTTACTTGAGGCGTGAGCGTGAACAACGACTGTCTAGAGCTAACACACATTTTGAAAAACAAATTTTTGGATTACAGGTAACAAAAAATAATTAACAAAAGTTTACGCAATAAAATTTAATCAATTAATTTTTTATTTTCATATAACAAAACCAAAATGTTTACATTTTCAGGTAAAACGCGTTTTTTCGCGTTACAATATTTCCCACAGTTGAAAAACAACGTTCGGAACTATCCGACGTTGCCGGTATCGCCAAATACTTAAGGTTCTACTAGCGGCCGCTCTTTCGTTTCTGGCGTGACCATCGAAAAGTTGTCAAGGTCAACTAAGGATCGGCACCAGGCTTGCCATATTCCGCGCGTGCCAGGCCCCTTACCGCTGCGCCTCTCGCCACGCTACTACGCTGAGCCCGCCCCACTCTTCCCACTAACACTGACGCGTACCGTTAATTTAGCTTGCTCCACGCGGTACGCGTCAGTGTAGTGGGAAGAGTGGGGCGAGCTCAGCGTAGTAGCGTGGCGAGGGGCGCAGCGGTAAGGGGCCTGGCACGCGCGGAATATGGCAAGCCTGGTGCCGATCCTTAGTTGACCTTGACAACTTTTCGATGGTCACGCCAGAAACGAAAGAGCGGCCGCTAGTAGAACCTAAGTAATAAGATTTTCGTCCAGTAGGGGAGCTGGGTACATTGTCTGCCGACACTGCATCAGTAAATGTTGCCGGTAAGTCAGGAGCAAGCGTGACGTCACACAGTGTCGGTGTGCTCGAGTGAGAGTGTGTGGCACACCCTCGCCACTCGGGCAGCGTATACGTGTGCCTAGCCGGATCGCAAGAGAGGGTTCGGTTTTAGTATAATCACGTCTCGCTAATGCACATTTGGAGCCCCTACGTAGTCACAATCGCTAGATAAAAGATCAATCTACTGCGCATGCTGTCAAAGGTGGCCTACTTTTGCGTTTTTCAGGTATAATTTTAATTATTCGGCAGCAAGATGCTGTACCGTGCGGGGCACTCACACACTCGCCACTCGGGCAGCGTGTACGTGTGCCTAGGCGGATCGCAAGGGTTCGGTTTTAGTATAATCACGTCTCGCTAATGCACATTTGGAGCCCCTACGTAGTCACAATCGCTAGATAAAAGATCAATCTACTGCGCATACTGTCTAAGATGGCCTACTTTTGCGTTTTTCAGGCATAATTTTAATTATTCGGCAGCAAGATGTCTGTTCGGGAGGCTCTGCAAGCAGACTTGACTAGCCGTACCGCGCGGCGCACTCACACAGTAACCGCTCGGGCAGCGTGTACGTGTGTCTAGGCGGATCGCCAGGTTTCGGGAAGCTTCAAATCATTTTTCGTCCTTCGCCGCCTCCTGCACTAGGTATACTATATCTATATCTTGTGACATTGCCTCTTTTCGCTCGGCTTTCTGACCGGCGAAAGCGGTCAACCCCGAGAATTTACAGTCGCTGAGGACGGGCCGTGCGCTGCCGCGCGGACACGGTCCTCTCGGGACAAATGTGATTGACGAGAATACTCGAAGGCAACACTAACTGAACAATTGTTCGGGCGCCAGGTACTCGGAAGTACCACACTAAAGAACACCAAAGTCTCGTGTTCGCGGACGAACACGAGCTTCGACTCTTCTCGCAATCACCGACGGAATTGTAAGACACGAACAGCCAGGAGTTCGGACACAGGGAATAACGGGGACAGCCCTCGCGACAGGACGGGTCTCGCAGGTCGGAAATGAACTCGAAAGTTTAGGGCTCGAATGAATTTATTCGTCGTCCAATAATAAATTACAGGTGGGCGGCCACGTGGCCGCAAACCGGGAGCCCGCGCTCCTAATACACTTTTGCGATGGATGTTCGATGGCGGAGCGCGTTGGTCGAGATTTCGCGAATAAGATTAATACGGTACGACGGTACAATGCAAGTCTCGCGAGTGACGAGAATTCGCGGAACGCAGATGTACGGCGCAGTTTCGACGGACTGTCGCGAGATTGACGAGCGCACTGAACGGTACTTTACCGAATTCGCTAATATCGTGATTACCTTTTCCGACGCGGCTCCTTAAGGAAGACTTCCGACTAATCGAAGGGGGGACTGCTCGAAAAGGCTCACAGCGTTCTCCAAGAGAACGCGAGCACCGAGCACGAGGCCAAATGCCTCGGCTATCACCAATTGTTCGAGGACGATACGCACTCGCCTCGTCCTCGCACTAAATATCGAGCCAACACTAAAATACGACCGAGGATCACTTGTCGACTTACCGTGGTAGACGTAGGCTCGCCGAACCTCCTACTTCAGACCGGTAATTCTGCCTTCGTTTCCTACGCTCACTCGGAAATAACCACCCGCGTCGCGTGTCCGTTGTACTACGGAATTCGGACCTCGGAAGTCTACTCGATAACCAGCGCGACAGTGATCCGCGGATTCGCATCGATGGCGCGCTTCGATTCTCGATCTCCCCACTCCTGTCGTCCTACCGAAATTCCCTAGGGGCGCACCCGCAACGCGACTGCGACTAGCCGCAGGATCGAACTATCAGAACCGGTCGATGGACCCACGACCTTTCCAATCACATCGATCCAATCGTCGAAGGACGATCGGCGAGGATTAATCCTCTCAGGCGCTACTCCGCACCATCCTTGCCGGGGCCGACTGTAGGAGGGTGAGACGCCGGCTGGCCCACCAAAATGCCGATGATATGCAATTGCAGCCCCATTGTCCTAGCACGTCGTCTCCGAGTTTACGGGCTCGTGTGCAGCGGTGCCTTTTGCCACTTCTCCGGATCCGGAATGGTTTTTGTTGGCGGCCAATATTTTGTCGTCGGTTGATCCTACGATGCGGGGCGCCTTGTCGGTATTTGTCGCTTCCTAGACACGTTCCTGAAAGTGGCCACTCTCGGCGCGTGCAACAGATGGCATTAGGAGCGATCTTTGATCTTAATAACTTCCTTAAGGGTGTAGATCCGTTTGCGACCTCGAAATTAGTTTGAGCTCCGGCCTGTAGGGGAGCTGGGTACATGTTCTCTCGTTGAATCGTCGAGACTATCGAGAGCACGGTGCTCCGTGGTCGAGAGGCACAGCAGCGTTAACGAGATACCATCTCGGCGGTGACAGTAGTCACTGCATCAATAAATATTGCCGGTAAGTCAGGCTTCATCAGCAAGCGTGACGCTTGGGCAGCGTGTATGTGTGCCTAGGCGGATTGCAACTTTGCAAGGGTCCGGCTCCGGACGTCATTTGTCTCGCTAATGCACATTTGAGACCCCTACGTAGTCACAATCGCTAGATAAAAGATCAATCTAGCGCGTGAGCTCGCCCAAGTGGCCTAATTTTGCGTTTCCGAGGCGTAATTTACATTATTCTGCCTATTATGTCTGCCCGGGAGTCTTTGTAAGCAGGCCTCGCGGGCAAACATTGCGCTGCCGAATAATGTAAATTACGCCTCGAAAACGCAAAAGTAGGCCACATGGGCGAGCTCACGCACTAGATTGATCTTTTATCTAGCGATTCTGACTACGTAGGGGTCTCAAATGTGCATTAGCGAGACGAATAACGTCGGGAGCTGAACCCTTACTATCCGTCTAGGCACACGCATACGCTTCCCGAGCGGTGAGCTGTGCTACACACTCTCACTCGAGCACACCAACGCAGCATCATCGTCAGCCGTATCGTGACGTCACGTTTGCGTATGAAGCCTAACTTACCGGCAACACTTCTCAACCCCCGGTTTATCGATACAGTGATTGAATTCGGGAATATCGGTTCTGGCTTACATATGTAAATATCGGTTACCGAACACAATACAGAATACAGAACCGAAACCAGAACCGACATCCAGAACCGAAATTTAACAATTATAAAACCGAAATAATATCGGTTTTCCAAAACCGTTACCGCGTAACCGATATTTACATATGTAAGCTAGAACCGATATACTCGTAACAGTTACAACACCATTTAGATTCTTCATAACTGTTTCGAGAACCAGAACCGATATCATAACAGTGTTCAATCCCAGGACCCAACTAGGTATCCTATGTTATTTTCATTATCATTAATTTTTATTATATGTTGCAGAAAATACTAAGGAGACAGGCACGGAAGGAAGTCTTCAAAAAGTTGATGGGACACGGCCGAGGAGCGCCGTACCATTTTTATTTCTACCAATAATAATAAATAAAAAGACAAATTATAAAATGTGTACATTTCTATTACCCACAAGTTCCTTTGAGTTCCCCTGCTATTCCTCTGCGCGAGTACAAAATATATATTTAAATACTTATATTATTATTAAGTAAATCAATTTTTATAATGTACATGTTATTCTATAAACGTATGAATAAATATCTTAATTTTATCTTTGAATTTTTATTTAAAAACGCTACGAACTTTCGTTCCAACCTAATAATTTATTGTTAAATTAATTGTTTCAATTTTTACAATATGTAGGATAATAATAATGCGCCGGAAGATACGGCGTAGGATGCGGCGGAGGACGAGAAATGGTTTGAAGCATCTCAAAACCTTGCGATCCGCCTAGACACACGTACACGCTGCCCGAGCGGTTACTGTGCGAGTGCGCCACGCGGTACGGCTAGTCAAGCCTGCTTGCAGAGCCTCCCGAACAGACATCTTGCTGCCGAAGATTGAAAATTACGCTTCGAAAACGCAAAAGTAGGCCATATTAGACTGCATGCGCAGTAGATTGATCTTTTATCTAGCGATTGTGACTACGTAGGGGCTCCAAATGTGCATTAGCGAGACGTGATTAGACTAAAACCGAACCCTCTTTTGCGATCCGCCTAGGCACACGTATACGCTGCCCGAGTGGCGAGGGTGTGCCACACACTCTCACTCGAGCACACCGACGCAGCATCATCGTCAGCCGTATAGTGACGTCACGTTTACGTATGAAGCCTAAGTTACCGGCAACATGCTTTTTCTCGTCATCTGTTTTACCGATACAGCAGAAACAGATATTAGCGCCCCGTAGCGAAAAATGCCGGACCTATACTGGTATCCACCCCTCCGTTTAGGGGTATGTTTCGGTTTTAGTAAAAGTGTGTGTTTAAACACGTATAGTTTAACATAATAAACGTTGCATTGGCATTCTATGTGTCCCCGCTACTGCTCATGCTGTATGCTTTTTCTATAAGAACCTTAAATTTCTTGATATTTAAGAAAATGTATGTGTCTTGACAGTGGCAGCACTATCGCGCCGCCCAATGCTTTTCGCGGCTCCGCTACATGCTGCCGAATAATGCAAATTACGCCTCGAAAACGCAAAAGTAGGCCATCTTAGACAGCATGCGCAGTAGATTGATCTTTTATCTAGCGATTGTGACTACGTAGGGGCTCCAAATGTGCATTAGCAAGACGTGATTATACTAGAACCGGACCCTTGCAATCCTCGTGTACGTATATAGTGTCTAGCGGTGTGTGAGGGTGCCACCACACTCTCGCTCGAGCCGGACCCACACCCTTAATTGCAAGTCTTGCAATTGTCGGATATTTGCGTATCCGTGACTTCCACCACTCATGCGGACATAAATCAAACCGTAACTGTAGTTCCGCAATATATTTTTCGTATTCTCCGTGTATGTCGGACATGTCAACAATGTCGTCATTATATAAAAATTGTAAGGTAATTGTGCATAAAAGGTCCCACCTCACCGACTTCGATGATTTTTTAATATGTTGTCAGGGTGAAGATTCTATGTGTGTGAAAAACTTTTTCCTATACATGTAACCGCCGCTCAGTCTTAGTTTTTGTGATATTTGCGAAAAACTGCAGCTACTACTATACATTTAATTTTGTCTATACATGCACGCCCGTGCTGTGCGTATGCGTCAGCATGACGCGACAGCTCGTCAACTGTTTCTACAGATATACAATGTATATCACTACATTCACTACGATCGTTAAACGATATTCTATATACGGTGATACATATGTATGTATATAAGGTGAGCTTTTAATTTTGAAAAAGGACGCGTTTACTACCTGAGAATGTAAACATTTTAGTCTTTTTGTACCAAAATAGAAAATTAATTGAATAAATTGTATTTCGTAAAATTGTGTTAATTATTTTTTGTTACCTGTAGCTCAAAAATTTGTTTTTCAGAATGTATGTTAGCTCTGGACAGTCGTTGATCACGCTCACGCCTCAAGTAACGCAGGCGTTACATAAATACGTTCTCTGTTTATATTTACGCGTCACCAATGCTGTCGTCTTTAAATCCATACTTATGTCTGTCTATGTAATCCTTTCTTTTTCTTTGTATTGTTCTCTTTCACGTCAGTATCGCTCTCTATTTCGTAATAAACGTATCGCTCTTCTAACACCTGTTTTATTTCGTGCGCTATTTCCGCTAATTTATTCAGTATCTCTTTCCATCTGCGCTACCCGCTTCCGGAATCACATCTAATAGGGGTCCCTATTTCACGTGCAATGAACGAATCCGAATTTTAATGCACGTAATATAATACTAAGTACACGGGTACTCGTGTATTTTAATTTCACAAATGTTCGTATTTTTATTTTACATATGCATTTTAATATACGGTCATTTAACGTCGAACAATTTACCGCAACTTTATTATTGTCTTACTTCTAACGTCAACAGTAGAAAAGAATTCGATCTAAAAACAATAACGCCTCAGTCGTCGGACTCGAACGTGCCGAACGGACCCGTGTTACACGGATCCGTATTCACGTGTTCGTGGTTCCGTGTTGTAACCGTATATTTGATTATTAATCTATTATTAAATTGTGATAGCCAGACGGGCTGAGAATTGACACAAATTGAATTAATGAATAGTGAATGTGGAGATTCGAGCCTCCATGCAATGGATAGCGGACTAGTTTGGATGGAAGGTTAAATGTTCACAAGCGAAATCTGGTAAAAGGAGGGTATATTTAGCCACCTTTCAATACAACGATATTTATGACTTCGTAGTCATGCCCAAAATGAAATACAATAACAACGCCTTACGTAATCAGTCTTACGGAGTTTCGACTCTCACAGGTTTGTTTCCTACCGGACGATAATCTAAGTCCGCCGGCGGATAATCACCAAGAATCCACGGTCGCTACGTATTAGATGTTTCGGTTTAATTATCATGAGGATAACCCTCGACTTAAATCGATATTATTGTAATGGCTTTCAACAATGGGATATGTAAAGTAACTAGAAAATTGATCTCACACAGCGTGTGAGTTGATGAATAAAGATCTCTGGACACGTTTACTACTCGTACGATCTGCTGATTTATCAGATGATACGCACTTATAGAAACGATCACGATATCTCGGAATTCCGGAACACTTACGAGTTGCCCTTCAGCACAGTTTGTGACCTCGGAGCAACTTTCAGTGTCAGTAGAGTTTCTTTTGCTGTGATGATCCAAATATTATACAGAAAACCAAATGATTCGAGAACTTGTCACTCAAAGACGATCGACACAATAATGAAACACCAGTAGTGCATAAGTCTGATCCACATGGAGTTTCAGATGCTTGATCTAGTGATAGAACACGTTCCCGAATCGAACCGCGAACCACTCATTGTTGAAGCCACTAAATATACCGGAGTGTCCGTACGACTACTTTCGTGAATTTAAGAGTTGGGACTCGCCGTCCAATACGACAAGAAAAGAAACTTTAATAAATTCTTTAATCCACGCTTGCTTGTAGCAAGTTACAGTGTTGGGAGCTACGTTACTTTTACATCAATAATTAAACGCAAATGACTACTACGCTGTCACGACTAAATTACGCAAACGGTGATACGTTTGAACTGTGCCACGAAGCGGTTTGCAATCGCGACTCCTCGGTTTGAGGCGCTTACGTAACGAGGTTGGCTAGACGGTTTGTCTAGTACAACAGGACGGTTTGGCCTCCCGAATACGCACCGGTTATCGTCGAACGGACACCTCGCGAACGCGTGCTCACTGAATCGCTTCCAGACGTAGAGTGAGTACTCGATGGCCCTCATCGATCTCCTTCGATGATTATCGAGTGGGGATTGATGCGCACGCAACTATGATTAGTGGGGCGATCCTGCGATCCTTTACTACGACGAGGATCGCGTATGACGTCATAGATCGCCGTGGTAGATACAATTTCTACTCTCAATGTGCGCGAGGTGTCGATATGTGACCGACACGGTTACAGTGTACACGGATCCGCATTCACGGATCCTTAAATTCGTACTACATACACGGTTCACGTACCACGTGTATTTATATACACGTGAAACGGGGATCTCTAGTACAGAGTGACATTTTATAAAGATGGTGCAAGTGTGAGACTTCCTGATGGCAGCATTGCGATGCGTGCAAAAGAACATAATGGTTTATACAGGGTGTTTACCTACAGGTGGGAGAAAATTTAAGGGGTGGTTCTCGACGATAATATAAGACGAAAATGAAGAATAAAAAAATTGCGATTTCGGCTTCGTTATTTAGTTATTAACAATTAAAAATCCGCCTAAAATGCTGCAACTCTTCTAACAAAAGCATACGTTGCGTACGTCAGACAGGCGCGCGACAGTCTCGTATCAAGTGACAAACGCATGCATACCTTGGTTCTCATTTGGGGCCCAAGAGAGGTGAAAATGTTTAAAAAATCGGTGGACTACATTGAACCTACCGACTCGTTAAAATCCACAAGGGCATTTTTAATATCCGCCCTATGGAATTATCGAGTAGAAGGGGTCAATGCCCTTTCACTTTTAAATTCTTCTCACACATATCCACAAATCCTTATCCTGCACTATAATTGTTCATAACACCGTACCTAATATACTGGAATAAATGCTCTAGCACTATTTACAATATCATACACACGCACTACGAGTTTACAGAGTCATGCGATTTCTGCGAACGGAAATCTTCGACGCGTGCGAGAAGAATCGTCCGTACAAGCTAGTATCCGTATGTACACTGATTCAAGACAGCTAATGTGGTCAATGCACACACAAATACCTATACACACCCTATACGAAATTCCCATAAAAGCCTAATGGAAAATTAACAATTCCATCACTGCCATTTCATACATTGTAAGAACTCACGGGCCTTTAAATTGTGCCGGCGACGGCGACACGCTTCGGTCACCCGATCCGTATTTCATTCTGTCCTTCTCTATGTTCGGCTCCCTATTGAAGTCTCGCTCGGCGCGGTCGGCGTGTATCTGGACGCAGTCATAAATCACAAAAGGCTTCACTATTTGCTCGTTGCGAACTCAAACCCCCGGCAGTTTCGCAACGAACGAGAAATTACTGCATTTCACTTTCTCCATACATAACTTATTTCGTTTTTTTTTAATACAATCCCTTTAAGATGTAAAATTTCAAACTTTGATAATTATTCCTTTGAGTGTTTGTTATGGTGGACCTATGTACCAAATTTCAAGCTTGTAGGTCAATGGGAAGTACCCAAAAGGTTTTGATGATCTGTCAGTCAGTCAGTCAGTCAGTCAGTCAGTGACAAATCTAGCGATTTTTGAGGTCCTATATCTCAGAACTTACTAATGTTGGAAGATTAATGTTTTGTCAATATTGAGACATGATAGCATTTAACAAGAGTACGAAATTACATCTCTCCATCTGCCTCCAGTGTCGAGTTATAAGTCTCTAAAAAACGGCTAAGTTGTTTCGTGTAAAAGGAGGTAGTGCAAGAACTTGGCTGGTGCACTACCGTGCACCTAGATAACATTGACAATTCAAACCCTGTGTGTGAAGTGTGCAGTAAAGCAAAAATACACTAGCTACCATACAAAACATCAACGTCTCGTGAAAAAGAAGTGCTAGGACTAGTACACAGTGACATTTGTGGCCCGTTCAGTGTTGAATCTTTAGGAGGAGCACGCTACTTCATTACATTTATTGATGACAAAAGCCGTTACATACACATCAAACCATTGAAGAAACGATCGGAGGCATTGGAAGCGTTTAAAGAATATAAGGCTTACGCAGAAAAACACACAGGGGCAAAAATAAAGAAACTAAGAACGGATAATGGAACCGAATATCTCTCACGGGAATTCAGTAACTTTCTGAAGGAGGAAGGGATAACTAGACAACTCACGGTTGAATACACTCCGCAGCAGAATGGAATAGCTGAGAGAGCCAACCGTACCCTTGTTGAAATGGCTCGCTCCATGCTAACTCAGACAGGGATACCGCTAACACTATGGGCTGTAGCAATAAACGCTGCAGCATATACAAGAAACCGATGCCCAACGAAAGCGAATCAAGAAGCCACCTCTCACGAAATATGGACAGAGACGAAACCTTACATAGGATTCATGAGAAGTTTTGGGAGCCGAGTAATAGCACTCGAAAAAGGAAAAAGCAGAAACAAGTTTGCAGCAAAAGGAAAAGAGTACGTCGTAGTGGGATACTCAAATGAAGCCAAGGCCTACAGACTATGGGAACAAGGAACCCGCACTGTAATAAAAAGAAGGGATGTGCGATTCCTTGAAAATTGGACCGCTGCACCAATGGAAAACGAAGTCACATTCTTCAAAGCACCTATGCAGCCGATTTCCAGTGAGCTCGAAGAAGCAAGGGAAGAGGAAGACATCACTGGAAAAGAAACACACCAATAAACACAACAAGAAAACATTCACGATGACTTCGAACCCATCGTCTCAACTCCATTAACGAGCAAAGGCCCTGGACGACCAAGGAGCGAAAGAACTGGAAAACCAAGGAGGCCCAGAAAAATATATTCCACACGAGACACCAACGAGGAACCAAGGAATATACAAGAAGCAATTACCGGGCCAAATTGAGAGAGATGACTGGAAGCAATAAACACCGAACACAATGAACTACTACAAAACAACACATGGACCCTGGTGAGTAGACCGGAAGATCATAAAGTATTAAAATGTAAATGGGTTTTTAGGATAAAGAGGAACCAGGACGGCTCAATCAATATGTATAAAGCAAGGTTGGTCGCAAGAGGTGACCAACAGAAAGAGGGAATAGACTTTGACGAGGTTTTCGCACCCGTGGCAAGACTGGAGACAATACGCAACCTCCTTCCAATCAGCGTCATAAGAAGGATGCATGTGCACCAACTAGATGTAACGACCGCATACGTGCAGGGAGAACTGCATGATACTATACAGGGTGTCCCAAAATTCGTGAAAATCCCGAAAGTGGGTGTGGTTCCTGAGACCATTTCAAGCGACATTTTCCTTTGCAAAAATGTTATCCGCGGCTTTGTTTAGAAGTTATTAACGAAAAACACGGACCAATCAGAGCGCGACCTAGGCGCGAGTTGCCACAGTCGGCCCGGCGCGCCAAATGTCTATTGGCCGACTGTGGCAACTCGCGCCTAGGTCGCGCTCTGATTGGTCCGTGTTTCTCGTTAATAACTTCTAAACAAAGCCGCGGATAACATTTTTGCAAAGGAAAATGTCGCTTGAAATGGTCTCAGGGACCACACCCACTTTCGGGATTTTCACGAATTTTGGGACACCCTGCATACATGGAGCAAGCGGAAACGTTCGTAGAGCCAGGTGACGAAACCAAAGTCTACAAATTAAACGAACCTCTGTACGGTCTGAAACAAGCCGGTCGAGAATGGTATCGTAAATTAGACAGTTACTTAATTAGTTTAGGGTTCAAAAACACAGTCGTAAATCCATGTGTGTATGTAGGTTTAAAAGACAATCAAAATACGGTTCTAAAAGTATGTTGACGATTTGATAGTCGCGTCCGTAAACTTGGAAAAGACGCAGATTAAAGAAAAATTAAAGAAAGAATTTAAATTGAAAGATCTCGGAAAAATTAAAGACATTGTAACGTCGTACCGACGTGTTGCGTCGGTTTTGTTCGTATGAGCAAATTCTCGCTGTACATACATATATATATATATAACCGCGAGTACAGGTGTACGTACATCTAAACCGTCGTTTCGTTCGAACTGCGAAAAGTATACATCGACGACAACATATTCGTCCGTGCCTCGTACGATTTAGACAAAAGGACTTCACGGTTCACCGAATCCCTATGGTCCGCGCTCTTATTATAAATAAGACGAAATCGCGCGAATCGCTCTCTTCCAGTTTCGGAATTTATACAGTTCAGTTCTCTAGCGTCGTCAGTCGAGTTCAAATCGCGTCTTCGGACTTTAATCTAGTTTAGTCCATTTTCTCGCGTTTTCGGACTCTGTTCAAAATCGCTCACGATACTCAGGTCGTATTGCATCTTACCATTTCTACCATTTTCATTACAGTTATATCTAAATTGTTCTAAATTATTCGTCGAGTTTGCTCGTAGACATTTATACCAAATTTACAGATATTTCTCTGTGCCATTTTGTTTATACGAGCTTGCTCGCATTATCTTTCACATTATAATTGCTTTTCTGCGCTATTTTTGTTCACACGAGCTCGCTCGCATTACTTTTCGTATTATAATTGCTTTCTCTGTGCTATTTTGTTTATACGAGCTTGCTCGCATTATCTTTCACATTATAATTGCCTTTCTGCGCTATTTTTGTTCACACGAGCTCGCTCGCATTACTTTTCGTATTATAATTGCTTTCTCTGTGCTATTTTGTTTATACGAGCTTGCTCGCGTTATCTTCCATATTATAATTGCCTTCTCTGTGCTATTTTGTTTATACGAGCTTGCTCGCTTTATAATTCTTATTACAATTGCTATTTCTGCGCTATTTTGTTCACACGAGCTCGCTCGCTTTATAACTCATATTACAATTGCTATTTCTGTGTTATATATTTCGTTCGAGCTTGCTCGCACGCCGTCATTATACTTTGTTTCACGAGTTCTGCTCGCAAATCATCACCTTGTACCCATTTTGGTTCATTATACTTTGCTTGTTTAAACCTATTACTTCGCAGCTTTAATTCAGCAACACCTTGCTCCTCGCTATCTCCCATGCCCCGTCGCGCCGGTAGAAGCTACCAAATCGGTAAATTGGTGCGACAGCTACGCGCCGAAGGAAGAGGCACCGCTTATAACCCGTACTTGGGAATCGCCAAACGGCCCAGGATCATTCGCGACGCCCCTTTTCTCCGTCGGGTGAAAATAGTGGACCGTCGAGAGATCGCGATACCTCCGCGACGCGAAGAAGGAACCGCTGACCGCGCTGAAACGCCTCCGCGCCGCGAAGAAACGACCGTCGGACGGCCAGATTCCGCGCCTCCTCTCCCGTGGAGGTTGATACCGATCCGATTCCTTCCGAGTCTCCCTCCACTAGAGGAGATCAGTATCGAGGACCCGCGTTACGAACGTTACGTCGTCCGCAGAATACTCACCCTAAGGTGGTATTATTAAAGTTTCGTCGATCAGTGACCGAGTGGAGTGATCGCGAGTGTGTGCGTGTGTGCGTATGCGTCTCCGGGTTGTTCAATCGCGATCGGTCCGCCGATCGATTCCTCACATCCCTCACATTGCTCACATTCGTTCCCATAACCCCGAATCGGTGTTTCAATCGTGTGCGTCTGAGCCCAGAGGGTGCTCGGTACCGAGAGAACACCAATTTCCCTTCGGTCGAGAATCCTGTCACGAATCGAACAACCCACGCGTTCGGACGAGTAACACACACGCCCACATAGTGACACTCTGATCGCAGGGAGCAGTCACCGTCATCGCGCAGTTCGTCGCTCCGTCGCGACATCCCCGCCGGACGACGTCCGTCCCGTTTACATACATTTCCCTCTTCGCCCCTTTCGCAACACGCACCGGTATCGGGTCCCTGATCAGACGTGGACGTCACGCGCCACGTGGATCTAAGATCGTCTTAAATAAATTGGTCGGTTACGTCCCCGCCCCGTCTGGGCTCGTTTCGTCGGATCATATCCGACCCGGGACGTAACAACATATTAGGTATGCGAAAAGAAAGGGAAGGCGATATCGGAGATATTCAAATCAATCAAAAGCAATATATAAACAATGTATTAAAAAGATTCGGTATGGAAAACTGTAATCCGATATCGACTCCATTAGAATCAAAGGTAACCGAAGAGAAGGGATCGGAGAACAACGCAAGCCAATGCAACGCGATAGACGAGCCGTATCGAGAATTCGGAGGGTGTCTTAACTATCTATCCAACGCAACGCGTCCCGACATTGCATTCGCGGCTAGCTTATTAAGTAGATATTGCAACGATCCCAAACCAACTCATTGGACAGCAGCGAAGCGTGTGTTGCGATATCTGAAGGGAACTATAGAATACGGGTTAAACTCAGTATTATATGCACAATAAGAGTAAATTGGAGTAAATATACCAGACTGTGGTGCAGGAATCAGAATTCACCATTATTTTTATAAATTTCTTACTCCATAATTTAAATTCCAAAAATACAAGGTGTGAACAAGTTTTTTATTTTAACAATTACTAATATTTCCACTTACCGTAAGCTATTTATTATTGGCATTTAAAAAATTTTTGTGTCAAAATCAATTATCTTAATATATAAAAATGGATGTTTGTATATATATGATTAATAGACTTCGAAACTGTTTGACCGATCAACATGAAACTTGGCACAAATACATATGTATTTTTTCATGGAGAAGGTTTTTACACTATTCAATTTGTTGTAACTCGCCGCTGTAGATGGTGCTGCAATACATCAGCATCTATACCGTTGAACCTATCGCTATGGAAATTGGTATACATAGGTATTTGAGCATGAGGAACATTTTCGCGCTATCCACTTTGTTGTAACTCGCTATCATATTGACGACAAAACAGAATAATTTATGATTTTTAAAAGATATAAAAATGGATGTTTGGATTAATAGACATCGAAGCTGTTTGACCGATCAACATGAAACTTGTCACCAGAGAGGAAATGAGAGTGCTCACGCCTGGGGTTTGGCCGTGCCGCTTTTGTCTCCATATCATGTTTAGCCTGGAACAGCTCCTACATCATGTTTAGCATGGAACGGAACCTACACCATCTTTAGCAGGGAACAGAACCCACTTTATTGTTATTAAATCTGTGTAATGGATCAGAACTTGCTTCAACCACCGATCAGATACTATTATATAATAGTTAATATCATTTAATAGTATCTGGTCGGTGGTTGAAGCATGTTCTGATCCATTACATAGATTTAATAACAATAAAGTGGGTTCTGTTTCCTGCTAAAGATGGTGTAGGTTCTGTTCCATGCTAAAGATGATGTAGGACAGGGATGGGCATTTTTGCCTCAATTGAGGCAAGACTGTCCACACCACAGCGCCCACTGCCTCCCACCAGCTCCACCGGTACCATGGAGAAAGAACGCGCTTCGCCCGTAGCGAGCAGTGCGCATGTCTCGCGAAGGCTTCGCGCATCGCGGCCTATGCTACGAAGGCGCGCGTTGCATGCAAGAGAGGTTGGTGGGAGAAGCAGGCGTTTGAGGGGCCCCACCCGTGCCCATCCCTGATGTAGGAGCTGTTCCAGGCTAAACATGATGTGGAGACAAAAGCGGCACGGCAAAACCCCGGGCGTGAGCACTCTCATTTCCTCTCTGTTGGCACATATACATATGTACTTTTTCATGGAGAAGGTCTTTACGAAATTCAATTTGTTGCAACTCGCCGCTGTAGATGGCGCTGCAACCGTTAACAAATGTCGTTTCCATACGAGAATTGTGTTAATTGCTGGCCGTGGATATGAATATATTATTCTTTTGTTTTTATATGATTAATATTCCATTCTTCTTTAGTTTATAGGCGAGTATAAAAATGGATGTTTGTATATATATTTCAATTTGTTGTAACTCGCCGCTGTAGATGGCGCTGCAATACATCAACTTGTAGGGATTATGGCGCTCGTGTCGCCATTCCCCTAGGTCGCGCCTAGGGAGATCACCGATAGGGAGTTGGCAGTCCTACTCTCAACCGTCTCTCGTAGCGACCGTTACGCTAGGCATCCCTAGCAGTTCAAAATAGTCAGTCCTATTGTTCAGACGTATTGAACATCATTATCCAGTTGTACTGTGTCTTGAGGCTTACCTCTTTTGTATTATATTCTCCGTCGTACGGTTACGATAGACGTCACTACCGGGTGAATAAAGTATTATTAAATGGTTCTCGTTGAACTACAAATTCTGCAGTGAATTTTATCCTCAAGTCCTAACCACGTGTTGCAAGTAAAACGTAGAGTAGGCTACGTTCTTCGGTACCTTCCCCGATGCTTCTGATTCTCTCCGAGAGTATCCATCTACATCCATCCTACAAACTGTAGGGGCAATATGCGCTTCCGCGCATTGCCACGGCGCTCGTGTCGCCTGGCAATAGCCGCATGCGAGCGGCATAGCGAGTCTCCCCTCTTGACGATCGTTCGTCTGCTGCCTAGAGCGTTTTCCCGCCTAGGCGCCATTATTGTACAGACAGAACGCCAGTGTACAGCGTCTTTCCGCTCTTAGTCTTCGTACTGAATAGTCGTCTTTCTTTTCCTTAGCCGTTGCTAAGTGTTACACGTATAGAACTTCCTTTGTGTTTTGTAGGTAATTACGTGCCTTTGTAACAGTTAATAAAGTTATTGTTACTAATTATACTAGCAGCAGTGATTCTGATTCAATTGCAATCTATCGGACCTAAACGCGTAGTAGGTCGCCTTCCCTATCAGTCACCAGTAGGGATAAAACCTACACAACTTCTATACCGTTGAACCTATCGCTATGGAAATTGGTATACATAGGTATTTGTGAGCACGAGGAATATTTTCGCGCTATCCACTTTGTTGTAACTCGCCATCATATTGACGACAAAACAGAATAATTTATGATTATGCCCCCCACACAAAAGATCAAACATTGGAAGAAGAACCAGACATGCGCGGCAAGTGTCAGCCAGTACAGCTGCTGAAACATCTGAAGGGCGAGTCGCACGAGTAGAAAACCTGCGAATGCGAGCTTCTACATCAAGAGTTGTTGAAACATCTGAAGAGCAAGTCGCACAAGTTGGAAACCTACGAGTGCGAGCTTCTACATCAAGAGCTGCTAAAACATATGAAGAGCGAGACACACGACGTGAAGGTCAACGCTTACGGCAGAGTCGATCAAGAACGAGAATCGATCTCAAGAAAGCGGAGTTCATTTACAATAAAAACTTTGATTACAGAATGCATCACGATGTTGCCATAGGACCAATGACTAATTTGTGCTTTCATTGTTGCGCTTTGAAGTTTCAGAAAGAAACGCCTGGCATGTGTTGCTCCAATGGCAAAATCAACTTGCCACCACTGGCTGAGGTACCAGAACCACTTTTAACTTATGTGGCTGGAGTTACTCGGGAGTCCAAACACTTTCTACAGCATATTCGTAAATACAACTCATGCTTTCAAATGATATCGTTTGGAGCAACGAATATTGTGAGATATGGTAATTTCATGCACACCTTCAAAGTCCAA
Source organism: Lasioglossum baleicum (assembly GCF_051020765.1). Taxonomy (NCBI): domain Eukaryota; kingdom Metazoa; phylum Arthropoda; class Insecta; order Hymenoptera; family Halictidae; genus Lasioglossum; species Lasioglossum baleicum. The sequence continues at coordinate 20,502 of NC_134940.1, forward strand.
AGACAAGTGTATCATCAAATTGGTTCATTTCTTCCAGTAACCGGCGAAGATCCACAGTTTTCGAAAATTTATTTCATGGACAATGTGGAAGAAGAGGTTGATCGACGATGCACATTTAGTGCAGTAACAGATCGGAGAATTATTGCTGAATTACGAGCATTATTCCACGAACATAACTGTTTGGTCCGAGATTTCAAATCCGCATTAGCGGATGTAAGAGCGGATGATTTAAAAGTCATAATCAGGGCAGACAAAACGCCATTAAATGAGCATGAAAGACGTTTCAATGCTCCAACGGCCCCTAAAGTAGCAGCTGTAATTGTCGGAACAGAGATTACCCGCCGAGATATTGTTATCAGCAGACGAGATCAAACCAAGCAACGTGTTGCTGAAACACATCGATCGTACGATGCTCTTCAATATCCAATACTGTTTCCGCGAGGAGAAGACAGATATCATTTCGAAGTTTATCAAACTAATCCCATCACAGGTGCTGCGACAACGAAAAGAGTCAGTTGTATGGATTTTTATGCATACCGTATCATGATTCGATTCCAACAATGTAACCATATCCTGAAGTGTCGTCAACTTCTCCAACAATTCATCGTTGATATGTACGCTAAAGTCGAAAGTGAACGACTCAATTACATTCGTTACAATCAATCGAAGCTTCGAGTTGAAGATTACATTCATTTGCGAGATGCAATTGCGAATAATGGAACAGTTGCTAACATTGGACAAATGGTTATACTTCCAGCTTCGTATACTGGAAGTCCAAGACATATGCAAGAATATGCTCAGGATGCTCTAACATATGTTTGCAAATACGGACGTCCAGATCTTTTTATCACGTTCACATGCAATCCATCTTGGACTGAAATCAAAGATTTACTTCTACTTGGCCAGCAACCATCCCATCGGCATGACCTCATAGCGAGAGTTTTTAAACAAAAATTAATACGATTTATGGATCTCATCACTAGGAATCATATATACGGAGAAACTCGCTGCTGGATGTATTCGATTGAATGGCAGAAAAGAGCTCTACCACATGCCCATATTTTAATTTGGTTGGTTGAAAGAATTGCTCGAACTCAAATTGACGATATCATTAATGCTGAGCTGCCCGATCCAGAAGAAGATCCAGAATTATTTGAAATTGTCAAAAAACATATGATTCACGGACCATGTGGACTATACAACCCACATTCACCATGCATGAAAGATGGAAAATGCACTAAAAAGTATCCACGTCAGATGATACAAGAAACACAGACTGGTGGCGATGGTTATCCGCCGTACAGACGACGAAAACCAGATGTTGGAGGATACACAACAACTATCAAAATCAATAACGTTTATTTCGAAATTGATAACCAGTGGATTGTGCCCTATACTCCTATTCTTTCCAAATCATTCAATGCGCATATCAACGTGGAAGTCTGCAATTCAGTTAAATTGATTAAATACATATGTAAATATGTGTATAAAGGCAGCGATATGGCAGTTTTCGGACTTGCGAATCCCAATACTCCCGTTAATGAAGTAGAACAATTTCAAATGGGACGTTATATTAGTAGTAATGAAGCTGTGTGGCGAATTCTTGGTTTCGATATTCATGAACGCTTTCCTGCTGTTATACATCTCAGTGTTCACTTGGAAAACGGTCAACGAGTCTACTTCACGGAAGAGAATGCAGCCCAGAGAGCTGCAGACCCACCAAACACAACGTTGACCGCTTTCTTCCAATTGTGTGCAACTGACGAATTCGCGAAAACGTTGTTATATCATGAAGTCCCGCAATAGTACACTTGGGATTAATCGACGAAGAAATTTTACAGTAGAAAACGAGGCACCAGGCATTCTTCAATAGCTGGCATATTTTTCTCTGGAACATTGGGACGAGTATATACTGTTCATCCGAATAATAGTGAATGCTACTATTTGCGAATGCTGCTTCACGTGGTCAAAGGACCAACATCGTTTCAAGCAGTCAAAACCATCGATGGTCAAGTATACCAGACATACAGAGAAGCATGTTTCAAACTTGGTTTGCTTGGAAATGATCAATATTGGGACAACACATTGACAGAAGCTTCTGAAACACGTCATGCTCACCAAATACGAACTCTGTTCGCCATAATCTTGACAACCTGTGCGCCATCTGATCCGAAAGATCTATGGGAAAAACACAAAGAAAATATGAGCGAAGACATACTTCTCCGAGAACGCAGAGACAATCCCGGCCGGGATGTACAGTACTCGGAAAACATTTTCAATGAAGCACTGATATTGCTTGAGGATATGTGTTTGTCGATTAACAACAAACTTCTCAATCAGCTTGGGCTATTTACACCGGAACGTAACAGAAACGATGTTGTTGATAGAGACGTATTGCGAGAAAAACAATATGATGTCGATGCGCTACAAGTTTATGTTGAGAGTCAGAAAAGGCTCTTAACAAATGATCAACGACTCGCGTACGACACAGTTATGGAGTATGTACGAGGCGGAAATTGTGGACTCCTTTTTCTTGATGCACCAGGAGGCACAGGAAAAACATTTCTACTCAATTTGATACTCGCCGAAATTCGAATGCAGAATGAGATTGCTGTGGCTGTAGCATCATCGGGGATTGCAGCAACACTACTTGATGGAAGACGCATGGCGTATTCGGCTTTCAAGCTGCCATTGAATCTAAATCTTGCTACAGATACTCTTTGCAACATTGGAAAAAAATCTGGAATGGCAACTGTATTGAAAAAATGCAAAATCATTATTTGGGATGAATGTACCATGATCCATAAGAAAGGACTTGAAGCACTTGATCGTACTCTGCGAGATTTTCGAAGCGATCAACGTCAAATGGGCGGAGCTCTGATATTGCTCGCCGGTGATTTTCGTCAAACTTTACCTGTCATTCCAAGATCAACACCAGCAGACGAGCTGAACGCATGCCTGAAGAATTCGGCTCTTTGGAGACATGTGAAGAAAATTACACTTTCAACCAATATGCGTGTGCATTTACTTGGAGATGTTTCTGCACAAACATTCGTCAAGTAACTTTTAGATATGGGCATTGGCAAACTTGCGGTTATTCCTGAAACACAGGAGATATCGTTCCCACTAAACTTCTGTCAACTTCAATCATCAATTGAAGATCTTGAAATGAAGGTTTTTCCGAACATCGTCAACAACTTCAGGAATAGCGATTGGCTATCCGAGAGAGCTATCTTAGCTCCAAAAAATGATGACGTCAATTGAATCAATAACAAGATTCAATTGAAAATTCTTGGTGCGGTTACCAAATATAAATCCATCGATACAGTTACAGAAGAGGATCAAGCTGTTAATTATATTATCCAATAGAATTTCTGAATTCATTGGAGCCTGCTGGAATGCCATCACACATATTAGCGTTGGAAGTTGGTTCACCAATACTGCTCCTTCGGAATCTCAACACGCCAAAGTTGTGCAACGGAAACAGACTTTCAGTGAAAAAACTGATGCCGAATGCCATTGAAGCAACAATAATTAACGGCAAATGTAAAGGAGAATATGTGCTTCTTCCACGCATTCCAATGATTCTCACTGATTTGCCCTTCACCTTCAAACTACTACAGTTTCCTGTGCGTCTTGCTTTCGCGATGACAATCAACAAAGCTCAAGGGCAGTCACTGCGCGTTGCCGGATTAAATTTATAAAATGTTTTTCACATGGTCAACTATATGTTGCTTGCTCCAGAGTAGGGAATCCAAAAAGTCTATACATATATACACCAAATCAAAAAACCAAAAATATTGTTTATCCATTCGCCTTACTTTAAATGTAGGAATTAGTTGTGACGTGGCAGTTCGCCTGCGTCACTCTGAACTCTCTAACGGAAGACCGGGCCACCCTCTGGTCAAGCATCGCGATAAGGGCCGCTGCGAACGCTCTTCCTGGGCACGAGTGAGACCCAAAAAGGCGTATTCTAATGTTTTGAATGTCGCGCCAAATTGCGCGATGAAAGTTTACAGGGCCATATCCGGGTCCCAGACGGGATCCGGAATTCTACTTTCAACGCAATTGCAACGAACCCTCGAGGGTAAGCACCTCGAGGAAGGCAAAAGGCAGGATCCCGAAAGAAGACAACGAGAGATCGTCAAGTCCCAGGACTGTCAACCTGGAGGCGCCGACGAGGGCATCCGGTGCAGAGAAGATCAACTACTCTACTCTGTCGTCGCCTCGTCCGGGAAGAAGCTGCACCGCAACCGAATTGGCTGTTGCCGATCGTCTCCTCGGGAAGCGGCCAATCGGAAGACAGCGCTGCCGGCTACGCCGTGAGATGCCGGAAGCCGAACGCCGTCGCCTAGGATTCGTCAACGCGAAATTCCGTATTAGCGATAGGCCGAGACGTTGCGCGAAGAAAGTAAAATAAGAAAGTGGAGAACGCTCTGCTTCCGCGTACCCGGGCTACCGCGTGAACGAGCACTGCGTCTTTGGAATTGTTAGCGAGAAGTTGTCATTTTGTACGATCGCTAAGAAATATTGTACTTTGCGCCTGCTGAGACCGAGGGAAATAGGCGGAGATTCAGGCTTTCGATAATAATTATTTGTGAATTTCGTGTTGGCTCGGGTAGCGCAGCGAGGTTATGTATTCGCGTCGCGAGAATTAACGGCAGAATAGGCTGACGATATTAGTGGACACTATTTGTGTCAGAGTACGAATCCATCGATTGTGAAGGATATCGTTTTGGTGATACGAATCCGGTCGGATAGCGGGTGCCGCGTGGCCGCATTGTGACGGTTGTACGACGCCGATAAAATCGCTGCCGCCGTTAATTCTTACTAACCTGCACTCGTTCCACGGTGTGAAGCCGTCGTGTGTTCGATTCGCGGTCGTAAATTCTGTTCGATCGACGCAAGTCCGAGAAGAATCGCGAATTCCATCTGAATTCGGTCGGAACGTGGCCTTCGCGGCCTTCCGCGTCACGAAGTTCTTATCGCTGCCGAATTCTTCGCGAAATAGTAAAGTACGAGAGAAATAGCGCCTGCGATTCCCATCTTTCGCGATAATACGCGCCGGCTACTTTTGTAACCGCTGCCGAGCTCGTCGGCAGCTAATCCATCTCGTTCAATAAACGAATTATTAGCCGCAACTTTGCTTATTCCTTGTGTGAAACCTTCCCGCCGTGGGGAACGCCTTGTGTTCTCTCGGCGTAGAACCCTGTACCTTTCGTAGCAATCCGGGATTAGTTTCTCGCGACGTAGACTCGCGGGTCGAACCTAATAGTAATTCGAAGATCTAGATTATTTCGCGTGACACTTCCGAGTGTCTGGAGCCCGAATATTCGTGTTAGATACGGAAAATCTCGTGAGTCTGCGGACGTGTTTTATCCTGGGAGGACCACGTGTCGTACGGCCGAACGTGGCCCAGCCTTCGGCTTATCAAATCCCGGTGTCGCGAACATTCGTATTAACATCATTTCGAAAAATTAGAAAAGCGACGTGACATAGTTTAGTGCCGGGGGCTGCTAGTAAGTTATACAGGGTGTCTCAAAATTAGGTCCGGAGCCGAAAATGGGAGGTTCCTGAGATCATTTCAAGCGACATTTTCCTTTGAAAAAATGTCGTCCGCGGCTTCGTTAACGAGTTATTAACGAAAAACACGGACCAATCAGAGCGCGAGCTAGACGCGTGCAGACCGGCGCGCCGGCAGCCGAGTGTCGGTGGCACGCCGCGATGTCGCAACGAACAAAAGTTTCTCGATGATGTGAATGCTCTCCGATTTCAATGAGCTTTGGATATGTGGTCAAGATCATTATTCCGAGCAACATTTCTCTTTAGACTTTTTGGCGATCGGCTTTAGCTTACGAGATTATCGCGAGAAACTTTACTTGATGTTGAAATAAAACAGAAATGAAAACTCAGGATCCAAGAATGCCGTTACAAAGTATGGTGGTGTGTGTCACATCGAAGTGACGATCGGCGTCGAAATGACGATCGGCGTCGAAAAGACGATCAGCAGACGAAGCGACGATCGAGTCGCGAGACGCGACTTTGTTAGTTCGACACGAGAGTCGGTATAGGCAGGACATACCTGGTATAGTTATACATAGCCGTTTGAAATAAAGTATTTATATATATAGTTACCTATTTCACTAGACTGTGTTAAAGAGTTTGATTCCACTCAATCCTATACCTTAACACTTGTAAATCCATGGGATCGATGTACTACTAGCTTCTATCCGATTTCAATGAGCTTAGGATATGTGGTCAAGATCATTATTCTGAACAACATTTCTCTTTAGACTATTTGGCGGTTGGCTTTAGTTTACGAGATTATCGTAAAAAAAGAGAAGAAGCAGAAACTGATTGTATTAAAAACTCACGTATTCAGCCGTAAATCCATTTGCTGCTTCGAAATGTGTGTCTTGAAATTTCTCCACACTCACAATGATTGTTCACATTTGTCAACACATAGTTATGCACTAATAATAATTGCCATATCCCTTGTACTGCTGCACAAATCACAACAATCAGGTAATGCAATCACTAGACCGCGGATTTCATGCATTTGTAGCAAACATGAGTAGGTGCATTTTAATACAGTAGAGAGATTAAAATAATTTCAAAACACCATAGTATTATTTTCAACTTCTTAAAATGATCACAGTGAGAATCAAATATCTGTCTGGCTCCTGTCGCTTGTAATAGCGGCAGCCAACATTAATGTTGCATAAAGATCCGCAGTCTAGTGATTAGTTTAAATATCACTATCAAAAACACAGCTAATAGCAACCGTTAGCTTTGAATTGACAAGTCTTGGGAGATGTTCTCTCTACCGCGGCTCGAACGACACTGATTTTCCTCAAGATTTTTCTAAAGAATTTAGGAAGGGCATTTAGAGTGTCGAAATTTGAAATGCACGCTGTGGCACGTTTACGAAAACGACGGGACGGTTAGACGAAAAACAGGACGCGAGAAGGACCGCTGTAAGAGTTACGGCAAACACATGTTTAGTTTTTCCTGCAGATTGGTACGCAGAGTCGATGGGTAACCGCTAGCGGTGTGCGAGAACTCGAGAATGTTTAGATCTCGATGGTCGAGACGGGTCGAGAAGACATCGAGACGAGACGGGACGAGTTCTCGATTGTGTCGAGATTCTCGAAAATGTTCGAGATTCTCGAAGGTTTCGGGATTCTCGAATGTGTCGAGATTCTCGAAAGTCTCGGGATTCTCGACGGCTTCGGGATCTCGAATGTCTCGGGATTCTCAAACGACCAGAACTAGCACACGCGGAGGCCTTCTCAAGGAATACCCCCACTTCTCCCGGCCGCGCGTCTCGCTCCCCTTGGCGGCCTTAGTTGCTCCGAGCACTTCGGCCGCCACGGGGAGCGAGACGCGCGGGCGCGAGAAAGTGGGGGTATTCCGCGGATATTCCTTGAGAATGCCTCCGCGCTTGCATATTTTAGGGTGTTCAGTACTCAGTACTCAGTACTCAGTACCCGATTACTGGCGATTACCTTTATGAGACTGGCTTCAAAATCGATCGCGGTATGAGATTTCCGATATATTTGTGGCGTTTTGAAAAACACGTCATGAAATTTATTTTTTGAATTTTCCTTTTTCTTCCGTAATTCATTCGTATAGAGTATAGAGTATATGTAGAGATGTAAATGTTGGGGTTGGGTAATGAAGTGGAAGTAATTAAGTAATGCACCAAATACGTAATAGTTATGATATTTTATAATGAATTTTCATGTAAAAATGCTAATTTCTCTACATTGTCACATAATAATCTTGTTCTCGACGGTGTGACAATATTTCCAGTCGTGGAGAACAGTCTCTCGCTGGTAACTTGAGTGGCAGGGATGCCCATATACCTACGTGCCGATTTTCCTAATATAGGAAATTTAGTAATATTTTGGACCCACCAACTTGTAATATTACTGTTTCATCCGTCCTTTCACCCAGCAAGGGGTAAAAATGTCAGGTCAGCGTAGCATCCGTATTGTCGATTACACTGTAAAAAAAAAGACATATTTTTAAACTTTAAACAAATATTGCGATGTTATTATAAAAGATATTGAATTGTTCTTTACAGCAAAAGATTCTGTAGACTTTCCCGAATCCAGTGATATCCAATATTAATACATTATGATTGTTTAAACATGTTTAAACAATGATTAAAGACGGAGATGCACCACTTTTGCACCAATTTTTGCGGATATTTTCGAATTTATCTCAAAAAATAAGGGTACAGCGAAAAATTGAACTATACCACGCGAAAGAGCAGACTTTTATCTTGAGAAACCCCCCTGTGAAGTTTGCATGTTCAGCGTTTTTTTCGAACCAGAAAGCAAAATATCTTCGCGCGTCATGAGTTTCCGCCAGTGGCGCTCGGGACGGGATACGGCGCAGCGACGGGATACGAAGCGGCGAACGCCCGTTCTGGTGGTGAGCGCCACTGGTGACAACTCATGTCGGGCGAAGATATTTTGCTTTGTTTACGAGATTATCGCGAGAAACTTTACTGGTAAATTCATTATGGGTGTTCATGATAGCGGACACGGCCTGCTAATGTCTCCGAAACTAAAGCCGACCGTCAACCATTTCAAAGGAAAAAGATATTTAAAACGTCGGGTTTTATAACATTACTTCAAGGTCATTGAAATCGATGAAGACCCGGATCATCCTTACCCGACATACGGCAACTTTACCCAAACGAGAAAAGAGGCAGAAACTGATTGTTTTAAAAACTTACTTATTCAGCCGTAAATCCATTTGCTGCTTCGAAATGTGTGTCAATGGGTCAGTTGGTGACGAACTGCACAGGTGTCTTCAGGTATACGACAGTACCGCAATCCAAGGGGCGTACAGCCAAGTCAACGAACTGCACAGCTGGTTGTAGATAGCAGGTATACGACACCCTGACGGATACGCGGTCAACGTTCTGGACTTTTCACTTTCACTTTCAAATCGATAAATAAATCACATGTCTTTTTCATACAGATGCACTAATAACAATTGCGATATCACTGGTGGTAGCTGTCAGGTATGCGATCGCAGTCAAACCCAAGGGCTGTAAATGGAGGGCAGCACGGCAAGTGCGTCCAGGTCAACGCACCTGTCACTTTAGCACATACCAGGTAGTCCGTACGTTATTCCTGCGTTAAATATTTGGGGCCCTGAAAAGGGCCGATTACAATTTTACTCGACGCCTCAATTGTTCGAAATGTCCTCCGTTTTGCTGAATGCATAATCTGTCTCGCCAGATCGTCTCCCGCATGACGCCGCGAAGGGTGGCCGGCATTATGTTCACGATGGCACCGTGAACTCGTGCCACCATCTCCTCAGGCGTGGTTAACGGGCGCTTGTAGACCTCATCCTGCGAAATGATATTTATAAAAGAAAAAGAACACGTAAGTATACGATAATGATTAAAAAATACCTGAAGAAATAAATGAAAATTGAAATTACCTTCAAGTAGCCCCAGAGGAAAAAATCCAGCGGATTAAGATCAGGTGATCGTGAGGGCCACGCAACAGGACCACCGCGGCCGATCCACCTGTCCTGGAAGGCTTCATTCAAATGGGCGCGGACATTTGCGGCGTAATGCGCTGGCGCACCGTCCATTTGAAAATACATGTTCTGCCGAATCGCATAAGGAACATCGTCCATGAGATCCGGCAGAGCATGTTCTAAAAATCTCAGAAACGCCCAGCCGTCCAGTCTAGCAGGTAGCATGTACGGCCCGATAACATACCCGCCACAAATACCGGCCCATAAGTTGACCGAACAGCGGGTCTGTGATGCGCGTTGCCGAACTGCCCTCGGATTCTCGACGCTCCACATATGCAAATTGTGGCCGTTGAAGCACCCTTCTCTTGTGAAGAGTGATTCGTCGGTCCACAATATGCACGGGAGGAACGCCGGATTTCGTGACAGGTCATCCACCAGCCACATGGAATACTCAAGCCGCCGGTTGAAATCCGCTGGTAGCAATTCTTGCACCCTCACAAATTTGTATGGGTGCATTGATTCGTCCCTCAAAATTCGGTGGACACTCGACCGACTGATACTGTGTAGAACAACAACATTATTTAAATAACATTTCTTTTCGCTTTAATGAAATATCATAGCAGTGTACTTTGACTTACCCTGTTTGGCGACTAACGTCGCGCACGCTTACGGTGCCATCCTCTTCCACAATTTCTCGGACACGATCCACATTCCGCATGGATCTCGTTGTTCTTCCTCTTCCGGCGTCCGGTCTATGGCGATCGAAACACCCCGTCGAATATAAACGGTTCGCCAAATGCCGGATGTAATGCGGTGACGAGAGTCGGATGTGTTGCAGCTCTCGCCTGATACACCTGAACGTGGCATCAGCATTGCACCCGCAGCGGCTGTAAGCGAGAATTATGTGAAAATTGTCTTGCGAACTAAGCATGATGCGACAGAGACTTAGACTTTAGACTGACTGCAGCTTCCCAAAAAAGCTGCGAACACCCCCGAATATCCCCACCACGAAGGAAAACTGAGGATAAAGGAACATTCTAAAAAATCACGTGTTTTGCAGGAGTTGAAAGTGCAGCAGTGTGACTCGTGCCTTTCCTCCACGATAGAAAACAGGCATCCTCGTCTCCGCGGAAGGGATCGAGTCATAAATCAGAACTCTGCAGTGTCCGTGGGACATGGTAACGAAAAATTCACCAACAGTGCAATTCGACATACGCGGAAGAACATTAACGAGTGATTGCGAATATTGAATAATAAAAATGAATAACAAATTCTACACAGTATCAGTCGGTCGAGTGTCCACCGAATTTTGAGGGACGAATCGATGCACCCATACAAATTTGTGCGGGTGCAAGAATTGCTACCAGCGGATTTCAACCGGCGGCTTGAGTATTCCATGTGGCTGGTGGATGAACTGTCACGAAATCCGGCGTTCCTCCCGTGCATATTGTGGACCGACGAATCACTCTTCACAAGAGAAGGGTGCTTCAACGGCCACAATTTGCATATGTGGAGCGTCGAGAATCCGAGGGCAGTTCGGCAACGCGCATCACAGACCCGCTGTTCGGTCAACTTATGGGCCGGTATTTGTGGCGAGTATGTTATCGGGCCGTACATGCTACCTGCTAGACTGGACGGCTGGGCGTTTCTGAGATTTTTAGAACATGGTCTGCCGGATCTCATGGACGATGTTCCTTATGCGATTCGGCAGAACATGTATTTTCAAATGGACGGTGCGCCAGCGCATTACGCCGCAAATGTCCGCGCCCATTTGAATGAAGCCTTCCAGGACAGGTGGATTGGCCGCGGTGGTCCTGTTGCGTGGCCCTCACGATCACCTGATCTTAATCCGCTGGATTTTTTCCTCTGGGGCTACTTGAAGGTAATTTCAATTTTCATTTATTTCTTCAGGTATTTTTTAATCATTATCGTATACTTACGTGTTCTTTTTCTTTTATAAATATCATTTCACAGGATGAGGTCTACAAGCGCCCGTTAACCACGCCTGAGGAGATGGTGGCACGAGTTCACGGTGCCATCGTGAACATAATGCCGGCCACCCTTCGCGGCGTCATGCGGGAGACGATCTGGCGAGACAGATTATGCATTCAGCAAAACGGAGGACATTTCGAACAATTGAGGCGTCGAGTAAAATTGTAATCGGCCCTTTTCAGGGCCCCAAATATTTAACGCAGGAATAACGTACGGACTACCTGGTATGTGCTAAAGTGACAGGTGCGTTGACCTGGACGCACTTGCCGTGGTGCCCTCCATTTGCAGCCCTTGGGTTTGACTGCGATCGCATACCTGACAGCTACCACCAGTGATATCGCAATTGTTATTAGTGCATCTGTATGAAAAAGACATGTGATTTATTTATCGATTTGAAAGTGAAAGTGAAAAGTCCAGAACGTTGACCGCGTATCCGTCAGGGTGTCGTATACCTGCTATCTACAACCAGCTGTGCAGTTCGTTGACTTGGCTGTACGCCCCTTGGATGGCGGTACTGTCGTATACCTGAAGACACCTGTGCAGTTCGTCACCAACTGACCCATTGACACACATTTCGAAGCAGCAAATGGATTTACGGCTGAATAAGTAAGTTTTTAAAACAATCAGTTTCTGCCTCTTTTCTCGTTTGGGTAAAGTTGCCGTATGTCGGGTAAGGATGATCCGGGTCTTCATCGATTTTAATGACCTAGAAGTAATGTTATAAAACCCGACGTTTTAAATATCTTTTTCCTTTGAAATGGTTGACGGTCGACTTTAGTTTCGGAGACATTAGCAGGCCGTGTCCGCTATCATGAACACCCATAATGAATTTACCAGTAAAGTTTCTCGCGATAATCTCGTAAACTAAAGCCTACAGCCACAAATTCTAAAGAGAAATGTTGTTCAGAATAATGATCTTGACCACATATCCCAAGCTCATTGAAATCGGTCGGCATTCACGTCGACCGTCAACCATTCGACGTTCGATAATCGACAATAGGGATGCTACGCTGACCTGACATTTTTACCCCTTGCTGGGTAAAAGGACGGATGACGTTTTCGAACGAGCGGTTACCCATCGACTCGGCGTACCAATCTGCAGGAAAAACTAAACATGTGTTTGCCGTAACTCTTACAGCGGTCCTTCTCGCGCCCTGTTTTTCATCTAACCGTCCCGTCGTTTTCGTAAACGTGCTACAGCGTGCATTTCGAATTTCGACACTCTAAATGCCCTTCCTAAATTCTTTAGAAAAATCTTGCGGAAAATCAGTGTAGTTCGAGCCGCGGTAGAGAGGACATCTCCCAAGACTTGTCAATTCAAAGCTAACGGTTGCTATTAGCTGTGTTTTTGATAGTGATATTTAAACTAATCACTAGACTGCGGATCTTTATGCAACATTAATGTTGGCTGCCGCTATTACAAGCGACAGGAGCCAGACAGATATTTGATTCTCACTGTGATCATTTTAAGAAGTTGAAAATAATACTATGGTGTTTTGAAATTATTTTTAATCTCTCTACTGTATTAAAATGCACCTACTCATGTTTGCTACAAATGTATGAAATCCGCGGTCTAGTGATTGCATTACCTGATTGTTGTGATTTGTGCAGCAGTACAAGGGATATGGCAATTATTATTAGTGCATAACTATGTGTTGACAAATGTGAACAATCATTATGAGTGTGGAGAAATTTCAAGACACACATTTCGAAGCAGCAAATGAATTTACGGCTGAATACGTGAGTTTTTAATACAATCGGTTTCTGCTTCTTCTCTTTTTTTTACGATAATCTCGTAAACTAAAGCCAACCGCCAAATAGTCTACAGAGAAATGTTGTTCAGAATAATGATCTTGACCACATATCCAAAGCTCATTGATATCGAATAGAAGCTAGTAGTACATCGATCCCATGGATTTACAAGTAAAGTTTCTCGCGATAATCTCGTAAACTAAAGCCGATCGCCAAAAAGTCTAAAGAGAAATGTTGCTCAGAATAATGATATTGACCACATATCCAAAGCTCATTGAAATCGGAGAGCATTCACATAATCGAGAAACTCTTGTTCGTTGCGATGTCACGGCGTACCACCGACACTCGCTTGCCGGCGCGGCGCGGCGCGGCGCGGCCGCCCAGGGCGCGCTCTGATTGGTCCGTGTTTTTCGTTAATAACTCCTAAACAAAGCACTGTCTAAACACCACTTATACCACTCGAAACACTGTATTCCTTCCGATGCTGGTTTCTTCCTTCTGTTTCCAGAGTGATTCCTTTGAACACCTCCAACAATTCCGTTTTCTTTTTAATTTTGAGCATTTTCGCCTGATTCCTCAAGCCTCGTTCTGGGATGCCCTCGATGACAATTTCGATAACCTCTTCTTCGTTGTCCATGGGTACACGATTTGCTAGAATCGTCTTGTCATAGAAATAGTTTTGGAAAGTCTCAGTGTATTGCCACGCCCGACTCTCGAATTCTTTTTTCCGTACAAGTCTCGTTGGGCGATGATCAAAAAATTTCTTCATTTCTTCCAACAATTCATCTAGGCTTAAATCGCGGTGTTCTGCCCGCGAATGAAACCACGCTGCCGCTTTGCCTTTCAGCTTCGTTGTCATTAATAATTGGCCCATGTTGTCGCTCAAGTTGAATACTCTTACTACATGTCTAATTTGTCTCTCCCATACAACGAAATCGGTTCCTCCACTGAACTCGGCGAGTGATTCGCCGATCGTCTTGAGGCTGACTTTTTGTGTGGACAGCACCGGTGGTTGACTGCCCAAAACTGCTTCGCGTCTCGTCAATTCTCTTTCTCGTTCTAAAATGTCGATTCTCTCGGCCAATAATTCGCGTTCCCTCCGTACGAGTTCTAACTCCTGCTGTGCGAGTTGTTCGCTCACACGTGCGTTTTGTAATTCTGACTGGTTTCGCTCGTCGTTCACCTTATCGTTTGGTACGACGTTTCCCTCTTCTTCCATCCATCGTCCTTCAGGATCTGCTTCCATTAGCCTAGCCAATAATTCGTTCTTTGATCCTGACGTACTCAAATTCTTCGTTCTTAAAATTTCCTTCAGCTCCGCGACCGTATACGTACTCACTCCTCTGAACATTTCCGCACTGCGTTACTTTACTTCGCTCACAAAATATTAACCGATTACCAAATCACGCACTGTTGGACGTATTCCTCAGCTATTACGGTAACATTTTATTTCCGATATTCGAAAACCCGAATAAATCACACTTTACTTTATTTGCGCCGACTCAATCCCACTTCTGATTTGTAAGATAGTAATATTCGAGGGAAGTTTGATAATATTTATTCCGACTTTTCTACAACTGCTCCGGAAAAAGACTGACGGCTCTCCGTTCGGCGTTGCCCACGGAGCCTCGGCCGATCGTCTTTCTTACAACATTCGTTCATTTCTTCAAGCGACACTCATTTGTTTAACATCGGACATTCACACACACACTCACACATACAATCCCGTCTTTATCACACATGCATTCCCGTATATATATATATATATATCCCCGCGAGCGCGAACGTAGGGAATCGGAAAAGACGCGATAGCCACCGGTACAAGCGAACGCCGGCATGGCAACCGCGAGTACAGGTGTACGTACATCTAAACCGTCGTCCTGTTCAAACAACGAGAAGTATACATTCGGCGACAACATATTCGCCCGTACCTCGTACGATTTAGACAAAGGACTTCACGGTTCACCGAATCCCTATGGTCCGCGCGCCGTTTAATGAACAACCGTTAGATGGAATGAAACACGATGATTGGAAGAATTGAGGAAAGACACCGATACCAGAGTAAGAGAGAGATAAAGATAGTCCCTATGGTCCGCGCTCTTATTATAAATAAGGCGGAATCGCGCGAATCGCTCTCTTCCAGTTCAGTCTTCTTCTAGTTCGGATTTCTCACAGTTCAGTCTCTCTTCCAGTTCCGGAATTCTTACTATTTCAGATTGTTCACGATACTCAGGTCGTACTGCTCCTTACCATTTCTGCTATTTCTTTATATTTACATATTATTTTGTTCTAAATTGTTATTCGAGCTTGCTCGTAGACTATTATCATATATTTACAGATATTATTCTGTGCTATTTTGTTTGTACGGGTTTACTCGTAAACCATTACTATTATTCTGTGCTATTTTGTTTTGTACGAGCTCGCTCGCACTATCATTACAAATTTATAATTATTATTCTGTGCTATTTTGTTTTATACGAGTTTGCTCGTAAACCATTATTATATTATACATTCACAGATATCAATTTGTTCTGTTTTGTCATTCGAGCTCGCTCACATTATTATTGTATATTTACAAATATTATTCTGTGCTATATCTTTTGTTTGAGTTTGCTCGCATCTTTCTTGCGTTTTACATATATTTTTGGCAATTATACTCTGTTCTTCTAAACCTATTCTTTTTAACTTCATTTAGCATTCTCCGTGGTTCTCCATATCATATATGCCACGTCGCGCCGATTGGAGTTACCGCTATCATTAAAAGTGCTGTTCCCAGTGACCGGTTAAAGTGATCGCGAAAGTGTGTGTGCGTGTGGTGTTTCATCGGGTTGTTCGAATTCGATCTATTCCTCATATTCCTCAGACTCCCTATATTCGTTCCTCTAACCCTAAATTGGTGTTTCAATCGTGTACGTCTGAGGCCAGAGGGTGCTCGGTACCGAGAGAACACTAATTCCCTTCGATCGAAATCTCCTGCCACGAATCGAGCAAACCCACGCGTTCGGACGAGTTGCACACACCCACATAGTGACACTTCGACCACTGGGAACCGTCACTACCACCGCGTCGGGTGTTATTTCTACGCGGTGTTCACGACGGATGACGTCCGTCTCGGTTCGCATTTATTCCCCTCTTCGCCTTTTCAACAACAGACACCGGTATCGGGTCCCTGATCAGACGTGGACGTTACGCGCCATGTGGATCTAAGATCGTCTTAAGAAATTACTCGGTTACGTCCCCGCCCGGCCCGCTTCATTCTGTCGGACCATTTCCGACCCGGGACGTAACACTATATATTAATTCGCACACGTCTTTTGATTGTCTATCTTTTAACCTCTTACACGGTGCTTTGGTTCCTTTACCTATGCAACACGCATCGCAGACAAACTTTGTGTCTTTCGTATCCGACAAATCTCGAACTTTATTGGCATGCATCATATTTTTTATGACCTCTTGACTTGTGTAACATAACCTTTGGTGCTACAATTCATCCGTATTGAGGCTCAAGACATGCGACTCAATTGGTTCTGTGTGGCCAACTTCAACTTGAGCATTGACCACATACAGATCATTTATTCTGTTCGCTTCACAGACTATCCGTTTGGTAATCATGTTCCATATAGTGACTTTCCCATTTTTAAATGTCAGTTGTTTTTCTTTTCTTCCTATTCTTGACACTGACATCAGGTTTTTGCGTATTCCTGGAACATAGTATACATCATACATAGTTATTGTACCTTCCTTACCATTCACCGATGTTTTCAAGACAACGTTTCCGATTCCCTTTGCTGTGAGAATCGCGCCACCATGTTTACTTGGATTCGCTGCTGTATTTACGATCTCCGAGTCCAATTCTCGAAAAGTTGAGAACCATTCTCGCCTTTTGCACACATGATGTGTCGAACCGCTGTCTAATACCCACGCCTCGTCCACATCTATGGTATTTAGCGATACTAGGAACGCTTCATCATTCCTTTTAGTCCTCGTGTCATATCTCTGTCTGCCGCGGTCAACTCTGCTTCTGCAGTCTCTTCCGTGATGACCTGGCTTTTTGCATTTATAACATACTATCTCTTTATGTTTTTCAGCGTTAACAGGTTTGTATTTGTCAGCATGATTCCTTTTAGTAATATATAGGGCTTCTTTTGAATTTTCTGACTCATCGGTAGTCCTTGCCATCCTTCTGTTGTACTCACCCAAGAGTGTATTTATTATTTCCTTCGATGTGAATTTTTCATCGGGAATGTTTGCAAGCGTCATATTTTTAAATTCTCGTATGAGTCTGGAAGACCCGATAACAGCGTGTATGCAGTGTCCTCATCGCTTACTTCCGCTCCAGCCTCTCGAAGGTTGGTTGCAGCTATCTTGGCTCTGGCTAGATAATCAGGCATGCTCTCTTCCTGTTTCATCTTCAAGTGATAAAACTGTTTCTCTAGCTTCATGAATCTGACTCACGATTTGGGTTCATGAATCTGTTCTAGACTACGCCAGGCGTCATACGCCGTATTGCATTCCTGGATATGTACCTGCTGTTCTATGCCGATATTTAAGCCTATAGCAGCGATAGCTTTATTTTCGTTCGTTTCGTGCGCATTTCTTTGCGCTTCTGTAGCAGTTGCTGCAAGTTCTAATTTCGTTAGCACGTGGTTTAATAACCCTTTGCCGCACAGTAGCCATTTCATTTCGATCTTCCAGGATCGATAATTGTCGGCTGACAATTTTGTTATTCGAGTTTCTTCTTTAGTTTCCATATTTATTTTATTACTATAGAGAGTATATATGGCTTTATTTTTAACTCGACTAACTACACTGTGCGTATGCAATTTCTTTCAGGTAAGCTCAATATCACGTGCATACGTTGCAGAACGTTTTTCGGGCGTTATTGGACGCTCCTGGACCCATAACCAATGTTAATGGTTGTGGAGTAATAACGCCATTTCACTAAAAAACGCAATTATTTATTTAGATATGAACCATCTTGGTATAAACTCTTTAATATATCGACGAACGAAAAACGTGACATGACAAAACTAGATCACGGAGAACAGTCTGGGGTTTACAGGTTACTAGATGGGTAACCATAGGAACTTTAGTTGGCGCGAGCGCCGATAGACGTCGCTGTGTAGCGGAATCATCTTCATATATCCTTATACAAAAAATATTGGTTGTTATCGATTATATATAGGGTGTTGTTTGCTGATGGTTTCAGTGTTGTTCAGTTTTACCTCGCAACAGGTTATGGGCCCAGGCTTATAGGTTAGGAAATACACGTGGCCGGTAAAAAACGTAATATCGAAAAAAAATCAGTAAAACACTAAGGAAAAAAGTAAAAACCATGGCAGTCACTATGGAAGAATTAAAACTAATAACAAGGCTGGAAAACAAAGACAATTTCAAAATATGGAAATTTCAAATCGATATTGTATTAAGATCTCATGGGCTGTATAAACACGTGGAGGGTACCAGCAAGCAAGAAGAATGCAAGACGGAACAGGAAAGAAATCATTGGCTTCAAAATGATGCGAAGGCACAAATAATTCTAATAACAACAGTATCTAATACCTGTTTGTTACACATAATAAACTGTAAAACGAGCAGTGAAATGTACAAAAAGCTGGCAAGCATTTTTCAGGGGGATCTAGAACAACAAAAGTGTGCGCTGTTACGCTGTTCTTTAATTTTTCATATAGTAAAAGCGCAGATATGGCATCGTTCATCAGCGAACTTGAGAGCATGGCATTCAAATTAAAAAGCTTAGATTAAAACCTGGATGATGAAATGCTCATAAGTAAAATACTTTCCTCGTTACCAGAAAAATTCAACTATTTCACTAGCGCATGGGAATCGGCAGCTAAGGAAGATAGGACGTTAACTAATTTGACGTCAAGGCTGCTGTCCGAAGAAGCTAGGAAGAAGGAAAAGAACAAGGAGGAAGCAGTGGCGTTTCAGGCATCTGGGAAGAGGTGTTATAAATGCAACAAAACAGGACACTTTGCTAGCAAGTGCAAAACAAAGGAAATGATGAGGTGCACAATCTGTAAGAAGGAAAACCATGCCACCGCAGACTGTTTCATCAGGAAAAATAAAAAAGAATCCTCAGGTAAGGATAGAAAGCAATCGGACGTAGCATTTTTTTCAGATTGCGCAGATATAAAAACTAACGACTGGGTAGTAGACTCAGGCTCCACGTCACATCTAACGAATGACAAAAATTCACTCTACGCTACAAAACCATTGACTGCTGACATTGGTGCAGCGAACAAAGACAACTGCATGAAAGCCAATGCAGTTGGCGAAGTGCAAGCACAGGAATGCACACTAAAAAATATGATGTACGTGCCTGATCTACGTAGAAACTTACTCTTAGTAAATGAGATAACAAGAAATGGTGGTATAGTGACTTTTCTCAACAACAAAGTAGAGGTAAGAAAAGGAAAGGAAATAATACTGGAAGGGAAAAAGAAAGATGGTCTTTTTATTGTAAATATCGAGAAGAAAGTAGAAGAAACACTAGTTGCTACAGAGAACACTTGGTTCGACACATGGCATCGACGGCTTGGACATTTGAGTAAAACAAGCCTAGCCACACTAGAAAAAATGTCAGTTGGGATGAAACTACCAAAACTAAAGAAGAATGCTCTCGAGTCAGCCTGTGAGCTGTGTCAAAAGGCGAAACAGTGCAGGCTACCGTTTGAAAATGGAAGAGCGAAGACAAAAAGGCCTTTAGAAATACTACACTGTGATGTCTGCGGGCCAATCAATCCAACAACATGGGACGGATTTAATTATTGTGGGATCAGGACCCCTAGATCAAGTGTACTGTAGGAGATTGGGAAAAATGGGAGGGTTCCGTGGGTGAGCGCGTTAGTCGATCGGCTACCACCAGTGAGGCCGGGGTTCGATTCCCGCGGCGGCGGTGCCCTAATTTTTCCTGAGATCCTACATTATTTTATTACTTTTCTAGATGATTACACCCATCATTGTGTGGTACATCTGCTGAAAAGCAAGGATGAAGTTACAGAGGTCATAAAAAGTCACATTCAGATGATTCGGGCGAAATGGAACCTAAAATTGCACAAATTTCGCTATGACAACGGGAGAGAGTATATAAACAACGACTTCAAGAGTTGCTGCAAAAAGAAGGGTATCGTAATTGATTCGACGGTACCATACACGCCTCAACTAAATGGCAAAGCCGAGCGGTTAAACAGGACGTTAATGGAAAGGGCAAGAGCACTGATAGCTGATTCAAATCTACCAAAATTCATGTGGGGTGAAGCGGTAAAAACATCTGCCTATTTACTAAACAGGAGTCCCACCAGCGGTCTAGATACAACACCGCATGAGTGCTCGACAGGCAGGAGACTGGATTTGTCGAATTTAAGATTGTTTGGATGCACAGTTTAAGCAAAAATACTGGGTACGTTGAGAAAACTTGACGAAAGAAGTAAAAAGCTCACAATGGTGGGCTACGCCCCGAATGGATACAGACTATGGGATGGAATAGCAAGAAAAATATCAATACACAGAGATGTTGCATTTACAGAAATAATAAGTAATACAAGAAGAACAACGAACAGAGATACAGAATAATAATAACGATCAATGGATTATAAGCAACACGCCATACATGCTCACTGAAGAGCAAGAAATAACCGAAGAAAATGTAACAACTGAAGAAAATGCAACAACCGAAGAAAATGTAACAACTGAAGAAAATGCAACACCTGAAGAACGAGCATCAAAAGAGGAACTTAAACTCAGAAGCTCGACCAGAAAAAATCGAGGTGTGCCTCCAAAGAAGTACGGAGAGTTCGCTCTACTGACATACAAAGAAGCAACCACAGGAACAGACAGGAAGAATTGGATTAAAGCGATCGATGAAGAAAAAGAAGCCCATGTAAAAAAACAAGACCTGGGATCTCGTGGATCAAGAGGTAGCAGCTTGTAACATCCTGGTTTCCTCCGGTATCGTCCTTTTCACGTCGGAGGCTTCCTCTTCGTCATTATAGCTCGCCGATCCAGAGTTCGATGTTTAACGAGAGGAAAAATGTCGATGGGGAACTGGACGTGGTACGCGGGTTTCAAAATAACGACACAGGCGATTTCACTGACTGCTCGCTGCCGGCGAGTTCGCGAACGCGGTTTTCAGGTTTCAGTCTTCACGAACAATGACGCGGTGATCGCGATCTCAGGTACGGCAACGCGTAACTTTCTCGGACGCGGTGATCGCGATCTTCAGGTACGGAGACGCGTAGTTTTCTCGGGCGCGTCGCGAACTGGTTTCGTGACAGGACAAACGGAAAGCTTGGACGGTAGGAAATTCCCTGCCCGAGTCAGGTCGGTCGGACGTTCGACGTGGCGGTTCGCCATACGTCATAATCTTCTCGGGCGGTTCTACGGCGACGAGTGATGGTTCATCATGCTCGTCGTTCGTTCTTGATGGCGATACGCCTTAACAAGGTCGCTGGTGGTTCACCTTGACGAAAAGAGAGTGACGGTACGTCGTGCTCTGGTTTTGATATAGGAACTGGACGTTTTCGGGATGGAAGGAGGGTTCCCTGCCTGAGTCGTGTCGGTCGGATTTCGACGAGGTGGTTCACCGTGCGTCTAAGTCCTCTCAGGCGGTTCTACGGTGACGAGCGATGGTTCATCGTGCTCGTCGGTCGTTCTCGTTGACGGTACGCCTTGACGAGGTAGCTAGTGGTACACCTTGGCCTTTCAGAGTGGCGGTGCGCCGTACTCTACTTTGGTGGAATGCTCCCATGGAACAGGAATACAGGTTAACAAAATGGCGGTGCGCCGTATTCTGTTTGGTGGAACGTAGTTCGTCACCGGAAGGGATACTTACAGAGGATACTGACAGGAACGATCCGTTCTGAGTCGTGCCTCAGCTAAGAAGAACTCCCGCGGTTGCGTAGTAGCTTTTCTCACGCTCGTGGGAAAAACCGTCGACTGGTTCCCATGGATGTTCGTTTCGTGGCGCGATGATCGCGCGGCGCGGGGTGCGTATCGGTGGTGCGCGACGGTTCGGTTCGGTTTCGTTCGGCTCGGTTCGGTTCTATTCGGCGCGACTTGATACTCGGTTCTACTAGTGACAGCCCTGCCCGGTGCAGGTCTGTTACAAGCTACCCAGGTAGCACCCGGACGTTCGATTGACGTCCGTATCGGACCTCTAGTACGTCCGAGAATGTCCGTATTGTCCTAGATATGTCCGAGATACGGCCAAGGAATGTCCGACAGAGATCCCAGTTAGGAAGTGGGACGTACGTAGGACGTCCCGTTCGGAACTATCTGGGACGTATCTCGGACTTACCTAGAACTATCTGGCACGTATCTGGGACATATCTGGGACAAACGGACGTTATTTGGACGACCCTGGGACATATGGCTGGATATTTATGGAGCATTACAATTTAATTTTAATTGAATCAAAATTTCATATATTATGTTACGTCCCGGGTCGGATATGATCCGACGAAACGACGCCCAGACGGGGCGGGGACGTAACCGACCAATTTATTTAAGACGATCTTAGATCCACGTGGCGCGTAACGTCCACGTCTGATCAGGGACCCGATACCGGCGTTCGTCGTTGTTGAAAAGGGGCGAAGAGGGAAATGAATGGACGTCGTCCGGCGGGGATGTCGCGACGGAGCGACGAACTGCGCGATGACGGTGACAGCTCCCTGCGATCAGAGTGTCACTATGTGGACGTGTTGTGTGTGACTCGTCCGAACGCGTGGGTTGTTCGATTCGTGACAGGATTCTCGACCGAAGGGAAATTAGTGTTCTCTCGGTACCGAGCACCCTCTGGGCTCAGACGTACACGATTGATACACCAATTTTAGGGGTTATAGGAACGAATGTGAGGAATGTGAGGGATGTGAGGAATCGATCGACGGACCGATCGGGATTGAACAACCCGGAGACGCACACGCACACACGCACACACTCGCGATCACTCCACTCGGTCACTGATCGACGAAACTTTAGTAATACCACCTTAGGGTGAGTATTCTGCGGACGACGTAACGTTCGTAACGCGGGTCCTCGATACTGATTTCCTCCAGTGGAGGGAGACTCGGGAGGAATCGGATCGGTATCAACCTCCACGGGGGAGGAGGCGCGGAATCTGGCCGTCCGACGGTCGTTTCTTCGCGGCGCGGAGGCGTTTCAGCGCGGTCAGCGGTTCCTTCTTCGCGTCGCGGAGGTATCGCGATCTCTCGACGGTCCACTATTTTCACCCGACGGAGGAAAGGAGCGTCGCGAATGATCCTGGGCCGTTTGGCGATTCCCAAGTACGGGTTATAAGCGGTGCCTCTTCCTTCGGCGCGTAGCTGTCGCACCAATTTACCGATTTGGTAGTTTCTACCGGCGCGACGGGGCATGGGAGATAGCGAGGAGCAAGGTTTTGCTGAATTAAAGCTGCGAAGTAATAGGTTTAAACAAGCAATGTATAATGAACCAAAATGGGTACAAGGTGATGATTTGCGAGCAGAACTCGTGAAACAAAGTATAATGACGGCGTGCGAGCAAGCTCGAACGAAATATATGGCACAGAATAGCAATGGTAATATGAAAGATGGTGCGAGCGAGCTCGTACAAACAAAATAACAGAGAAATAGCAATTATAATACGAAAAGTAATGCGAGTGAACTCGTGTGAACAAAAATAGCGCAGAAAAACAATTATAACGTGAAAGATAATGCGAGCAAGCTCGTATAAACAAAAATAGCGCAGAAAAGCAATTATAATGTGAAAGATAATGCGAGCAAGCTCGTATAACAAAATGGCACAGAGAAATATCTGTAAATTTGGTATAAATGTCTACGAGCAAACTCGACGAATAATTTAGAACACTTTAGATATAACAGAAATGAAAATGGTAGAAATGGTAAGATGCAATACGACCTGAGTATCGTGAGCGATTTTGAACAGAGTCCGAAAACGCGAGAAAATGGACTGAACTAGATTAAAGTCCGAAAACGCGATTTAAACTCGACTGACGACGCTAGAGAACTGTACTGTATAAATTCCGAAACTGGAAGAGAGCGATTCGCGCGATTTCGTCTTATTTATAATAAGAGCGCGGACCATAGGGATTCGGTGAACCGTGAAGTCCTTTTGTCTAAATCGTACCAGGCACGGACGAATATGTTGTCGTCGATGTATACTTTTCGCAGTTCGAACGAAACGACGGTTTAGATGTACGTACACCTGTACTCGCGGTTGCCATGCTGGCGTCCGCTTGTACCGGTGACTATCGCTTCTTTCCCGATTCCCTATGTTCACTCTCACGGGGATATGTATATATATATAAATACGCGTAAGATATATATATACATATCGCTGTGTACGGATTTAAACGCGATTTCGGTTTGGATTTTACGAAGGAAGTATACGTATACCATATATATATATATATATATATATATATATATGTATGTATGTACAGCGAGAATTTGCTCATACGAACAAAACCGACGCAACA
This sequence comes from Lasioglossum baleicum, assembly GCF_051020765.1. Lineage (NCBI taxonomy): Eukaryota > Metazoa > Arthropoda > Insecta > Hymenoptera > Halictidae > Lasioglossum > Lasioglossum baleicum. Next base: position 45,247 of record NC_134940.1, read on the forward strand.
CGTCGGTACGACGTTACAATTACAAAAACATTAGGTACATAGTACAATACAATACAATACAATCGCGCACATAACAGTAATATATGCAGTAATACATAACATAAAATATATATATATGTATATTTATAACAATATATATTGTGACGTTGCAAGCGTGCGACGTTACTTCGCCGTTTGAACTCGGTCAAACAGCCGAATTACGTGTGGACCGGACCGACCTTTTTCGGTTACGAAAGCCACCCGCAGGCCATAAGAGCACTCCGAGAGGAAAATCTGTCGATTTCGTGCACCGTACTAATGCCATCTGTTGTGCGTACGAACTACGACGTTTCAGGCGACTATCGACAATAAAGGAAAGCGTACGAGTCCGAAAAGGTGCCGAAGGATCAACTACCGAATAAAAGGATGGCCAACGATCAAATCTGGCGCCGGAAGCAGCAAAACAAGTCATCACACACGGGCGAACAAACCCGGAGGCGCCGTAGTGGGACGAAGAGATCCTATAGCGAACAGCAGCATTCACGAGTCCCGCCGCCGTCTCATCCCGCTCAATTAGGATCTCAGCGTGGGTGGTGTGTCGAATTGGCTGCCGAGGATTATGCGAACCGCTCGCCGAGGGCGAGAATATCGTCAACGGTAAGTCGACTTTGTGATTCCTCGATTCGTTAATCGTGGTGGCTCGTGTTATTCGCGCGAGGACGACACGTGTGCGTCTCGTTTTATTTAATATAACGTAATTAATATATAACTATAAACTATAAATTTTTAATTCTATTATGAAAAATCATTTGAAATTGTTTTGTTTCTTTCCACGGTCCTTCGCTGATGCATCCACATCCACATAAAAACACTTGTTTCTTTCTGATGAATTGCTGTTTTGGATATCTTTGTTGCATCTAAAAATGAGAATTTCTTGGTAAAAAGCATTGTTCAATAAACGGGAAGATTTTTTAGCATGAATATATTAGGTTGGAGGGAAAGTTATGTAGTATTTTAAATAAGAAGGTAATTTTGCTTGTAAATCAAAAGCACATGCTAAATAGCAAGTCATTGGAAAACCGGAATTGGCAGGTTATCGGAAAAATGGCAACATATTGTTACAAATAATGGAAATTATATCATTGAATAATATTAAACATGTATTTCTATAAATTAATTCAAATGATTTCTTTAACGCTAAACCTACCGAGCCTCAAAAGTAACTGGTACATGTTCCCTTATAAAAATGCCAAGATTGATTTTATTTAGACTTTGTACGGCTCCTATTGTAATATGTGCACTACTAAAGATATCTATACAATCGTTTCTTATGAAATCAGTATTATTACTTTCCTAATTGCAAAATAAAGAACCTGGAATTGGTCATTTTGACCGTAGTAGGTAGGATTAATTTTAAAATATGATAGAATCTTCCCTCTAACCTAATAATATTTTTGTATTTTCCTTTTGCCAGTAATTTTTCAATGACTGAAAATAAATATAAAATAAAAACTTACCTGAAATGGCAGTGAAAAGTTTTACCAACACAATACCAAGTCATCGGAAATCAGGAATTGACAGATTATCTGAAAAATGCAACGTATTGTTACAAATAATGGAAATTATATCATTGAATAATATTAAACATGTATTTCTATAAATTAATTCAAATGATTTCTTTAACGCTAAACCTACCGAGCCTCAAAAGCAGGGATGCGAACCGCGGAACTAACCCTAACCCGAACTCGGTTAACCGAGGAAGGTTTCTGTAACCTGAGTAACCCGTCTAACCGGGTTACAGACAGAGATGCGAATGCTAACCCGAACCCGGTTCGGTTCTTGTAACCCGAGTAACCCGTCAAACCGGGTTACTTGTATTTCATAATGTACACAAACTTTTTTCTATGTTCATCACTTGCATTATTATTTCAAATTTCAATAACAACGTATTGTTGAAACAATTGTTCAAATGAACATGTTTTTATCATTTGTTACTTTATCCATTACTTTCATTATTATTTAAATAACAATTTTTCGTTGAAATAATTGTTCAAATAAACATGTTTTTACAATTTGTTACTTTGTCCATTACTTTCATTATTATTTAAATAACAATTTTTTGTTGAAACAATTGTTCAAATAAACATGTTTTTATAATTTGTTACTTTATCCATTACTTTCATTATTATTTAAATAACAATTTTTTGTTGAAACAATTGTTCAAATAAACATGTTTTTATAATTTGTTACTTTATCCATTACTTGCATTATTATTTCAATAACAACGTATTGTTGAAACAATTGTTCAAATGAACATGTTTTTATAATTTGTTACTTTATCCATTACTTTCATTATTATTTAAATAACAATTTTTTGTTGAAAGAATTGTTCAAATAAACATGTTTTTACAAATTTGTTACTTTATCCATTACTTTCATTTTTATTTTAAATAACAATTTTTAATACATATCATACATTTATATACAAAATATTTATATATATATAAATATGATTATTAAAATACAATACTCGTACAATCCACACTTACAATACTATATGTACAACACACACACACACACACACACACACACACATGAACTGGCACATAAACTTACAATTATAAAATGTCGTTAGTTCGGACAACCATAATGTCGTTTAACATATTTGTATTTAATCGCGATCGTTGATCGTTTAATATGAATTTCAGTCCTGAGAACAATCGCTCAACTGAGACTTGAGTCGCTGGCACTGCATGTATTATATTGGCAAGTGTGCCCAATTCGGAAGAATGGTATTTGTCCCAAAATTCTAATATGTCAGTATCCCTGGCCGTTCTGGAATTTTGCGAATATATATTTATCGCGGTTGCCATATTAAAAACGGAACTAGGAAAACTATTTATTTCCTCATCTTTTTCTAATAACAGTTGTTCGATCTCGTCGCATGGTGCATTATTAATAACAACTGGAGCTTTAGAAACCGTATTTGAAGATAAATTTTCGTATCGCCTCCACGTATTTAATACATGTTCAGTGGCAATATCTTTTTGTACATTATTCAATAAATTTTTGTATCTTGGATCTAAAAATACCGACGCCAATAAACATTTATTTTCTAGGAGTTCGTGCTCGCGGTTCTTTATCGAATCTAGTAATAATTTTGCGAAGCTAATATTCATTTTTTCCAAATTTAATTTAGTCTGCAGCCAGATAATATAAAAATCTCCCATTAAGAGCTCCTGATATTGCATCTTATCCGTTGCAAGTTTTGCGGGTTCAAGAGCAAATATCAATTCTTGAACGACTTTCCAGTCGGCTTCGGACAACGTTACATCTTTAATTTCTACACAAAAATCTTTTAAAGTGAATAATCTTTTCAACATGTAAAAGGTGGAATTCCATCTAGTGGGGCAATCCAATACGGGCTTGCACAGTTAAAATTTTTTTATTAGTACTGTCACGTCGGTTATTTCCCTGCGAACAGAGGAAGGACCGACTCCGAGAAATTATGGCCTTGCGACCGGGCCACGCTCGGTCGCGCGACACGTGGTCCTCTCGGGACAAAAGACCGCTCGCAGATTCGAACCGAAAGATCAAACTAACGCAAAATGAACGGGCACCAGGCACGACAAAGTGCCACGCGAAAGTATCGAACGATTCGTTCGATTCTTAACACGAAGTTGAATCTGCGAGGATCGCTTTGGCCGGTGACGGCCACGAACGAGTCCAGGGTACCACGTGAGGAAAGGAACGGGGCATTCCCCGCGACGGGAACGTTTCTCACAAGAGAATAAACCACACGAGTACTTTAGGCAGAATGACGTCGTTTATTAAAAACGAGGTGGTCGTACAATCCGACGGCAGTAGCCGGCGGTAGTCAATATAATTGCCGGCGCGAACACGAAAGTGACGGCGGCTGTTCGGCCGATCGCGCGGAATATCTTCATCTTCGATCGCGTCGAGCTCGGTCGTCATAGGACTTCGCGTGAAAATACAGGCCTCGAAGGCACGAATTCGACCGAGCTCCGGTAACATACGCGTTCCTAATTCGAGACTGGGCGAAACGTGCGAACGGCGAAAGATGCGAAACGAACACGGCGCGTTATCCTCCCGAAGAACGATCCGAGGGCAGCCCAAAGAATTACCGGACGAATATCGTGGGTCCCGAATAGCTCGTGCATGAGGATTCGGCGACACACGATCTGTGGCCTCGCGAACCTCTCAGGAGAGCGACTCCTGGTCAACGGTAAACGCGGGTGAACACACGGTACACCGCGGTACGAACCTTCGCGAACTCGAATAACGTCCCCGAACCAACACGAACTGGTCACAAAATATATCGGAATAAAGCCTGACCGGCACTTACCAATTTAGCTGCAATGGCGGCTGTCGCAAAATACTTTGTTACGCTCGCGGTCTAAAGGTTCGCACGTGTTTACGGTAAGTAGTCTTTCGACCCAGTGGCCCAGTTCGAGATGGTTCGGAACGCGGAAGTGAGTTTTCCCCCCACTCTCGTCTTCGGCGACGCTCGGGCCAATCACGTTGTTTCTGGGTGCAGGGACGACTCGATGACATGTCGGCCCGGGCCTACGGTATTTTCTATTTTCCGAAGTCCGGCCGATATAAGGCGGTTAGTCGGCATCCATGGATCCGAGCCGTTCCGGTGTAGCTCTCACGGCATTTTCCGGATGAGACGTCGACGCGGGTGGACTGCTGGTCGTCCTTATGTTTAACAGCCTCGTCGCTTTCTCCGGGTTGACAGATCCGGGCTCGGTCCAATCCTCGCCGTCTTTCTCGCCAGCGGCGCCCTGTGATTGGTGTTCCGAGCGTCTCCGCTTGCGGCCTTCCGCCAATCGGCGGCCGGAGACAGGTATCGGGCTCCTCGCCGATTTCGGTAGTTTCTGAAAACTCTTGTCGCGCCCCGCGGCGCGACATTCAAATGCGATAACTCTATTCTTTGGGTGTTCGGACGTCCCAGGGAGAGCGCTCGTAATTGCCGTTTCGCTATTATACCGCTTTTCAGTGACCCGGTCTTTCGTATAAGGTTCGGAGTGACGTAGGCTGAATCTGCCACGTCACAACTCCTCGCCCCCCGAAGGAGACCGGGGCACCGGTGGCAGTTACCAGCCAGGCTTGTTCGCGAGTTCGGGGACGAACGCTCTTCCTCGGATCTTCCATAACATGGGTACGGGCACTGTAGAGACATACACGATTTTTCCCATCACCAATCCAGACGAATATATCCTTTAAATCGTTGTCTTTTCCTGATGTGGGCGGAGCCTGATGTCACGACCGGTACCTATGGGAGAAACCGGATTCGCTAAAGTTGGGTTCCGCTGAACCCGGGGAAACGTAGGGATCAGGGTGAAATGACGAAACCACAGTTGAGGGCGATAATCTTTTATTCGCGCCCCTCGAGCGCTTCTAATACTGGTGTCCCTCCCACCCTGCGAAACTTCAGTCTTATAAAGAAAATAAACGATATTGCTATCGAAGGGGGGAGGGACCGGTAAACTATAATACTGTTTTCAGTCTTGTTCTCTTGTTACAACGAAAAAAAATATATATATGTAATCGGCCTCGCCACGATTGAGGCTGCTGGCGGTGTCTGGCCGATACTCCTGTGGTGGGTCGGCCCTCTAATACCGCCCGTACCGAGAGCCACTGCACTCGGGGCAGGTCTCGACCGTATAGAAGGGCCGACCACACCGATAGCAATAGGGCCACTTCTGGGGTGCCAAGCACTCCGAGTGGCAGTGGCCCACTACTCGGCAGCGCCAGCAGCCTTCCTCTACTTCCGCGCCTCGCCGACCCATTTTTCCGCGCCTTTTCGCGGTTCCTCTCTGTTGTGGCCGTGCGGTAACCACTTCCCGCTGTCTCGGGACCGGCGTGTTATTTGTAGCCCCTCTTGTCGGTTGATGGCGAATCGATACGGTGGTGCCGCTCATATTTTGGGCCTGTATGTTGAGGCCCGCCCTCCGTATCGGCTGGTTCGCCACATCGCTTGAGAGGGCTCTTCTTATCCCTTTCTCCATTGCCTCTGCCGTTTTGCGGTGGTCATTTCGAATGCGTTCCATACGGTCCTCTACTGACTCGTGGGGCAATTGCTGTTTTATTGCTTCTCCCTTTTGTGTCGGTTCCATGACAGGGCTCGACAACTCCGGCTGTATTACCACTGGCACCGTCTTCGGGCCCGGTCTCGGAGTCGGCTCCTGCTTCCTTCGTGACGGCAAATTTCCTCGCCCTATTCCGCTCCACACTTCCTTATCCTCGCGGAGCAATTCGATGAGGAGGCGCTCCATTGGCTTTAGGGATTTTGACGGTATTGTCAACGCCCTAGGTTTTAGTTCTTCTTCCGGCTGCAGTCGTTCCGGCTGCTGCGGTTCTTCCGCTTGCTGCCCCTCTACCGTAGGTTCCGCCGGCCGGTTCGTTACCTCCTCCCTCGGGATTAGCTGCATTGTGGCCGTTGCCCTTGCTTCTGGTGCATCTTCTTTCGGTTGGCTCGGCATTTCCTCCCTCGGTGTTATTTCAATTGTGGCTGTTGCCACGTATGTTGTTGGCGAGGTAGTCGGACTCAATAGGTCCTCCCATGGTAGGCCCGCTTCCAGTTCTTCCCCGATTTCCTCCTGGGCTATTTCCATGGGTCCGTGCGGCCGGCAAGTTATGGACGCCGTTGCCGCGCGGATTCCCTTCGGTAGTGGGTGGAGCTTCTATGGCCTTTCCACGATAGATTCTACCGTCGTCTGTCTTGCGGCCATTTCTTCTTCGTTAATCTGTTGGCAAAAGAGAGGCTCTGGTGTTAGTCCTTATCGGTTGACGTTTGCGTGGGGAAGTATGGTTTGAGGTCCGATATATGTGCTTTCCGAGGTTCTTTCCCTCCTCGGTGGCCAAGTTGTATACTCCCGGCGATAGTTTTTTCGTTATAATTACCGGACCAGTGAACTTTGGTGACAGTTTCGCCGCAAAATTGTTAGCGGCCGACGAGAGCACTCGCTGTCGTTTCATAACCCTGTCCCCTACGTTAAATTCTCGGTTTCTCCGACGCAAATTATAATGGTGCGATTGTTTCCGATATGCGTCCTCGAGGTTTTATAACAACCAATGTCGTAGCGTCGGTAATTGCGACACCCGCTTCTTCCAGGTGTCATTGGATGTGACCTCGAGGTCTATCGGGGGCTCGACGTTAGCCCTCGCACATTTTGCCGGTCGCGGCTCTCGCCCGAAATTGAGAAATGCTGGGGAGGCTTGTAGAACGGAATGGTGCGCGGTATTGTACGCAAAACGAAATTGTGGCAAATTCAAGTCCCAATCACGGTAGTCCCTCTCTATATACGCGACGATCATCGTCTTAAGGATCCGATTCACTCGCTCTACTGGGTTCGCTTGCGGGTGGTACGGGGGGGGGGGGTGGTACTTAATCGAATGCCGTATTCGTCGGCAAGTTCGCTCAGAGTCTTGTTTGCGAACTCGGTACCGTTGTCCGTCAACAAGACATCCGGGGTCCCCCATCGCGAAAAAATTAACCCTTCTAGGGCGTCCGCTATTTTCGGACCGGTAGCACGTCGAAGCGGAGTGCCCTCTATCCATTTCGTGAACAGATCCTGCATAACGAGAAGGTACGGTTGCCGGACCTGCTCGGAGGGAACGGACCCATAATGTCGGCAGCTACTACTGTCCACGGCATGTCGACTCTGCGCCGACCCATCAACCCCGGTGGGAGTGTTTGCTCCACCTTCGTGAGCTGACAGGTATTACAGCGTCTTACGTATTCTACTGCCGTTCTATACATGCCTGGCCAGTAGTAGCGGGTGGCGATACGGTGATAGGTCTTTTCGACCCCTAAATGCCCTGCCTGCGGGTTGTCGTGCGCCTCCTGCAGGATCTCGGTTCTCCGTTCCTCTGGGATGACGAGTTTCCGCTCGTTACCGTCGGAACCCAGCATTTCCGCGATCAAAGGATCTGTTCTTCGACAAAACAACTCCCCGCTTCGAATTGCCCAGTCCGGAAATTTCTCGGGATTTTTCTCGACTTCCGCAAATTTTCCCTTGTACCACTTTGGACGAACCGCGGCCGCGATATGAGTTTCCCCTTCGTTATCCCCATCCCCCTCGTAAATACGCGAAAGTGCATCTGGCACTTTATTTAGGGCTCCCTGCCGATACACTACTTGGAAATCGTATTCCTGTAGTTGCAGGGCCCAACGCGCTAACCGACCCGTAGGGTTTCTCAGAGTCCGAAGCCACCGTAAACTGTTGTGGTCCGTAATTACCATAAATTGCGTACCCTTCTAAATATGGACGGAACTTTTGCACCGCCCAGACAATCGCGAGACATTCGAGCTCTGTTGCGGAATATTTTCGCTCCGGTAATGTGAGCGATCTACTCGCGAATGCTATTACGCGTTCGACCTCCTCGACCTCTTGCGTTAATATCGAGCCTAAACCTACCGTGGTCGCATCCGTCTGCTTGGTAAATGGGGTTTCGAAATCTGGGCACGAGAGGGTAGGTGCCGAAGCGATCGCGTCCCGTAAGGATTCGAAGGCGCTTTGTTGGGCGTCCTTCCACTCCCATTCGCGATCTTTATGTAATAAACCGTTAAGTGGTTCGGCAAGTGTGGCGAATGCCGGAATAAATCTCCTGTACCAGGAGGCCATCCCGAGAAAACGCGCGCACCTGTTTCACCGTTTTTGGCGGAGGATACGATAAAACGGGTTGGATTTTCTCCGCGTCCACCTTCAATCCCTCTCGGCCCACCACGAAACCCAAGTACCGAACTTCTTGACAGCAGAACTCGCACTTATCAGGATTTATCATTAGGCCGGCTTTCTTGATCCTATTTAATACGAGTTTGAGCCATTCGAGATGTTCTTTGAACGTTTTGGTGACGATAATTATATCGTCCAAATACGAAAATGCGTGAGGCTCCATTTCTGGGCCTATTAACCGGTCCAATAGTCGCTGAAAAGTTGCGGGTGCTCCTGTCAGACCATACGGCGGCATGCGGCGGAAATGGAAAAGACCTTTTCCCGGTACCGTAAAAGCTGTTATTTCGCGGCTTCCTTCTTCTAACGGAATTTGGAAATACGCTTGACTGAGGTCGATGGTCGAGATATACATCGCGGCTCGTAATTTGTCTAGGATTTGCGTCATGAGCAGTAACGGGTACGCATCTTTCTTCGAGACCTCGTTAACTTTTCGGAAATCGAGACAAAAACGGTATTTACCGTTGGGTTTCTTACCCATCACGATCGGACTTGACCATCCCCTTTGCGATGGCTCTATTATGACGTCGGCCAGTAGCTTATCTACTTCCTTATATATGGCCTCCTGTACTTTCGGGGAGACGGCATAATATCGCTGTTTAATCGGGGGATGGTCGCCCACATCGATTCTGTGGCTAGTCAAGTTCGTCATTCCGGTCATATAGTTAAATTCCGGTAACGTGGTCTCGAGAAGCTCTTTTAATTGCCGTTTTTCGGCTTCCTCTATTGTTTGCAGACCACAACATACGGTGTCGGGGTTAGTATTCTCGAAAGGGAATTTCTCATCTGGCCGTTTCGCGAAATACCACACCGAATTGTGGTATTCGGCTACTATACCGAACTTCGCGATTGAATCGGTTCCTAATAGCAGGGGTGTCACCAGATTTTCTAGGACTCGCGCAAATATATCACGTTTCTCTCTGCCTATTTTTAACAAAAAACGTGCCTCATCGACTGCTCGATCCACTGCGCCAGTGGCGAGGAGGAAATAGTAAGGTTTATCCGTCGTTGTAATTTCGATAGCTTTATCCTCGACGTTCTCGAGGGTTTCTCGGCTCACAAAGGTCAACGATGAGCCCGAGTCTATTAAGGCGCGGATCGCGACATTGCCGATATACGCGTCGACGGTCAGCAGCGGCGGTCGGTATGTATCCCCATTTACCATTACGCGGGCCGATATTAATTCGGGTGAAGTCTCTCTTGACCCCTTGATCGACTTCCCCCCTTGTTTCCCGATTGCCGACTGCATCTTCGACAACGATTTATCGTGATCCCTTCCGCTCCGCATCCGTAGAATTGCAGTCGCGGTTCTTCGCGGCAGTCTCGGGATAGGTGGCCAGTCTTACGACAATTCCAGCATTGATGCTGGTACTTCCCGGTAGCACGCGGTTTATCGCGTCGTGGCCACTGTTGCACTGCCATGGCTGCAGTCTCTTTTGTTTTTCGAGTTGGGGAATCACGGGATGAACTACGTGCTCCGCTCCCGGATCGGTATCTATCGCGCCCCCCCCCCCCCCCCCGGTGCCGTCAACGGATGTTTATTCGCGACCACCTCCCGAGGTTTGCGAAGTGTCAATCCGGTTCGAGATTCTCTACGGAAGGATTGGGAAAGTCGATCGCCCGATTCGTCACTTTCTCCGCCGCTGGCGGAGGATACTGCGTTCGCGTACCCAAAAGTGACTGACTTACCCCTTCCGGGTGATTTTAAGCGTGAATATCTACCCGGATCGAATGCCAAACCGGGGTGTACCATTTCCGATGGTTTGGGATTCCCCCGTTTCCTACGTTCTTCGACTCGGTCCGCCTCCACTAACCTATCCGACGCGTCGTCGACCGTGCTTAACGACTCTCTCGCTATCGTTTGTCGTAACGATAATTTCGCGCCTTCATACAAGGTCCTTGCCATTCTCTCCTCTGACCACCGCGGCTGTAATTTATCGAACATCGTGGTCATGGCCATTATGTACTCGCGGACGGGCTCTGCCTCATCCTGGAATCGTTCTCTGATGTTCCGTTCCAGGTTAAATTGATATTCGGGGTCTCCGAAAAATTCTCGAAACGCGGCCGCGAACTCCTCCCAACTCCTACAACGACTTCCCTTGCGTTTGTGCCAACGCTTTGCTGTGCCCCCGAGACAAACTGCTACGCAGTCGATCAACTCTATATCCTCGATACCATGATATTGTTTGTGTTGTTCGAGGTCTTCCAGAAATTCTTCTGGGTCCTCTCCCTCTACACCGGAGAACTTTAACCTCCATCGCCTAATTATATCGGCGATGGGAGTTCCTCTATAATTTAATTTTCGGGGTCTCGCTCCGCGTGGCATTTCCTCGTCGGGGTCGTCATGGGATTCGGGATTCGCTCTCGGCATTCTTGGTACCGGACTGCGCTGTCGCTGAGGGGACCAAGGTCTCCACCTTTAGTTCTGCGGTACTTTTAAACTAACTTCGCGGGGCGGCGATCTGCCGTCGCCTTCATTCTCCCCTTGCGGGTCAATGTGCAAAGCGGCTATGTGGTCTAACGCGTCCCCGTAGTCCGATTCTCCGCCGTCGTTCCCGTGTTCCGTTTTCGGTAGATTCAACATACTTTTCATTTTAGTTCGGGAACCACAATACCAAATTCGGAACAGAGCTCCCGTAACCGCGGCCGTATGACCCGAAACGAAATTTTTCCCGATATATCACGCTTTAGGCAGAGAGAGCGCGTTTTCTTTTTCGTATCGCTAATTTTCCTCGTAATTGTCACGACGCGAATTTTTCTTATACCGACACGAATTCCGACTTTGCTTCTACTTGCTGCCTCCTCCCAGCTCTTTCTCTGTTTGTTAAACTCGCAAAGGGAAAAACAACAACTCAATTGAAACGCCAAAGTGGACCCCTTTTCGCAAATTTCTCTCGCGCCTTGCCCGTCGACAATGTTACTGCGCGTTCGCAAAGAAATACCCGATATTTTTCGCGAATTGTTCGCTAATTTCCGAAAGAAACTCGCAAGGAGGTGACCGATATTTTTCCGCAAATTGTTCGCGAATTTCCGAAAAAAAACTCGCAAAGTATCTATTACCAGGGTCCCGCAAATCTCTTTATTTCCGACCAGCGCTAGTCGTTTCGCCAAAATATTTCATAAAAGGGCCCCGCAAATTTTAATTAATTGTTAAACTCTCTTGAGTTTAACCGCAAATGGGTTATATTCGTCTAGACTACGGACGATATACGGACAACAAACCAGACTTCCTCCACCACATGTATTACATAAAAGAAAATTTTTGGGAACAATATGAACATAATCAAAATATAACAACGAGATCAAATTATGCGAGAATATCACAGCCGCGGGAGGATTACGCCGTTTGCGATACCTTCCCCGCGACCGAGAATTTCTCAATACCGTAAATGTTTACTGATTGGCAATTATTACGCGTGTGCCATTCCGTAAAAAAAACAATTTGCTTCAATTTTAACAATAAATTCAATATATCAATTTTAGGAGTGGGTAAATATTGAGGAAAGCGGAATGGTATACCAAAGGGGAACAATATAAAAATGTATAAATGTATGTCGGTATTGTGGACCTCTACGGGCGGACCACCTCTAGGGGCGATCCTAGTCCCGTAGCGGTATTACCCACAATAAACAATTTATAAATTGTCCCTTGTATTGGGGATTATTGGGGCGAAACTCAAGATTCTTGGGCGGGTCACACTCGGCGGTGTGTCCCTCTCCCACGAAATCAAGTGTTACCCCTCCGCCAATAACGAGGTCCAAACACAATTAGATAAACACAATAAATATGCACAGTATGTTCAAAAAAAATTTTGTAATAAAAAAAATCAGACTGCGAAGGAGGCGTGATCGATATTAATCGAATAGCGTGAATTTACTATTGGTTTTTAATTTTGTTTAGTCTTCTACCAATATAATTCTTTGTCTGTAATATTTGTATTTTTACTTAAACAAAATCACATTATAACTATTAGCCACAGATTACCCGAAGGTCCGTTAATATTTATTAAATACTGAATCGAGAGTGGAATAAACAATGTTATCCAGATGGAACAGATTGAAACTATTAAAATCGTTAATATTATTAAAAATACATAATATGAAATTGTGTTGATAGAACACGCGATCACGTTTCCTTCTCTGATCATTAAACCTGAAAATAAATTCTTATTTCACACCCGGTATATTGTAACGGCGGAATGGCACACGAAATTCGAAAATACAATGAACAAAGACCCTCGTAGAGGACCTTGAACAGAGAACAGGCTGTTGTAAATACGACGTGACACCGTAATATCTTTTCAACAGACTGTTGCTGTGTTTACGAGGTGCTGGTTCGTTGGTTCGAGCGAGACAAAGAGAATACCGCTCAAGGACGGGTCGTGCTTCTCTACCACGCGACCGTTTCGTTCGCCCGATTCGAATTCACACGTTTCGCTTTCGAAATTAGAATTTTCCCGTGAGAGCCCCGAGCTTCCTCACGCGTCTCTTTTAAAAGAGCGTACTTCAAATCGCTTTTTACGGCGAGATTTCCGCAATGTTCGGGCGCCAATTTGTCACGCCGGTTATTTGCCTGCTAACAGAGAGATAACCGACTTCGAGAAATTATGGCCTTGCGACCGGGCCACGCAGATTAGAACGGAACGACAAAATTGTACGCGAAGTGAACGGGCGCCAGGTACGATACCGTACCACGCGAAACTCTCGAACGATTCGCTCGGTTTTCAAAATGACATCGAATCTGCGAACATCGTTTTGGCCGGTGACGGCCACGAACGGGTCCAGGGAACCACGTGAGGACAGGAACGGGACATTCCCCGCGACGGGAACGTTTCTCACGAGGAATGAAATTACTCGATAGTTCTCGGGCAAAATATCGTCGTTTATTAAAACGAGGTGGTCATACAATCCGCCGGCCGATGCCGGCGGCAGTCAATAGTTTTGCCGGCGCGAACACAAAAGTGACGGCGGTTGTTCGGCCGATCGCGTCGAGCTCGGTCGTCACAGGACTTCGCGTGAATTTACAAGCCACGAGGGCACGAATTCGACCGAGCTCCGGTAACGTACGCGTTCCTAATTCGAGACTGGGCGAAACGTGCGAACGGTGAACAATACGAAACGAATACGGCGCGTTATCCTCCCGTAGAACGATCCAAGGGCAACCCAAAGAATTACCGGGCGAATATCGTGGGTCCCGAATAGCTCGTGCACGAGGATTCGGCGACACACGATCCGTGGCCTCGCGAGCCTCTCAGGAGAGCGACTCCTGGTCAACGGTAAACGCGGGGAAACACACGGTACACCGCGGTACGAACCTTCGCGAACTCGAATAACGTCCCCGAACCAACACGAACTGGTCACAAAATATATCGGAATAAAGCCTGACCGGCACTTACCAATTTAGCTGCAATGGCGGCTGTCGCAAAATACTTTGTTACGCTCGCGGTCTAAAGGTTCGCACGTGTTTACGGTAAGTAGTCTTTCGACCCAGTGGCCCAGTTCGAGATGGTTCGGAACGCGGAAGTGAGTTTTCCCCCCACTCTCGTCTTCGGCGACGCTCGGGCCAATCACGTTGTTTATGAACGCAGGGACGCCTCGATGACATGTTGGCCCGGGCCTTCGGTATTTTATATTTTCCGAAGCCCGGCCGATATAGGGCGGTTAGGCGCCATCCATGGATCCGAGCCGTTCCGGTGTAGCTCTCACGGCATTTTCCGGAGGAGACGTCGACGCGGGTGGACTGCTGGTCGTCCTTATTTGTAGCAGCCTCGTCGCTTTCTCCGGGTTGACAGATCCGGGCTCGGTCCAATCCTCGCCGTCTTTCTCGCCAGCGGCGCCCTGTGATTGGTGTTCCGAGCGTCTCCGCTTGCGGCCTTCCGCCAATCGGCGGCCGGAGACAGGTATCGGGCCCCTCGCCGATTTCGGTAGTTTCTGAAAACTCTTGTCGCGCCCCGCGGCGCGACATTCAAATGCGATAACTCTATTCTTTGGGTGTTCGGATGTCCCAGGGAGAGCGCTCGTAATTGTCGTTTCGCTATTATGCCTTTTCAGTGACCCGGTCTTTCGTTTAAGGTTCGGAGTGACGTAGGCTGAATCTGTCACGTCACAGTATACACCAGGTACACTCAATATACATACAAGATATACACTATACACAATAGAAACACGATGTACACAACTCACCTTGTTAACTTTTTCAAATGTGGTCCACGAATTTCACACAGGAGAATTCTCTTAATTTTTCTCTTAATAATAAAGAGATAGTCCGACGGATATTTCTTCAATACCATAGACAAAACTTATCAATTTGTGGTCTGGGTTTCCACAAACAGCGGAGAAGCAGAGCGGTATATTTCGACCCTTGACCTCAGTCAAGCGTATTTTCAAATCCCGTTAGAGGAAGGAAGCCGCGAAATGACAGCTTTTACGGTACCGGGAAAAGGTCTGTTCAATTTCCGCCGCATGCCGTATGGTCTGACAGGAGCACCCGCAACTTTTCAGCGACTATTGGACCGGTTAATAGACCCAGAAATGGAGCCTCACGCATTTTCGTATTTGGACGATATAATTATCGTCACCAAAACGTTCAAAGAACATCTCGAATGGCTCAAACTCGTATTAAATAGGATCAAGAAAGCCGGCCTAATGATAAATCCTGATAAGTGCGATATGACCGGAATGACGAACTTGACTAGCCACAGAATCGATGTGGGCGACCATCCCCCGATTAAACAGCGATATTATGCCGTCTCCCCGAAAGTACAGGAGGCCAGGAACCGCGACTGCAATTCTACGGATGCGGAGCGGAAGGGATCACGATAAATCGTTGTCGAAGATGCAGTCGGCAATCGGGAAACAAGGGGGGAAGTCGATCAAGGGGTCAAGAGAGACTTCACCCGAATTAATATCGGCCCGCGTAATGGTAAATGGGGATACATACCGACCGCCGCTGCTGACCGTCGACGCGTATATCGGCAATGTCGCGATCCGCGCCTTAATAGACTCGGGCTCATCGTTGACCTTTGTGAGCCGAGAAACCCTCGAGAACGTCGAGGATAAAGCTATCGAAATTACAACGACGGATAAACCTTGCTATTTCCTCCTCGCCACTGGCGCAGTGGATCGAGCAGTCGATGAGGCACGTTTTTTGTTAAAATAGGCAGAGAGAAACGTGATATATTTGCGCGAGTCCTAGAAAATCTGGTGACACCCCTGCTATTAGGAACCGATTCAATCGCGAAGTTCGGTATAGTAGCCGAATACCACAATTCGGTGTGGTATTTCGCGAAACGGCCAGATGAGAAATTCCCTTTCGAGAATACTAACCCCGACACCGTATGTTGTGGTCTGCAAACAATAGAGGAAGCCGAAAAACGGCAATTAAAAGAGCTTCTCGAGACCACGTTACCGGAATTTAACTATATGACCGGAATGACGAACTTGACTAGCCACAGAATCGATGTGGGCGACCATCCCCCGATTAAACAGCGATATTATGCCGTCTCCCCGAAAGTACAGGAGGCCATATATAAGGAAGTAGATAAGCTACTGGCCGACGTCATAATAGAGCCATCGCAAAGGGGATGGTCAAGTCCGATCGTGATGGGTAAGAAACCCAACGGTAAATACCGTTTTTGTCTCGATTTCCGAAAAGTTAACGAGGTCTCGAAGAAAGATGCGTACCCGTTACTGCTCATGACGCAAATCCTAGACAAATTACGAGCCGCGATGTATATCTCGACCATCGACCTCAGTCAAGCGTATTTCCAAATTCCGTTAGAAGAAGGAAGCCGCGAAATAACAGCTTTTACGGTACCGGGAAAAGGTCTTTTCCATTTCCGCCGCATGCCGCCGTATGGTCTGACAGGAGCACCCGCAACTTTTCAGCGACTATTGGACCGGTTAATAGGCCCAGAAATGGAGCCTCACGCATTTTCGTATTTGGACGATATAATTATCGTCACCAAAACGTTCAAAGAACATCTCGAATGGCTCAAACTCGTATTAAATAGGATCAAGAAAGCCGGCCTAATGATAAATCCTGATAAGTGCGAGTTCTGCTGTCAAGAAGTTCGGTACTTGGGTTTCGTGGTGGGCCGAGAGGGATTGAAGGTGGACGCGGAGAAAATCCAACCCGTTTTATCGTATCCTCCGCCAAAAACGGTGAAACAGGTGCGCGCGTTTTCTCGGGATGGCCTCCTGGTACAGGAGATTTATTCCGGCATTCGCCACACTTGCCGAACCACTTAACGGTTTATTACATAAAGATCGCGAATGGGAGTGGAAGGACGCCCAACAAAGCGCCTTCGAATCCTTACGGGACGCGATCGCTTCGGCACCTACCCTCTCGTGCCCAGATTTCGAAACCCCATTTACCAAGCAGACGGATGCGACCACGGTAGGTTTAGGCTCGATATTAACGCAAGAGGTCGAGGAGGTCGAACGCGTAATAGCATTCGCGAGTAGATCGCTCACATTACCGGAGCGAAAATATTCCGCAACAGAGCTCGAATGTCTCGCGATTGTCTGGGCGGTGCAAAAGTTCCGTCCATATTTAGAAGGGTACGCAATTTATGGTAATTACGGACCACAACAGTTTACGGTGGCTTCGGACTCTGAGAAACCCTACGGGTCGGTTAGCGCGTTGGGCCCTGCAACTACAGGAATACGATTTCCAAGTAGTGTATCGGCAGGGAGCCCTAAATAAAGTGCCAGATGCACTTTCGCGTATTTACGAGGGGGATGGGGATAACGAAGGGGAAACTCATATCGCGGCCGCGGTTCGTCCAAAGTGGTACAAGGGAAAATTTGCGGAAGTCGAGAAAAATCCCGAGAAATTTCCGGACTGGGCAATTCGAAGCGGGGAGTTGTTTTGTCGAAGAACAGATCCTTTGATCGCGGAAATGCTGGGTTCCGACGGTAACGAGCGGAAACTCGTCATCCCAGAGGAACGGAGAACCGAGATCCTGCAGGAGGCGCACGACAACCCGCAGGCAGGGCATTTAGGGGTCGAAAAGACCTATCACCGTATCGCCACCCGCTACTACTGGCCAGGCATGTATAGAACGGCAGTAGAATACGTAAGACGCTGTAATACCTGTCAGCTCACGAAGGTGGAGCAAACACTCCCACCGGGGTTGATGGGTCGGCGCAGAGTCGACATGCCGTGGACAGTAGTAGCTGCCGACATTATGGGTCCGTTCCCTCCGAGCAGGTCCGGCAACCGTACCTTCTCGTTATGCAGGATCTGTTCACGAAATGGATAGAGGGCACTCCGCTTCGACGTGCTACCGGTCCGAAAATAGCGGACGCCCTAGAAGGGTTAATTTTTTCGCGATGGGGGACCCCGGATGTCTTGTTGACGGACAACGGTACCGAGTTCGCAAACAAGACTCTGAGCGAACTTGCCGACGAATACGGCATTCGATTAAGTACCACCCCCCCCCCCCGTACCACCCGCAAGCGAACCCAGTAGAGCGAGTGAATCGGATCCTTAAGACGATGATCGTCGCGTATATAGAGAGGGACTACCGTGATTGGGACTTGAATTTGCCACAATTTCGTTTTGCGTACAATACCGCGCACCATTCCGTTCTACAAGCCTCCCCAGCATTTCTCAATTTCGGGCGAGAGCCGCGACCGGCAAAATGTGCGAGGGCTAACGTCGAGCCCCCGATAGACCTCGAGGTCACATCCAATGACACCTGGAAGAAGCGGGTGTCGCAATTACCGACGCTACGACATTGGATGTTAGAAAACCTCGAGGACGCATAACGGAAACAATCGCACCATTATAATTCGCGTCGGAGAAACCGAGAATTTAACATAGGGGACAGGGTTATGAAACGACAGCGAGTACTCTCGTCAGCCGCTAACCATTTTGGGGCGAAACTGTCACCGAAATTTACTGGTCCGGTAATAATAACGATAAAACTGTCACCGGGAGTCTATAACTTGGCCACGGAAGAGGGAAAGAACCTCGGCAAAGCGCATATATCGGACCTCAAACCATACTTCCCCACTCAAACACCGACAAACAAGGACTAACACCAGAGCCTCTCTTTTACCAACAGATTACCAAAGCAACAATGGCCGCACGCCAAACTACAGTAGACTCGATCGTGGAGCGACTAAAGCTGCTCCATCCAATGCCGAAGGGAGTCCGCGCGGCAACGACATCTATTACCTGCCGACCGCACGGACCCCCGGAATTGACACAAGAGCAAGCGGGGAACGTACTGGAGGGTGAGCTGCCGTGGGAGGAATTCCTGAACGCACCCCCCACACAGACCAAGTTTGTAGCAACCGCCACCATCCAGCTGCAGCCTATAAAAGAAGAAGTGGAGGAGGAGCCAACAGAACCGCAGACGGAGCGGACCACAGAAGCGAAACAGCGAGAGGAAAGCGCCCCAAAAGCGGAAACGGTGAAATTGGGGGCAACAGAACTACGCACCCAATCCTTGAGGATATCGAGCAACATGCTTAAAGAACTGCTCCGGGAAGACAAGGAGATCTGGTGCCGAATAGGGCGGGGGAGAGTCCAACCAGATAGAAAACCAAAAACGATCACGAAACCAGGCCCGACAGTAGAGCCAGGAGCGCTACCCGCAAAACCACCGAGCCTGGTAACGGGACCAATATCGACGAAAAAAATAACACCGAAGCTGCAACCGACCGCCGAGTCCGTCGAGGACCGGATGAGACGCATCCGGGAGGAACATCGGAGGACGACGGAGGCATTAGAAAACGGTATACGGAGGGCCCTGAAGAGCGACATATCGAACCAGCCGGTACACAGGGTGGGCCTAAATATACAGGCCCAGAACATGCACGGCACCAAGGTAGCCATCCACACCAGGCCGACACCAAACCAACGGGAAGTAGCCACCGTGCGGCCGCAGCAAACGGCAAACAGGCCCTCCGTAAGGCGAGGCACACCAAAGCGACGCGGCAAAAGCAAGCGAAGAGGAGCCGAAGTGGAGGAAGGATGCTGGCGGTGCCGAGTAGTGGGCCACTGCCACTCGGAGTGCCTGGCACCCCAAAAGTGGCCCTATTGTTACCGGTGTGGTCGGCCCTTTTATACAGTCGAAACATGCCCACAGTGCAGTGGCACTCGGTACGGGCGGTACTAGGGGGCCGACCCGCCGCAAGAGTATCGGTCAGACACCGCTAGCAGCCTCAAGCGTAGCGGAGGCCGAGCGTTTGGGGTCGAGTTTAAGTTTTTTTTCCCGGTCTACAATTATTAAGAGAAAGTAAGACTGATTATTTTGTTTACGGTCCCTCCCCCCTTCGTTAGCAATATCGTTTGTTTTTTTCATTATAAGACCGAAGTTTCGGAGGGTGGGAGGGACACCAGTATTAGAAGCGCTCGAGGGGCGCGAATAAATGATTATCGCCCTCAACTGTGGTTTCGTCATTTCACCCTGATCCCTACGTTTCCCCGGGTTCAGCGGAACCCAACTTTAGCGAATCCGGTTTCTCCCATAGGTACCGGTCGTGACATCAGGCTCCGCCCACATCAGGAAAAGACAACGATTTAAAGGATATATTCGTCTGGATTGGTGATGGGAAAAATCGTGTATGTCTCTACAGTGCCCGTCAACCGATAAGGACTAACACCAGAGCCTCTCTTTTGCCAACAGATTAACGAAGAAGAAATGGCCGCAAGACAGACGACGGTAGAATCTATCGTGGAAAGGCCATAGAAGCTCCACCCACTACCGAAGGGAATCCGCGCGGCAACGGCGTCCATAACTTGCCGGCCGCACGGACCCATGGAAATAGCCCAGGAGGAAATCGGGGAAGAACTGGAAGCGGGCCTACCATGGGAGGACCTATTGAGTCCGACTACCTCGCCAACAACATACGTGGCAACAGCCACAATTGAAATAACACCGAGGGAGGAAATGCCGAGCCAACCGAAAGAAGATGCACCAGAAGCAAGGGCAACGGCCACAATGCAGCTAATCCCGAGGGAGGAGGTAACGAACCGGCCGGCGGAACCTACGGTAGAGGGGCAGCAAGCGGAAGAACCGCAGCAGCCGGAACGACTGCAGCCGGAAGAAGAACTAAAACCTAGGGCGTTGACAATACCGTCAAAATCCCTAAAGCCAATGGAGCGCCTCCTCATCGAATTGCTCCGCGAGGATAAGGAAGTGTGGAGCGGAATAGGGCGAGGAAATTTGCCGTCACGAAGGAAGCAGGAGCCGACTCCGAGACCGGGCCCGAAGACGGTGCCAGTGGTAATACAGCCGGAGTTGTCGAGCCCTGTCATGGAACCGACACAAAAGGGAGAAGCAATAAAACAGCAATTGCCCCACGAGTCAGTAGAGGACCGTATGGAACGCATTCGAAATGACCACCGCAAAACGGCAGAGGCAATGGAGAAAGGGATAAGAAGAGCCCTCTCAAGCGATGTGGCGAACCAGCCGATACGGAGGGCGGGCCTCAACATACAGGCCCAAAATATGAGCGGCACCACCGTATCGATTCGCCATCAACCGACAAGAGGGGCTACAAATAACACGCCGGTCCCGAGACAGCGGGAAGTGGTTACCGCACGGCCACAACAGAGAGGAACCGCGAAAAGGCGCGGAAAAATGGGTCGGCGAGGCGCGGAAGTAGAGGAAGGCTGCTGGCGCTGCCGAGTAGTGGGCCACTGCCACTCGGAGTGCTTGGCACCCCAGAAGTGGCCCTATTGCTATCGGTGTGGTCGGCCCTTCTATACGGTCGAGACCTGCCCCGAGTGCAGTGGCTCTCGGTACGGGCGGTATTAGAGGGCCGACCCACCACAGGAGTATCGGCCAGACACCGCCAGCAGCCTCAATCGTGGCGAGGCCGATTACATATATATATTTTTTTTCGTTGTAACAAGAGAACAAGACTGAAAACAGTATTATAGTTTACCGGTCCCTCCCCCCTTCGATAGCAATATCGTTTATTTTCTTTATAAGACTGAAGTTTCGCAGGGTGGGAGGGACACCAGTATTAGAACCGCTCGAGGGGCGCGAATAAAAGATTATCGCCCTCAACTGTGGTTTCGTCATTTCACCCTGATCCCTACGTTTCCCCGGGTTCAGCGGAACCCAACTTTAGCGAATCCGGTTTCTCCCATAGGTACCGGTCGTGACATCAGGCTCCGCCCACATCAGGAAAAGACAACGATTTAAAGGATATATTCGTCTGGATTGGTGATGGGAAAAATCGTGTATGTCTCTACAGTGCCCGTACCCATGTTATGGAAGATCCGAGGAAGAGCGTTCGTCCCCGAACTCGCGAACAAGCCTGGCTGGTAACTGCCACCGGTGCCCCGGTCTCCTTCGGGGGGCGAGGAGTTGTGACGTGGCAGATTCAGCCTACGTCACTCCGAACCTTATACGAAAGACCGGGTCACTGAAAAGCGGTATAATAGCGAAACGGCAATTACGAGCGCTCTCCCTGGGACGTCCGAACACCCAAAGAATAGAGTTATCGCATTTGAATGTCGCGCCGCGGGGCGCGACAAGAGTTTTCAGAAACTACCGAAATCGGCGAGGAGCCCGATACCTGTCTCCGGCCGCCGATTGGCGGAAGGCCGTAAGCGGAGACGCTCGGAACACCAATCACAGGGCGCCGCTGGCGAGGAGGACGGCGAGGATTGGACCGAGCCCGGATCTGTCAACCCGGAGAAAGCGACGAGGCTGCTACAAATAAGGACGACCGGCAGTCCACCCTCGTCGACGTCTCATCCGGAGAATGCCATGAGAGCTACACCGAAACGGCTCGGATCCATGGATGCCGCCTAACCGCCCTATATCGGCCGGGCTTCGGAAAATATAAAATACCGAAGGCCCGGGCCAACATGTCATCGAGGCGTCCCTGCGTTCATAAACGACGTGATTGGCCCGAGCGTCGCTGAAGACGAGAGTGGGGGGAAAACTCGCTTCCGCGTTCCGAACCATCGCGAACTGGGCCACTGGGTCGAAGGACTGTTCCTAGTACAGACGTGCGAATCTTAGACCGCGATTCAATAAAAGTATTTTGCGACCGCCGCCATTGCAGCGAGATTGGTAAGTGCCGGTCAGGCTTTATTCCGATAATATTGTGACCAGTTCGTGTTGGTTCGAGGACGTTATTCGAGTTCGCGAAGGTTCGTACCGCGGTGTACCGTGTGTTTCCCCGCGTTTACCGTTGACCAGGAGTCGCTCTCCTGAGAGGCTCGCGAGGCCACGGATCGTGTGTCGCCGAATCCTCGTGCACGAGCTATTCGGGACCCACGATATTCGCCCGGTAATTCTTTGGGTTGCCCTTGGATCGTTCTACGGGAGGATAACGCGCCGTATTCGTTTCGTATTGTTCACCGTTCGCACGTTTCGCCCAGTCTCGAATTAGGAACGCGTACGTTACCGGAGCTCGGTCGAATTCGTGCTCTCGTGGCTTGTAAATTCACGCAAAGTCCTGTGACGACCGAGCTCGACGCGATCGAAATTATTCCGCGCGATCGGCCGAACAACCGCCGTCACTTTCGTGTTCGCGCCGGCAAAACTATTGACTGCCGCCGGCATCGGTCGGCGGATTGTATGACCACCTCGTTTTAATAAACGACGATATTTTGCCCGAGAACTATCGAGTAATTTCATTCCTCGTGAGAAACGTTCCCGTCGCGGGGAATGTCCCGTTCCTGTCCTCACGTGGTTCCCTGGACCCGTTCGTGGCCGTCACCGGCCAAAACGATGTTCGCAGATTCGATGTCATTTTGAAAACCGAGCGAATCGTTCGAGAGTTTCGCGTGGTACGGTATCGTACCTGGCGCCCGTTCACTTCGCGTACAATTTTGTCGTTCCGTTCGAATCTGCGAGGATCTTTTGTCTCGAGAGGACCATGTGTCGCGCGACCGAGCGTGGCCCGGTCGCATGGCCATAATTTCTCGAAGTCGGTTATCTCTCTGTTAGCAGGGAAATAACCGGCGTGACACATCGGAACAATAAACTTTGTTAACCAAGATCGTACGAGAGTGTTTATTGCGTGAGAAACCTTCCCGCCGCGGGGAATGCCTCGTGTTCGACCCGCGTAGAATCCTGCGACCAGTAACATATCACTTTCATGTAATATCGATTGTCGCAGGCTCATATGATTGTCTCTCGAAGTGTTTGCATTGCGAATTTAGCGTGGCACCTTCTGTGCCTGGCGCCCGAACTTCACGTAAAAGATCTCGAGAGACGACGAGCCTGCGTACAATTTTTGTCCCGGGTGGACCACGTTTCGCGCGGCCGAACGTGGCCCAGCGGTATCGCTTATAAGTACCCGGTGTCGCTAACGTTTCGGCGACGAAACGATAGACGACGTGACAGTATAAATGTAACATAAATCAGTAAATAAAAAAAAATTATAAAAATTTATAATTCTATAGACATATACTTTTATATAAAATTTTTTTTTTAATTCTATGTATGTATACATATATGTTTTTGCATACATATAGGTATGTCTTATGCATGAGAAGTGAGCATTCTGATACGTATCAAAGTATATAAGACTTAAAAAATAGATGTACTTGGAAAACCCTGGGACAAAAATAATGAGCGTCCCTGGGACATCCGAAATTTTGGTCCCATGGACGTCCCTGGAACGTCCGTAACGGACGTCGGACGTATGGACGTAAATTGGACAAAAACTGGACTCCAGTGTACGTCCGGTGCTACCTGGGTAATAAAAGAATATTAACAAATAAATGAGTTTTCAAAATAAAAGAAAATAACCAGCACAAAGCAAGACTGGTGGTAAGAGGCTCTCAGCAAAGAGAAGGGATAGATTTTGAAGAGGTATTCAGCCCTGTTGTGAATAGCACGGCTATAAGAATCCTTCTATCCTTGACAGCAGAGAAGAAATACCATGTCTCAGGATTCGACGTAAAAACTGCATTCCTACATGGAGAAATACAAGAAGAAATTTACATGAAAGTTCCGGAAGGGTATGAAAAAAATGGAAAAATATGTAAATTACGAAAATCACTTTATGGACTAAAGACTCCCATGGTATGGAATAAGAAACTTACAGACACTTTTAAAAAATTGGGGATGGTACAAATACCGTCCGAAAAATGCATATTTAGAAATCAAGATGGGAGTATACTACTGGCCATCTACGTCGACGACGGATTGATCGCCAGCAACGACAAGAAAAAGATTGAGATACTACTCAATAGTATCAAGAAAGAATTCGAGATTAAAATATATGACAATCTCGAAGCATTTCTGGGAATGGAAGTAATAAGGAATGCAGATTCCATAATGCTGAAACAGACTGCCTATTGCAAGAATGTTCTAGAGAGATATTCAATGAGCGAGGCAAAGAAGAAAAATGTACCAATGGAAGCCAAACCGACTGAAACAAATTCAGAAGAGGAAAGCGACGAAAAGGGCTATCCATACAGGGAAGCAATAGGAAGTCTGATATATTTGAGTAACAAAAGCAGACCAGATATAGCATATGCCGTCAGCATAAACAGTAGAGCTGTGGAAAATCCTTCCAGAGAAAACATAAATAGCGTAAAATCAATTCTAAAATACCTTGTAGGAACAATTAATAATGGCTTAGTGTTTCAGAACAAAAGTAACTCCACAGAGCTGATAGGATTCAGCGATGCAGACTATGCGGGAGATGTAAAAACCAGGAGAAGCACCACGGGGTACTTGATCTATTTGGGAAACAACTTAATCAGCTGGTGCTCAAGACAACAGCCTGTGGTAGCCCTCTCCTCCACCGAGGCCGAATTCATCGCGGCGGCTGATTGCGTAAAAGAACTGCTGTACCTGCAAGAACTAATATACGAACTAACGGACGCGAAACCAAAAATCAATCTTTTGATGGACAATCAAAGTGCAATGCACATCATGAAACATGGAACGCTGAATAAGCGAAGTAAACATATTGATATCAGGTATAAATTCATATGTGAGAAAGTAACAGAGAAAAACATAAAAATTGCATATTGTCCATCAAACGAGCAGCTAGCAGACGCGCTAACGAAACCGTTAAAAAACATCAAATTTAAAAGTCTTGTCGATAAAATAATTAATTTCAAAGCCGAAAAATACTGTACGCCGTAGTCATGAGTATACAATACCTAAAAGTACCTTATAATCGAAGACTGATTCATACCAAAGAGATTATATTATTTATTTTTTCCGTTTCTTAGTTCTTTTATAATACTAAAATTATTTATGATTAATAACCCTGCACCTCAGAGATTAAGAGGTAGTGTAAAGAAGTAATCTCTGTGTGTGCGTGTGTGAGAGGGATGCCGAGGCAACCCGAGCGTTGCCGAGCCAAGCCGAGGTTGGTTCGTGCTAGGTAATATGAACGCACGCGTGTTAGAAGTGCATCCCACGAATATAAGAGAGCGTATAATACTAAAATTACATACTTGCTGTTTATATACATTTATCGGTATCGGATGACGTCGGCAAAATTGCCACATCACAATATATATATACGTATATATTATATACAGGGTGTCTCAAAATTAGGTCCGGAGCCGAAAATGGGAGGTTCCTGAGGTCATTTCAAGCGACATTTTCCTTTGAAAAAATGTCGTCCGCGGCTTCGTTAACGAGTTATTAACGAAAAACACGGACCAATCAGAGCGCGAGCTAGACGCGTGCAGCCCGGCGCGCCGGCAGCCGAGTGTCGGTGGCACGCCGCGATGTCGTAACGAACAAAAGTTTCTCGATGATGTGAATCCTCGCCAATTTCGATAAGCTTTGGATATGTTTTCAATACCATGATTCTGAACAACATTTCCCTTTACGGTTTTTGTCGGTCGGCTTTAGTTTACGATATTATTGTAAAAATTTGTAATTGTAAATCGATCGATGTACATACTATCTCCTCGCCGATTTCGATGAGCTTTATTTCAAAGGAAAATGATATTTAAAACATCGATTTATAAAGCATCAATTTATAACATATTTCAAAGTCATCGAAATCGGTGAGGACCCACATCATCGGCAACTTTACCCGAACGATAGAAGAAGCACAAACTTATTGAATTAAAAACTCACTTATTCAGCCGTTAATCCATTTGACTACCACACACAACAACCACCACACTTTCACATAATTGTTGAACTCGTAGCACACTTTTATCACTCGTATCGATAGTGAACGAAATTACTTACTCCGACGCGGAAAGAGTTCGATGCTCTTCGCGATGCCGCGCGAAACTGTGCTCTCCCAGCATACAATGTATTCGATGAAGGCGTCGTTTAAAACAAATGAAATCGTTTCCAAGGAGATATTGATTTTTCGAGAACCATATGGTATTGATTTTTCGAGAATCATATGATTCTCGAAAACACCGATTCTTGACGAACGAACGATGCCATGGACGAGATATCTCGTGTATCCTTATGCACACACCGCTAGATCACGTATACGTACGTGAGGACTGCAAGGGTCCGGGATTAGACTTCTGATTTCTCAATAATGCAAAGACGGGGTTTTTTAGTAGTCAAAATCGCTAGACGAACGATCAATCTAGGATACGATCATTCTCAAAAGTCCTATTTTTACGATTACGAGCAATGGTTTTGCAATATTCGGCTGCATGTTGTCCGTCGAAGAGGCTAGAACGCCGCACAGTGGGACCTTTCGTCCAAATCGGAGACAAAATCAAAGAACTTTCGATAGAAATGAGGTAGAGCGATGAAATTTTTTAAAAAATAAAGCTGAAATTTTGCAGAATATGCGAAAAATAGGGAGATTATGGTAAGAACGTTTTTTAACGTTGAGAAAATTCGTTTAGCTATCACTATCGATACGAGTGATAAAAGTGTGCTACGAGTTCAACAATTATGTGAAAGTGTGGTGGTTGTTGTGTGTGGTAGTCAAATGGATTAACGGCTGAATAAGTGAGTTTTTAATTCAATAAGTTTGTGCTTCTTCTATCGCTCGGGTAAAGTTGCCGATGATGTGGGTCCTCACCGATTTCGATGACTTTGAAATATGTTATGAATTGATGCTTTATAAATCGATGTTTCAAATATCTTTTTCCTTTGAAATAAAGCTCATCGAAATCGGCGAGGAGATAGTATGTACATCGATCGATTTACAATTACAAATTTTTACAATAATATCGTAAACTAAAGCCGACCGACAAAAACCGTAAAGGGAAATGTTGTTCAGAATCATGGTATTGACAACATATCCAAAGCTTATCGAAATCGGATAGAAAATAGTACATCGATCGATTTACAATTACAAATTTTTACAATAATATCGTAAACTAAAGCCGCTCGACAGAAACTGTAAAGGGAAATGTTGTTCAGAATCATGGTATTGAAAACATATCCAAAGCTTATCGAAATTGGCGAGGATTCACATCATCGAGAAACTTTTGTTCGTTGCGACATCGCGGCGTGCCACCGACACTCGGCTGCCGGCGCGCCGGGCTGCACGCGTCTAGCTCGCGCTCTGATTGGTCCGTGTTTTTCGTTAATAACTCGTTAACGAAGCCGCGGACAACATTTTTTCAAAGGAAAATGTCGCTTGAAATGACCTCAGGAACCTCCCATTTTCGGCTCCGGACCTAATTTTGAGACACCCTGTATATGTATTATATACATATTATATACATATACATATACGTATACATATACATATACATATACATATACATACATATACATATGTATTATATACATATATATGTATTATATACATATTATATTCATATATATGTATACAGGGTGTCCCAAAACCCCTTCGACTCCGGGAAATGGGAGGTTCCTTAGGTCATTTGAAGCAACATTTTCCTTTGCACCAATGTCAGCCGGGGCTTTGTTTAGGAGTTATTAACGAAAAACACGGACCAATCAGAGCGCGACCTAGACGCGCGATGGCACGTTCAGCCAGGCGCTCCGGGAGACGAGCGTGGTGTAACGCCGCGATGCCGCAACGAACAAGAGTTTCTCGAGATTATGTGAATCTTCCTCGATTTGGATGAGCTTTGGATATGTTGTCAAGACCATGATTCTGAACAACATTTCCTTTAGACTTTTTGACGGTCGCGGAAGAACTTTACTTGTCAATTCATATGGGTGGATCTTTTTACCCGACTTACGGCAACGTTACCCGAACGAGAGAAGAAGCAGAAACTGATTGTATTGAAAACTCACTTATTCAGCCGTAAATCCATTTGCTGCTTCGAAATGTGTGTCACTGGGTCACTCGGTGACGAACTGTACAGATGTCTTCAGGTATACGACAGTACCGAAAGCTAAGGGACGTACGGCCAGGTCGACGAACTGCACAGCCGGTGGTAGAAGGCCTGAGGGATGCGCGGTCAAGTCGACGATCCAGAATTTCACTTTCACTTTCGATTCGATAAGTAATTCGTATGTTTATTTCACACAGATGCCTTGAAATTTCTCCACACTCACAATCACTGTTCACATTTGTCAACACATAGTTATGCACTAATAATAATTGCCATGTCCCTTGTCCTGCTGCACAAATTACAACAATCAGGTAATGCAATCACTAGACTGCGGATTTCATGCATTTGTAGCAAACATGAGTAGGTGCATTTTAAGACAATAGAGAGATTAAAATAATTTCAAAACACCAATGTATTATTTTGAACTTCTTAAAATGATCACAATCAAATATCTGTCTGGCTCCTGTCCCTTGTAATAGCGGCAGCCAACTTTCATTTTACAGAAAGATCCGCAGTCTAGTGATTAGATTAAATAATCGTTTAATTAGTTTAAGCAATTATTATTAGTGCATAACTATGTGTTGACAAATGTGAACAGTGATTGTGAGTGTGGAAAAATTTCAAGGCATCTGTGTGAAATAAACATACGAATTATTTATCGATTCGGAAATGAAAGTGAAATTCTGGATCGTCGACTTGACCGCGCATCCATTCTACCACCGGCTGTGCACTTCGTCGACCCGGCCGTACGTCCCTTAGCTTTCGGTACTGTCGTATACCTGAAGACATCTGTGCAGTTCGTCACCGAGTGACCCAGCCACACACATTTCGAAGCAGCAAATGGATTTACGGCTGCATAAGTGAGTTTTTAATACAATCAGTTTCTGCTTCTTCCCTCGTTCGGGTAACGTTGCCGTAAGTCGGGTAAAGAGATCCACCCATATGAATTGACAAGTAAAGTTCTTCCGACCGACAAAAACTGTAAAGGGTAATGTTGTTCAGAATCATGGTCTTGACAACATATCCAAAGCTCATCCAAATCGGGTAAAAGATAGTACATCGATCGATTTACAATTACAAGTTTTTACAATTATGTATGTCGTAAACTAAAGCCGGCCGACAAAAACTGTAAAGGGAAATGTGGTTCAGAATCATGGTCTTGACAACATATCCAAAGCTCATCCAAATCGGGGAGGATTCACATAATCTCGAGAAACTCTTGTTCGTTACGGCATCGCGGCGTTACACTACGCTCGTCTCCCGGCGCGCCGGGCTGAACGTGCCATCGCGCGTCTAGATCGCGCTCTGATTGGTCCGTGTTTTTCGTTAATAACTCCTAAACAAAGCCCCGGCTGACATTGGTGCAAAGGAAAATGTTGCTTCAAATGACCTAAGGAACCTCCCATTTCCCGGAGTCGAAGGGGTTTTGGGACACCCTGTATATATATTGTGATGTGGCAATTTTGCCGACGTCATCCGATACCGATTATCGGAAGACCGGGTCACCCTCTGGCAGCCTAATACGCGAGAGGCGCCGTGGCGAGCGCTCGCCCTGGGCGCGAACGAGACCCATGGGCGAGCACTTATATTTTTGAGCGTCGCGCCAATTGCGCGACGCGTGTCTGCAGGACCGTAGTCGGGCCCCAAGGGGGGACCCGAAGCACCTCTCCCGCCGAGAAACGGAAAAAGGATCGGCGTCGGCGAAAACTCAACGTGGCCCAGGATAGACAACCTGGAGGCGCCGACGAGGACATGCGATGCCAAGCCAGGGATCTCAGCTGTGTCGCCGTCGCCTCATCCGGAGAGAAACCTGGCCAGTTGCCGGATAGGCTCGTGTCGATCGCCTCTGAGGGAAACGGCGAATCAACGAACATCGCTGCCGGAGAACCAACGGAACGCCGGACGCCAGGGGCCGTCGCGCAGGGCTAGGCCCCGTACGAAAATCTGTCAGCGATAGGTCGACCTGCGTGCGGGGGGACGAGAGCGGCAAGAGGGGGACGCTCCGCTTCCGCGTTCCCGAGTCACACCGCGAGAGATCACTTCTTCATTGGCTTTAGCGAAAACTAGTTGCGAATTTCGAACCTTAATCATTGCATAAGAACTATGGTATTTGCGAAGCGAGCTGCCCGACACAGAGGGACGAGAATGTGAGACCATCAATCGTTGCCCTGGGTAAGCTTCTATCAGTTCTCCTTTCGATAGAGTGATCTTTTTCGCGTTGGCTCGGTAGTGTGTCGTGTCCGCGATCGCGTCGTCAAATCACCGACGTGGTTTCGTAGCTGCCGGTATTTGCGAAGTATAAGATTCCATTCGCGAATGGGAGGAACCCGTCGGTCAGCGGGCGTGTGAAGAAAATATATTTAGTGGGCGTTATTAGTCTCAATAGAGGTCAGATGTAGAGATCCGCGCTGTCCGGACCTCGACAGGCGCGGTGACGGTGTTAGCGAGAGACGAGCCATAATTCTTTTAGCGAACTTCGCACGTCGTTGTCGTATTCACGCGAACCTCGAGTCGTCCCACGGTGCGACGCCGCCACGTGCTCTCGTCGTATTTCCGCGATTCGTTCTGCCGACGAGAAGATTGTTATAACGCGTATTCCATCCGAATCCGGGCGTAGATCGTGTACGCCGACATTAAAATCACGTTGCTGCCGGATTCGTCGCGTACAGAAAAGGATCAGAAAAGGTCGAAGCGCGCGTACAACGACTTGTCGTTGCCGATCATCTGTTACGCGTCGGTTAACCTCGAAACGCTGCCGGTCGCTGCCGACAGCGTTATTGTAACATCGGAATAATAAACTGTGTTAACCAAGATCGTACGAGAGTGTTTATTGCGTGAGATACCTTCCCGCCGCGGGGAATGCCTCGTGTTCGACCCGCGTAGAATCCTGCGACCAATAGTTTAACATCTTCGCGTAATCTCGATTGTCGCAGGCTCGTACGATTGTCTCTCGAAGTGTTCGCACTTGCGAATTTAGCGTGGCACCTTCCGTGCCTGGCGCCCGAACTTCACATAAACGATCTCGAGAGACGACGAGCCTGCGTACAATTTTTGTCCCGGGTGGACCACGTTTCGCGCGGCCGAACGTGGCCCGGCGGTATTGCCTGTAAATACCCGGTGTCGCTATCATTTCAGTAAGAGACGATAAACGACGTGACAATATATATCTTTATACAAAATAAATATTGGTTGTTATCGATTATATATAGGGTGTTGTTTGCTGATCGTTTCAGTGTTGTTCAGTTTTACCTCGCAACAGTTGTACGCCTAACTAGCTTGATCCATTCCTCATCAGGTATTCTTCCTTCACTTTTGCGGTTCTCGTTTCCTGCCTCGTGTTTTCTTTATCTTTCTCAGTACAATCACTCCTAAACATGTACATTCTCTATATCCATTTCTACTTGAATTTACATATCCTTCCTGTTCCATTTTCCACATTTAGGATTGGTTGCTTTTCATCGAGGTATGCTTCCAAGTTTCTCATCATCTCCGTTAATTCAACTGCTTCTGTAGTTACCAGTACCAAATCGTTCGCATACGCTGTAAATTGTTAATGTTAGCAGGGTAGATGTAAATATTGCTGGAATTCAAGAGTAAAACAATCTCATCTAAAAAAATGTTTATACAATTACCCGATATTTTGATCAATAGTGAACTACTCCATACTGCAGTTTAAAAAAATCAAGTAATCTAAATTTTTAGGAGACAATCTATTTCTTTTATCTGACATAATCTGTCCGGCCTTAGAAAATATACGTTCTGATGGAACAGAAGTTGCTGGTACACATAAATATTTTTCAAATATTTTTTTCAATGCAGGTACGGTCTGGCCGTGTATACCCCACCCAATGAGCACAGGAATATCCTATGTTCGTCCAAGGAAGGTCTGTTTCTGGAAAACGTCCAGAATATCCTAGTAACGGGCTAGTACCATCCTAGTAACAGCCTCTGAATGGTCATGTTATGAAGTAGACTATCCTTAGAACGTACGGTGGTGCAATTCCTAGAAGGTTTTTAGACTGTTCGAAAGTAACGTTCTCTGGAAATTCCTAAAAGTTTTGTAGAATGTTCGAAAGTAACGTTCCCTGGAAATTCCCAGAACGTTTTTAGAATTTTCTCTGGACTTTTTGTGAACGTTTAAAGAAGTAACAACATTTATTTAAAATTTCATTTATTTTATGATTTTTTTCGCATTTGGTATATGTAACAAACAAGATTTTACAAGATTATACGGACATTTACGAACATAGCAAGATTTTAAGTACATTTGCTTCTTATTTCCGACTGCTGCAACTTCTTGGCTCCGCTTCCTGCTGTCTTCTTTCAAACTCTCTGGGTCTGTTTAGAGTCAGCAATTCCCCGCTGGAGGCAGTAACTAGAAATAAAATATGTTTTTATGAAAAAAAATATACTAATTACAGTAATAGGATGAGATGTACAGCTATGAATGTAATAATTTAATGTTCAATATGTAGAGCGATTCTTTTTTGCATCTACATACCAATCTTGCTGCTACTTCTTCGCTCTTCTTCCTGCTGCGTTGTTTCATATACTCTGCGTCTCTTCGGAGAGGGCGGCAATTTCTCGCTGTTGGCAGTGACTGCAAATAAAATATGTTTTTGTGAAAAAAGATATACGGATTACAGTAATAGGATGAGATGTACAGCTATGAATGTAATAATTTAATGTTCAATATGTAGAGCGATTCTTTTTTGTATCTACATACCAATGTTGGTTTTCTTCTCCAAACTTAGGGGAGTGGGTAAAATTGTCTTTTCTGTCCCACACAATACGGTTTTCCTTCGTTTTGTCTTCTTCGCCGCTTGCGTATGGTCACAATTCGTTACTGACGAGAACACTCCTATTCTTGGATTTCCAGGATTCATCGTCTACTTTGTCGATATTCTGCGCGCCGTGTAAATAGTACCTTCATTTTTTCTTCTTCGGCAATAACTACGTTTTCACTTTATAGGTTAGGATTTCGCCACTGTACTATTTAATTTTTCGGTTTTTACGTAATCTGGGCACATAACCTGACACGAATTATTCACGTATATTAGTCAGCTTATTAGTGAAACACGCTTGTGTACACACACACACACACACACACACACACACACACACACACACACACACACACACACACACACACACACACACATATATATATAGTGTTCCGAATTCCGAATTACAGTCTTCCGATTTCGATATGATGCAGCGGCCAGTGTTCCGATATGGTGCATCTTTTCTCGCGCATGCGCGGCGATTTCAGGTTAGATTCGTAAAACGTCCAGAATTCAAGCCCTAGGGAACTTTGGTAAAACCTAAGAAACGGCCATTCCTAAAACGTCCAAAATTTAAGTCCTAGTTAACTTTGGTAAAACCTAAGAAACGGCCATTCCTAAACCGTCCAAAATTTAAGTCCTAGCAGAGAGTACATGAGAGTGCTCACGCCCAGGGATTGGCCGTGCCGCTTTTGTCTCCACATCATGTTTAGCCTGGAACAGCTCCTACATCATCTTTAGCATGGAACAGAACCTACATCATCTTTAGCAGGAAACAGAACCCATTTTACTGTTAGTACATCTGTGTGGCTCGAATATTTCTCTTACGCCCTCTAGGATATATTCTGACTGGAGTGAAAAACAGGAGGCCACCGACGGCATTTCGTCGGTGCAGAAGACACTGTATCGCGTTAGCAACGCGCCCGCGCGCTACACTCACCAGCGTACCTTTACTATATCCGTGTGGGCTGCTTGTGCACATGCGCCAGCCACAATCTATTTTTAGCACTTGCCATGTTGCCACGTTGTATTGCTTTACACGGAAACGAAACTGAAAGGCTGTCGAGCCGTCGTCGAGCGTATGAATCGCAATCTGGAGATAGCCTTCGAGTCCCAACACAGCGGGGATTTTTTTTTTATTTTTCATTTCTTTTTTAATTACATTTTTTAACTTTCCAAAAAATTAAAAATGTAAAAACTATGTTCAAAATATGTATTCATTTTAAATAGAAACGTTTTGTTACTGTCATAATTGCATTAATAAAAATTGGTATATGAGAACAGACTGATGGTATTTATTTGGACTGATTGGAGAATACGAAAATGCAGGAAGTATTTTTTAGTTTATGAAACAATTTGTAGATTTATTAGTTGTCAAACAAATAATAAAATTAATTGTATAATATATATAAATTGATTTTATACTAGCATACACAAGTTTATTTATGAAAATACAGTCATAACTATAATTATAATAGAATTTCATAAAATGTATATTGAGGTTATTGCAAACTCATCTTTTTTCGCAATGATGCTCTAATTTCATTGCTTCTCCCGAATGTCCATTTCCTTCCGAGACAGTGGCGTTTCTAGGTGTAAATAAGAAATGTTGATATAAAAAATGTGTCATAATTAAACTACAATTATTCTAATAACGTGGAATGTAGTACATATTAAGTTTTAGTTACCCGGATTTTCTTCTTCGACGTTAAGCACTCTTTACTGCTTCTCGTAATTTACGTATATGCAACATTAGGGTGGACCTTATTTTTCGACCATGAAATTTTCTTGGTCCCGTAAACCAGAATTGTGACAAATGTTGAGAAAATGGTCTGGAAAAATTTTGGGGCCGTTTGGATCATGGGAAAATGAGTTTTAATGGAAAATGAGAATTTTTTAAATCTTGACATAAATAGACGTTATGATATATCGTTGAATTTGTCTTTTTTCTCTTTAAGAATCCATATATAGCATAAACAGTTGTTGATAGAAAAAACATCCGTGACCTTGAAAACTTTAAATAATGACTTGGAAAAAGTTTTTTTTCTTTCATACTGTAACAGACCTGCACTAGGCAAGCCTGTTACGAACAGCTGATCCCCGGAATAACCCGAATCCCCCCGAGACCCACCGAACCACGCCGGTGTAAACAACACTCCGCCGAAACTCCTTGATCCAAGTGTCACACGTCTAAACGCCAAAACATACTCAAAAACCCTTAGAAAAACTATAGAACACACCTTACCTCACCACCAACCCTAACCTCCAAGCGATACAAGTATAAAAGGAAGTAGAAAAGGCCCCAGGAACACGGCAAATTATCGCAGTCCTGCTTAGGAGACCTAAGCCTAAACCGCGCACCAGGTCCCGATCCTCCGACGAAGACGTCGCAGCCAGCCCGCCGAATCACCGTTCCTTCAACGAGACGTTGAACCCGCCAGCCGGAATCTCCAGCCGCCGTACTCCACCGTTGACACCGTCCCTGTGACGAGACGTCACCTCCTGCACCGAGCCGCCGTTGACACCGCTCCTGTGTCGAGACGTCACCTCCTACATCGAACCTCCACCGGCACCAACTCCGCAACGAGACGTCGTAGCCTACACCGAAACACTCTCCTCGACTACCTCTCCACTAAGATCCTGCGATCTCCGAATCGTCGTCATAGTATCTACGAGGTAGCGAGCACCGAATTATTCAGGAAACGTCGTTGTGTTCATTTCGCACCTTCACACCACGTCTTCCCGCTCCGACTCCCCCTGCGTCACCAAGCGAACCCCGACACGGCGAGTTATACGCGCACTGAGGAGACTCCGCTCCGAACAAACCGATTCCGCGAGAAATCGGCCCCGTTACAATACTATATCCACCTCCTTATATACTACAACTTTTGTTTGAAGAGTTTTTTCATATATACATAACTGACAGAGATATTATATAAATAAATTCATTAATACGCTCCAATCTACAAAAGAACAAGAAAGCGAGCTAATAAAAACGTGGTAAAAATAGTTCTAATATCGGAAAAAGAAGTTATTATGAATAATAAGTAGTCTGACTGAAACATGGACTGAAGGTGGTCAATGATACCGCTGAACGGTAATAAAATTTAATAAAATAAAATAATAAAATTTTATCTAGAAACAAATAGGAGAAATAATATATGTATACTATACAAACTGTGATGGAATATCGAAAGCAGTATCCTGACGCCACAAAGCAGAATTTGTCAAAGGATTTGTAATATAGCGAGAAACACCTGATCAATCCCTACATGATTAATTGCATTTTTAAGAGGCATTGAAGACTGCTTGTTAACTGGGAGTTATTAAATTTTTCATTTTCCTCAGAGTCAGTAAGTTCTTTATTTTTTTCGAAGTCATTAAGTTTTCCATTTTTCTTGCAGTTATTAAATTTTTCATTTTCCTCAGTGTCAAGTTTTTTCATAGAGTCATTGAAGTTTCTATTTTTCTTGTAGTTATTAAATTTTTCATTTTCTTCAGCGTCATTAAGTTCTTTATTTTTCTTGGAGTCATTGAAAAGTCCCTCTTTGTCGTTTACGCGCTGTCCTAAAAAAGGTTCTGGTATGTTGCTAGTCTAAAAATATGATCAATGCTATTTATCAGTTTCTCTAAAAAATCTGCATTTGTCTAATTTTTGCGTGTTTTTCAGTTTGTGTAATTAACATTTTGAACCAAAAAATCGGGAAAAATCTCAAATATCAATTTCAATTAAATGCAATTATATGATTAAATTAATGCAAGTAAATGGGAAAAATTGACCGAAAATTGAATGGCGCAACGGCTGTTTTAATAACTCGAAGGACTACCTCGTCCGGCTAGACCCTTCATTCCAAATTGTAATATTCCAATATTTCAGTATCATTTTAAATATTTCAAGTACTATTTAAAACTATTAATGAGTTTTAACAACAAAATATTTTAAATGGAAAACTAAATTTAGACAAATAAGATACGATTATAGCAAGCTTGCTATAAATGTCGAAAACTCGAGTCCGGCCAGAGACATTAAAAATTTTCAGGAAACACTATTCTATGATGACGAACGGAAAAAAGGGAAGTGAAGCTCGAGGGCTTCGGTCGCCGTGGAGTGGAGTGAAACATTGTAACATGATACGGGTCGGGTCGGGTATATCGATGTAAAATAACACAATATTTTTTAAGAATTATTATTTTATATTAAAACGTTTATAGCTTATTGCAACGTTGACCGATTTTGACGAAATTTTCAGAATATGTTTAATTGACACAGATCTACAAAACGTATTTTTAAAATTTTCAATGTAGGCCCATATAAAGATGTTGTAAAATGCAACTTTTAGTAAGTAAGTAAATACGTATTTATTTATTTATTTCAGCCTCGTGGCCCAGAAATTGGACTTGGATTATAATTCTCGAAGCCATTCATCCCTCTATTTATCCATTCATCCGTTCCTCCACCCATCCATCCATATCCCATGCCACATCAAATACCTTATTGTCTATGTTGATCTATCCCAATGTCTCCCCGCTAATCCTGCCTCTCTCTTGATTATCCCTTGTGATTAATTCTTTCCTTTTTTTCTCTATACTCCTAACCCATTCTACAATTTCTCCTACTCTTTTCTCCTGTACTATCTTTTCTGTACCTATGTTAATTGTTTCTACCCATTCACAGACTTCTGCCAGGTGTTTTAGTTTCCCCAAGTGTCTCTCATTTTTTCTACAATTCCGATCAGTTGCTATTTTTCAAAAAATTATTTTCATATCCTGTACTAAACTAATTGTTCTAGCTTCCCAAAAAGTTCAAATCGTATAGTACAATATTAAAAAACTTATCATTTTTAGAGCGTCCGAAAATTTTTGCGAGTCACAGTATGTACATATATCGCACAGAACACAATTCTTCTTTCTATTAAATCGCATTTCTTAGGTCAAACAATTGCGTTTTGTAATGTATAATAACATGTAATAATAAAGTAAAATGTAATAACGTTAAAAATTACTTAATATACACCCGCGGTAAAATCAATAAGTATAACTTTCCTCCTCACAGCAGAACCGTCGAAAAAATGGTGACAATGATGTCCCACAATAAAAAAATCTGAAAAAAATTGACGACACTGTCCGCTGTAGTACTTTATCAAGGAACCAAACAGTAGAACAGCATGTTTTCATATTTTCTAGAAATCTGCATTTTTCCGATTTTTGGGGGGTTTTTCATTGTTTACGACTACAGTTTGCAACCAAAAAATCTGAAAAAATTCTATAAAATGCGTCGTAGGATCCAAAATATGTAACATTTTTTTTAGAATTTTAGAACGTATTTGAGACCGGAAAATTGCGCTCGACTGTGCAACAGGCCTAACGGTTCTGGAGAACCGATTACACTGTCCTACACCAAATTTGTTTTCAATATACTGTTGGGTCCTTCTTATAGAGTTTTTTGCGCTGATTCCGAATCTGTCCTTAATTTTGAAAAACACGGCTTTGAAAAAAAACATATTTTTCATCTTTAAACAAATATTGTGGTTATTATAAAAGATATTGAATTGTTCTTTACAGCAAAAGATTCTGTAGACTTTCCCGAATACAGTGATATCCAATATTAATACATTATGATTGTTTAAACATGTTTAAACAATGATTAAAGACGGAGAGACACTACTTTTGCACTTTTGAATTTTTGAGGACATTTTTCAATTTATCTCCAAAAAATTAGGGTCCAGCGGAAAATCGAACTATACCACGCGATAGAGCAGACTTTTATCTTGAGAAACCACCCTTTCAAGTTTGTAACGTCGACGTTTTTTTCGAACCAGAAAACAAAATAACTTCGCCCGACATGAGTCACCAGTGGCGCGGCGAGGCGGCCTTCGTCGCCGATTTTCAATTGTTACTTCCAACAATTGCGTCCGTTGCCGGTTGCGGCCCGCGCGTATTCTTATGTTTTCACTTTTGGCCCACTGCAGTCCGCGGGGGTTGCTCATCTCACTGGTTTAAATAAATAAATTTATATATTTTTCTATTTGTGAATTATATTATTCTAATAATTTATTGTGAAAATAATTGTTTAAATAAATAAAAACAAATAACAAATTTATATAGATTATAAAAATCTATTTATTTTAACAATAAATTATTGAAATAACAATTCAAATTGTTCGGGAATCCGCCACCACGCGACCGCGTTAATTCAAAACGTAAATAACGATCAAACCAGCGAGCGTCCCCCCTCTCAGTTCTTTGAACCTCGTGTGTGCGAGCACGAAGGTGACGAACGGTACCGATCGAACTAGTTCAATTTGAACCTCCAAGATCGCTGTTACCATCAAGCACATATTGTTGTCGAATCCTTCATTCGCGCCAAATTTAACGAGTTCGCGACCATTATTACATAGTTCACGTGCTACTCAATCCGACAGAGGCAGGGTTCGAAATTAACTAATAAATAGTGTTAGTAAACAACATTTGGCTTGAACCCTTCATTTTTCCGCCTATAACGCGATCTCCATCCGACCTGCACATAAGACCATTCGATCCTTCTCAACGAATCCAACATCCGCTTACCAGCATCCTAAACATTGGTCCTTCGAGCCGCATCAGAAGAGGAGTGAATTTCGAATATCCGTGTGCAAAAGTGTAACGGAAAACCGTGGTGTCAAGA
The DNA here is from genome assembly GCF_051020765.1 of Lasioglossum baleicum. Lineage (NCBI taxonomy): Eukaryota > Metazoa > Arthropoda > Insecta > Hymenoptera > Halictidae > Lasioglossum > Lasioglossum baleicum. The sequence continues at coordinate 85,632 of NC_134940.1, forward strand.
TGGCCACATTGACCGACCTTCTCGCCAAACAAACACAGCTCATGGGCTGTGTCCAACGAGCTCTCAGCAACTTTAAAAAGCTGGGACAAGCCAAGATGACTCAAGCTGTCACTCAACAACGTCTTGAGAACTTGAAGGAAAACTTCGCTAAGTGCCAGGAGGTGGACGCGCAAATATGCGCTCTGACCGACCAGAAGACCCAAGCGAGCCTGCCGTATTTCCAAGACTACCATTTCCAAATGTGCGAGGAAGTCTTCTTTGAAGCGTCGGACTTCATGGCCGAGATCATCGCAGCCACCGCATCGGGCCCCACTTCCGCCAACGCATCCTCCGCAGCCGTGGAATCCACCCGATCGTCGTCTCATCTTCCAAAGATGCGCCTACCAACTTTCAATGGGAGTTTCCAGCAGTGGGAGGCGTTTCGAGATAAGTTTCGTTCCATGGTCATTAGCGATGAAACATTGTCGAAAATGTTGATCGCTTGCATTATTTGTCGTCGTGCGTAACAGGTGATGCGAGCGACGCGTTAGATCACCTCGCCATAACGGACAGTAATTTCACCGTCGCCTGGGAATTATTGACCTCGCAGTACGAAAACAAGCGTCGGTTAATAACAGCTCATATTCGCTCTTTGAATAACCTGCCAACTGTTACGCGCGAAACCGCCGCCGAACTTCGTGAGCTACGCAACAAAACCCATTCCGCTATCAAAGCATTAAAGAATCTCGACCGCCCGGTAGGCGAATGGGACGACATGCTTGTGTACCTCGTAACGGAAAAATTGGACACGGACACGCGAAAGGCGTGGGAACTCGAGTTAGGCGATAGCTGCGAATACCCGTTGTTCGATGGCTTAATTAAATTTATAGATTCGCGAATTCGCGCCCTGGAATCCATGCCAGAATCGAGCAACACGACAAGCAAGACGCAAATACATTGTTCCGCGAAACCAGAAAAGTTTCGGTCCATATCGTCGCAATCCGCCACTATCAAATCGTCGTGTCTGGTGTGCCGATCAAATCACCTAATCATCCAATGTGATGTATTTAAAAATCAACCGCCGTCGCAACGATATAATACCATACGAAATTTGAAACGGTGTATTAATTGCTTCAGTGCTAAACACGCGGTCAAGGACTGTGCGAGCGATCACGCATGTAAACAGTGTCGAAAAAGGCAGCATACAATGCTACACTTCGCGAGCAATGACACCCCCCCCCCTCCTAACGATCGAAACGACTCGTCGTCAGCTGATCGGGTTAATGGCCCGATATCCACGCACCTCATTTCAAAATCGGTCGCGTCAACCTCGCAGGTGTTACTAGCCACAGCGCGCGTGAGGCTGTATTCCACCTCGGGACAATATATGATAGCACGCGCACTCCTTGACCAAGGCTCGGCCACCACTGTGATAACGGAAAACATAGTGCAAATGCTGCGTCTACCAAAAATAAGAAGTTCGGTGCGAATATCAGGAGTAGGCAACACCGAGTCGACGGTGCATCACGCAGTCGATCTTGTAATCTCCCCGGTATTCGCGCAAACGCCCACGTTCGCTACCACCGCGCTAGTGTTAAAAACACTAACGAGGTACATCCCTCATCGCGCCGACTCCAGCCATAACTGGCCGCACGTAAAGCATTTGACACTCGCCGATACCGATCCCATGAGCTCCGATCCAATCGATATTTTAATCGGAGCGGATTTATATAGTTCCCTACTCCTAGATGGCATTAGGAAAGGCGCCCATGATGAGCCTATCGTTCAAAATACCGCTCTTGGTTGGATACTGTCAGGACCCACGAAACTCCCTCTCGTGTCGTCATCCCTTGAAGCGCACCACCTTAGCACATTTGAGGCGCTTGACTCGAATCTCCGTCGATTTTGGGAGGTGGAGGACCTGACGGACGAAAAACCCTTCAGCCAGGAGGAACAGCTCACGGAACAGCATTTCGTGAACACTCACAGGCGGGCGGACGACGGACGATATATAGTGCGACTACCCTTTAAAACCGGCGGAGTCACGACACTCGGCGAGTCAAAGTACGCCGCGCGCTCGCGACTCCTCCAAGTCGAACGGCGACTAAACCGCTCTAGATCTAGAACTAAACCACATGGAACCAGCCAATCCAACTGATACATCCGTCGCGAAAACAATATATTACATTCCGCATCATGCAGTTTTTAAGGGCGACAGCGCGACTACCCCACTCCGCGTCGTATTTAACGCGTCGTGTCGCACATCCACCGGCCAATCGTTGAACGATCTCTTATGCGTTGGCCCGAAACTCCAAACTGAGCTTTCTGCGATTTTGATTCGTTGGCGGTGTACAATAGTCATAGAGTCATAGCTCGTCGATCGCGAATCGGTGATCGATTCGGACACCGTCGTTGGCGGTCGGTCACCGCCGCCGCGATTTTCAAATGTTTTTTAGCAGTGCATCCGCACGACGAGCGATTCGTCCTTCTTCTGGTTCATACAGTCAACGTGGAAGCACGTGCATAAGCCTGGTTGTGACCCAAGTGTTAAATAAATTGTTATATATTAAATAGTGGAATTCATTTAGTTCTACGACACGTGGAAACGTCGACACGAACGACGAATTCATACGTGAGGGCAAAACGATCAAGTCCACAATTTTATACAGGCGGCAACACCGATACGTTTATACAGCGGATAGTGAGAAGATGTATCAGCGCAAATCAGGGACTATCAGCGCATACTGTGGCGTTTTCAACCAAACGAGCCCATAACCGAGTACCGTCTCTGCACCGTAACATACGGGACCGCTCCCGCCGCGTTCCAAGCGCAGCGCGTGCTGCATCAGCTCGTAGAAGATGAAGGAGCCGCGTTCCCTCTAGCCACTCCCATACTGCGCGATCAAGTCTACGTCGACGACTGTATATTTGGCGCCGACGACCGTCCACTCGCGACCGCGCTCGAGAGCAGTTAACCGCGATCCTCCGTAAAGGAGGATTTCGACTCCGGAAATGGGCCAGCAACTGTCCGTCACTTCTATCTGGAATCAACGCCGCCGATCACGGTTTAGGTTCCGATAAACCGTTTAGAGGAGACGAGCAGTTGAAGGTATTAGGAGTTTCCTGGAACCCTTCTTCGGACACGCTAAAATTCCGAGTAAACGAACTGCCTGAAGGTCGAGCAACAAAGCGCGGCGTAATGTCCATAATCGCCCGACTATTCGATCCGTTGGGATTGGTCTCGCCAGTCGTAGTTAACGCGAAGATTCTCCTGCAAAAAGTGTGGCTGGCCAAATGCGGATGGGACGAACCCTTGCCTATCGACTTGCAGCTTGAGTGGGAAAATATTATGCAGCGCGATTCCTTCCCCGCGGAGATTGATTCGCTCACGAAAGAGCATCGCGTCGCGAAATCCAGTTCGATCGTGTCACTGAACCCCTTTCTCGATAGCGAGGGAGTGCTCCGCGTCGGTGGCCGCCTCGGCAAATCCAACCTACCGGAGAAAACCAAGCACCCGGTGTTCCTGCATTCGCACCCTATCCTGACGCTAATCATCTCACACCACCATTTGCGAACATTGCACGGTGGATCGTCCTTAACATTAGCATTGTTGCGAGACGAATATTGGATATTGCAGGCGCGAACAACAGTTCGTGCAGTATTGCACCGTTGCGTAGCGCGCGCACGCGAAAACGCGCTCGTGCCGACGGAGCTCATGGGAGAATTGCCGGTCATTCGCACCACCCGTACCGCCCGCGCCTTTGTACATACCGGAGTAGACTACGACGGGCCCATACTCGTGCGCAACCCAGCTGGCCGCGGTCATCAATCGCACAAGGCCTACATCGCGTTATTGCATGCATGACCACCAAGGCGATGCATATAGAGCTGGTGCACGATTATGGGTTCGCTGCCTTCATGGCGGCGTTCCAGCGATTCCCTTCAAGACGGGGCCTTCCTGCACACATGTATTCCGACAACGGAACGACGTTCCAAGGGGCCGACCGGGAACTAACCACCACCCACCGACGGGCCGTGCGCGACCCTGAGTTCTTGAGCGTTTTAGCGACCGACGCCGTAGCGTGGAATTTCATCCCCCCCCCCCCGCTGCCCCCATTTCGGAGGTTTATAGGAAGCTGCAGTGCGCAGCGTCAAATATCACCTGAAGAGGTGCATCGGACGACACACGCTGACCGCCGAGGAGTTAACCACCACGCTTTGCCGGATCGAGGCGTGTCTAAACTCCCGTCCCATTGCCGCCGTGTCAGAGAACCTCGACGATTACGAGGCTTTGACACCCGGACATTTTTTAATCGGAGCTCCCCTAACCGCCGCACCGGAGCCGAGCGTGCTGGAGCTCAATGAGCATCGACTATCTCGCTGGCAACTCGTCCAAAGAATAACAGAGTTATTCTGGAGATCCTGGAGAACGAATTACCTAGACACCCTTCATCAACGCCCCCAATGGCGCAGCGCGCAGCGCCTCGCGAAAATCGGGCAAATAGTATTACTTCGCCGAGATCAACCCCCCCTCCCCCCCCCGGCAATGGGAGTTGGGTCGTATCATTGCCTGCCATCCGGGCGACGACGGCCTCATCCGCGTCGTGACCGTCCAAACCGGCCGAGCGTCATATACACGACCGCTCAACAAAATATTTTTTCTTCCGGTCGACCTCAATCAGGACGAGGAGCGCCAGTGCGTCAAGGCGGGCGGCGCTCCTAAGTAAATCGCGAACGGAGCTTGTCGGCTTTCATTAAGTTTAAGTTAGCTTTAAGATCGCGTGCGTTAGATTTAAGTAACAAGTGTATATAGCGTCATTCTTCCTGTATGTATATATATCGTAGTACGCGGATTAGGCCAGTCAAAATTTCGAAGACACCCTTCGAGGCGGGCGGAATGTTCGGGAATCCGCCACCGCGCGACCGCGTTAATTCAAAACGTAAATAACGATCAAACCAGCGAGCGTCCCCCCTCTCAGTTCTTTGAACCTCGTGTGTGCGAGCACGAAGGTGACGAACGGTGCCGATCGAACTAGTTCAATTTGAACCTCCAAGATCGCTGTTACCATGAAGCACATATTGTTGTCGAATCCTTCATTCGCGCCAAATTTAACGAGTTCGCGACCATTATTACATAGTTCACGCGCTACTCAATCCGACAGTGGCAGGGTTCGAAATTAACTAATAAATAGTGTTAGTGAACAACATTTGGCTTGAACCCTTCATTTTTCCGCCTATAACGCGATCTCCATCCGACCTGCACATAAGACCATTCGATCCTTCTCAACGAATCCAGAATCCGCTTACCAGCATCCTAAACACAAATAATGAATATGGAAACAAATTATAAAAATTTATTTATTTAAACAATTATTTTAACAATAAATTATTATTAAAATAACAATTCAAATAATTAATATAGAAACAAATTATAAAAATTTATTTACATAATCAATTATTTTAAATGATTGAAATGGTATTTCAAACAATAAATATAGAAAGAAATTATAAAAATTTATTTATTTATAAATTGTTTAAATAATAAATATTAGGTCGAACACAATATAGAATACAGAATGACAGAGAACTGAAATCCGGAACCGAAATCCTGAACCGAAATACATAATGTCGGTTCTCCAAAATCGTAACCGTAACCGATATAAGCCAGAACTGCCAGCCAGTACCTGTACCGATATTCTCGTAAAAGTTATAAGTGTTATAACATAACATCATTTCGGTTCTTAATAACTATTTCAATCAGAACCGAAAAATAACTGTTTAAACAGTTATTTTCATAACCGTTCCAATCCCTGTCTGTAGCGTAGATTTACCACTATTTTAATATACTATACGATTTGAACTTTTTTTGGAAACTAGAGCAATTAGTTTACTGCAGGATGTGAAAAGAAGTTTTTTAAAAAATTGCAATTGATCAGAATTGTAGAAAAAATACTAAAAGTTGCCTTTTACAACTTTTTAATGTGGGTCTATCTATACTTAAAATTTAAAAAATAGGTTTTATAGATTTGTGTCAATTAAACATATTCTGAAAATTTCAGGGTAACCCTAGTTATTCTTCTAAATTTTCTTAGAAAAAATTAGTTTTCAATTTGGTTTAATTAATAATAACTGTGCTTAAAAATATGAAAAAAATTGGAGACAGTATTGATGACAGTAAGTACTTCATCACATTAAATTAATTTCCAAGATGGTCGCTTTTAAGCTTCGATATAAAATCTGTGTTTCTTCGAAATCTTCCGGCTTTTTTATTTTTTACAACTAGCGTTTGCAAAAAAAGCTCGGGAAAAATTAAAATACTTCTATGAATATAATTTATATTATTAGAGATTTGTATATTAGTTACATATTTTATGTAAAACAATATAAATTGTATGTCCTAGTCTTGGCCAATGATGATGCGAACTTTCTTGACGACCTATATTCCACTGTGAGAAATGGAAGGAGGAAAGAACGACTCTGGAAAAGGAATTAGACATAGAACCAGGAACCATGCAAATAGAAGAACTGATGACAAAGATTATACAAAAGGATAAGTACTGGGAGAGCTTTTCCAAATTCTGCTCCTCTATACTTAGGTGTAAAGAGGAAGAAGAAAGGAGAAGACAGAAAGAGGAGGCTGAGGAAGAAAATGAAGATGATACTAACCTCTCTTTCCTAACTCTTTAATATAGGAAAACAAGGACAATAAACTACTGGAGGAAGGAAAGGAGAAACTGCAGGAAAAACCATAGAGGACAGGGAGGCGAGCGGATGTAAAGGAAAAGGGCGGATAAAAGAACTGGAAGCTGAGAATCAAGGACTGCGAATGGCTCTACGAGCGGACCCGGCCCGAAATCCAGCAGATGGAGACTGAATCCACCAATTCCAAGGATGTGCTCGATGTGCTCGAAAACTTCTTCCCATGGCGCCAACTGCAGTAACAGCCCCTTTAAAAGAAAAAGGAAAAATAAGAAGTATAGTAATACAACTAAATCCAATTATGACGAAATCTGTTAAACGGAACAGGTGCAGAACAGATATTGTATATTTACTTTAGGTTAGGTTTAATAAGCTCTCTCTAGCCGTTAGGTAAACATAAGACAATTTTTCTTCAGTTTAATAGATTTAATATAAGTCGTAAATAGTTTAGAAGAGATTCAAACCGAATAAAATTGAAAAGTTCCACACTTAAAAATAGTGACCTACTGTACCTACAGTGGTAACGGTGTATAACGTGGATCGTGGAACCAGGCGAAACTCTCCAAATCAAAGTAGAATAACATAATTAAAGACTCTTACAAGAAATAATGCAAGATTCTAGGCAATACTTCAAATAGAGTTCCCAGCAGAAGTCTGTAAACGCGGTGCGGAAATTTGACCAGAGGAAATGGCGAGGATATAGAAGTTTGAATTTGAATTGGATCACGAAATTTTGTATATAGATATATAGACAGTAAACGTAACAATAAATTCGACCGCTTGACGACACCCTATGCCGTGTCCTCTGAGCAAATAATAGAAGTACACGTGTACTGATGGAAACAAAGGCGAAATTTAAAATTGGGAATAACCAACAGTTTCCCCATAGCAATCTTTTGTACAAGGTAACGACAAGGCAGGATATAAACAACACAGACAAACAAGGTAACATCAAGGTGGCAGAGGACCAAGTGGGGACGATTGGCTTTCGAGGGGAGGGGGGTCAAGAGGTGTGCTCTGACCTTCCTCCCTCTCCGGGAATCAGTCGGCTTGGTCTTCTGCATAGGTAGAGTCGTGTTTGATAGGAGGTATCCAAGGTTCGGCCATTTTGGCGAAACAAGGAAAAATCCGTCGAAACAATCGATGTTAGCAGAATTAGCAGTTGAATTCTTGAAGACATTTTTTGTTTCTGTATTTAGGAGTTGTAGTGTATATAGTTCAGTGAGTTAGGTGATAATTTAGTTAGTTGGGTTAACTTTTAAAACAGTTCAGTGTGCATCGTCCTTCTCCTCGGTGTGGCCCTCGTGCTCGCCGGGGAAATCTGTGAAGTGGATAAGTAGGAATTATTGATAGATTAGATTAAAATACTTACCTTTTGTGCTGGTGAAATCGCGCTCAGTGTAGGAATTCCAAGAGTCGAGATTGTCCGCGAGCTTCTCGGGCGATTCTCGCTCGAAAGGTCCGTGGACTTTCTACATTAGAATAACGTGGTAATCTGTCCACGGACTTTCCTTGCGACTGTCGGAAGAAAAGTCTGTGGACCATAAAAATAGCGGAATAGAGAGGCGCCCTTCGGAGGGCGGGTTTCGAAGGGTCGGAGGAAACGATTTCCACAAAAAATTCCTAGAAAATTAAAAATTTTTGTTCGTCCAGGAACTTTCTTGACGACCATAGGTCGTCAGGTAAGTTCGTGGACTTTGCGGAAAAGTTACAATCTAATAAAATTCAGAAGATTCAGTAACAGCGTAACAGATTTAGATAGATTTTATCGAGAGTGTAAATATATACGTGCGTTATCACAGGATAGAAAGATTGCGCGAGAAATCCACGAACTTTTTATGCGAACCACGCACGATAAGTTCGTGGACTTTCCCATAGGTAAACTTACGGACTCTGTCCAGGGATTTTACGTGCGAGCCTCGGGCGAGAGGTGTGTACATTATATTGTAAGGCTAGAGAGAGCTAAAAGCGATATTATTTTCTGTGGTAAACAAAAGTGATTGATGAATTGAATAAAGAGGTACAAAATTTTCGAAAGGAGGCCAATGATGATGTAGGATCTGATCCAGTCTAAAGATGATGTAGGATCTGATCTAGGCTAAAGATGATGTAGGATCTGATCCAAGCTAAAGATGATGTAGGATCTTGTCCATGCTAAAGATGATGCAGGAGCACCGACGAGATATAGGAATAGACCTGACCACCGACGAGATACTATTAAAGACTGCCAGCCTTATGGGAGTTCGTGTCCCCCGAATATGTAGGTATTTCTTACGCCCTCTAGGATATATTCTGGCTCTATCCAGAGAAACAGAAGGCCATCGACGGCATTTTGTCGGTAAAGAAGACCACTGAGGAGATTCTCGTCGCGATGCATCGGCGAGAATGCGAATTATCACGATACCATATCGATTATTATTAAATGTTACATTCTCCGCCACATTGCAGACGATGTTTTGGCACTATTTTGGCACTATTTAGAACTTTTAGCGATGTGGTATATCAGATCACTGTAACTTTCACGTTATCCCTGCGCCCACTCGCGCCCACTTACTGGTCCCGCGGAATAACACAGGGGCTGGCAGTCTTTAATAGTATCTCGTCGGTGGTCAGGTATATTCCTATATCTCGTCTGTGGTAGGAGCTGATCCAGGCTAAGTACTAGACTAGGGGGCAGCACTATAATGGGCACGGTCAAAACCCGGGCGTGAGCACTCTCATATACTCTCTGGTCCTAGAGACATTCTTGGAAAGTACTGAATGGACGTAGGATATTTGGACGTGAACTGGAACTGAAACCAGACAGTATATGAGAGTGCTCACGCCCGGGTTTTGGCCGTGCCACTTTTGGCTGCCATCATCTCTTTTAGTCCGGACAAGAACCCGTCTCCACACTCAGTCCGGATAAGAACCCGTCTCCACACCACCGACGAGATATAGGAATAGACCTGACACCCAATGCATTTTGGTGTCCGTCGGTATTGGGTTGCTAGCACCCCATTTCCTATATCTCGTCTGTGCTAACACCTCGTTACCATTCAGTGTCAACACCCAAAGTTACCGATAAAACACAATTTTTGAGCATTTATTAGCACGAATAAAAAATTTTATACTCCATTCGCATTGCGTGTATTTAATATGATTCTGTTGTGTGAGAACTCTAAAATTACTGTGGAGTGAGAGGAGAGAACACGAGGAAATAGAGAATAAGAACACGTGCTCGTTTATGCTTGAGATATACGATGATTGCGATTTATTTTGGATGCTGATCGATAGACTCGTGTCGCAAGACTGACGACTCGACAAAGCACGCCCGAAACAAAGATCTAAGTGTGTATGTGTATGGCTGAAACAGAGTGTTATTAGAGTGTGTGTATACAAAGTGCGAAATGGAAACGTGTAAACAGTAGTCGTAGCCCTGTCAAGAACGTTCGAAAATATACCGGGTGATTGAAATTAAATAGATGTATCTGGAGTGTCTGATTTTGCCGCAACAGATTCTTAAATTGAAAAATTTTATTTTTTACGCCTTCCTAATGTGTTTGTTTTTAAAGTTTTCTTATTACATTTCGATATACAAAATTTTGTGAACAAAAATTTAAAGACACTCTAAAAGAGACGATAACTGTTTCAATATTGTACTATGCGATTTGAAATTTTTTGTGAAAGCTACTGCAATTGGTTTATTATAGGTTGTGAAAAGAAATTTTTTTCAGAAATTGCAATGGATCGGAATTGTTGAAAAAAAATAAATGTTGCATTTTCAACTTTTTTATGTGGGCCTATATTGAAAATTTAAAAAACACGTTCTGTAGAGCTGCGTGACTTAAACATATTTTGAAAATTTCGTCAAGATCGGTCGACGTTGCAATGAGCTACAAACGTTCAGGGGTTGTAAAAATTGCAGATTTTCACAATTTTCGGCCTCTAACTGCAATAAATCTAAGGATTCTTACATCTTTCAATGCCTGTCGTTCTTATTAGTATATTCGCTCTCTTTACGGCGAACGGGCAGAAGAGAGCCTCTTCGCGATTGCACGCATCCGATGATTTTCGGATGTATTGAAAACTCATAATCGGACAACGTTGCGTACTCTAGACTTGACAACGCTGTAGACATATCGTTCGCAGATATTTTTGCTACAGAAAGGCCATTCATTGGGTTTTATTATATTATCGTGCAAACCATAGGGCCTCCTGGTTACATTTGCTACGGGCCCCGCGCTGGATTAATCCGGCACTGGCTGTAGAAGTTTTACCAGTCGAACCCGATTCGTATTGATTCTAGTTTTCGAATTCACCGTTCTTAAAGCGTAGAGGACGCTAAAATCACTGGCATTTTAAGGTGTCGGTACTTCAGATTCCTATGGACACCAAGTCCTATAAGGTGTCAGGTCTATTCCTATATCTCGTCTATGCCCACACTCAGTCCGGACAAGAACCCGTCTCCACACTCAGTCCGGACAATAAACAGTTTATATTGTTTTATATAAAATATGTAACTAAGATTCATTTCTTTCACGAAATGAAGGAAATATCCTGTATTAAAATAACTGCAAAATATAATTATTTAATAAGGTCAAATAAAAGACAGGATTGCAGAAGTAGACACGTTGTACGGAATAACTAATTTTATTTTTTATTTAAACAAAAAAGATCGAACAATATTTAAGCTCTACTTCCAACAAACTAGAAAATGTATGTACAAGGTACTATTTACTTATTAGGACTTTTAGAAATTATATTTAGTTTGAAAGTCGGAATTTAACTATGGATTGGAAAATAAGAGTGTACAAGACCGAATTGAGTCGGAGACAAACATACATGGGACGTTTCTGACACGTGGACGATCAGCAAAGATGGCGGCGGAGACACTCTTGAACGAGCTCGAGACATCCATCAACACCATCTCCCGATGGTCGATAATTACAAAAAAAAGGGGAAAGCCAAGTTCTCCCTTGCAACAGCACGCGGCCGATTGGAGGACCTGAAGGACGTGTGGGCTCGCTGTAAAGCCCTGAACGCTGAAGTAGCAACGACCTCGGAGGATGATGACCGCACCGAGATCGACTACTTCGCGAATAAGGAGTTCGAAAAAGCGGAGGACGACTACTTCGAGGCCTGCGATTTCTTCCGGGAGGTCATGGACAACCTTTCAACCACGGGAGCCAGCCCAGCAGAGGAGCCACAAGGGACAGCCAAAAAAGGGGAGAAGCTTCCAACGGTGTGCGTCCCGTCATTCAACGGAGACTATAGCGAGTGGCCCAGCTTCCGAGACATGTTCCGGTCCATAGTGGCGCAACGCAGCGACCTGAGTGAGGTAACGAAACTGCATCACTTGCTCGGCTGCGTCAATGGTGAAGCCCTCGAGGCCATTCGCGGTATAGAGTTGACGAATAGGGGGTACGCGATCGCGTGGGAGACTTTAGTAGACCTCTACGAGAGCGAACGACGGCAGGTCACCATGCTCTTTCAAAAAATCTTAGAAATGCCGTACTTAACGACCGCCGCGGGGAAACCATTGCGTGATATTAGGGCATTGGTGCGACAGACCGTGAGGACGCTCACGACCCTCACGGGGAAAACCGAATTTTAGGACGGGTTTCTGCTGTCTTTCGTTCTTGAACATCTCGACCCTGACACCCGATGCGAGTGGAACGATGAGCTCGGAACGTCGAAAGAGTTCCCCACATACGCGAAACTCGACGCATTTCTCGAGTATCAAGCGATAACGCTCGAATACAATAGCGCGATCGCGAAAAGAACAACGAGCGATTCCGCTGCAAAAGGAGCCAATCGCGCCTGCTCCTCCGTCACGATCAATTCGACCGTGCACGCGGGACCAGCGGACGCGACTCCGAGAGGTCAAAGGGTCGAATCCGCGTGTCCACTCTGTCTACTGGGACATCCACTCCGAGATTGCCCGAAATTTGTAGGTCGGTCAGTAGCGCAACGTCGCGATATAGCCGTCAAATCAAACGTGTGTTTCAACTGTCTCGGATCAAATCATTCGATCACCGAGTGCGGGAGCCGCTACCGATGTAAAAAATGTCGCGCGCAGCACCACACGCTGCTACATGCTGAACCAGCGGGAGGTTCCAGGCCGACGATGCACAAGTCGCCTTCCGACCAAGATGCTATGCAAAGCAATCGCGCAACGCGCAACGTTTCGTGTAGCGGTGCCGTATTGCTCAAAACAGCCGGGATTCGCGTTTACGGCGAAGATGGACGAACCGCGACAGTAAGGGCCCTCATAGACGAAGGTTCACAGGTGACGCTGATAACTGAACAGCTCGGGAGTTTGCTGCACCTCCGTCGAGAGAACAGTAACATGATAATTTCGTCGGCGGGCGGCACCAGACTCGGAACTGAAACAGCACGCAGCGATTGTCTCATTCGCGCCCGAGCACGCCGAACAGCCGAAGATAGTCTCGCGCGGATACATCGTACCGAAATTAGTCGGACTGGCAAAACAACGGGTCGAGAACGCCGCGTTAACGCAATTTAAGGGACTTGTATTAGCGGACTCCGATCCGATGTCGTCACGCCGGATCGACGTTCTTATCGGCGCCGATGTCTGCAATTGTTTGTTCCGGAGAGGCGTCAAATTCAGCCAAGACCGAAGGCTAAAAGCGGAAAAAACAATCTTCGGATGGGTGCTCTCGGGGGCGATCGGGTCGCGAGGTGACGACGGGGTCACTCAAAGGACAGTAGGGTGCGTCACGACCATAGAGGCAACACCGAAGCCGCAGCTCGACGAGGACCTCCGGCGATTCTGGGAAATCGAGGAGATACCGTCGGTGCCCGTACTGTTTCCTCTGGAGGCCCTCTGCGAGGACCACTTCGCACGAACGTACTCGCGAACACCAGAGGGTCGCTTCGTCGTACACCTGCCATTTAAGCAGGATGCAATACCCGACGTCGGGGAGTCGCGAGTCATAGCCGCGAATCGATTCCGCTCGCTCGCGAAAAAGCTCCTCGGAAACGCCGAAATGAGTCGCGAATACTCCACCTTCATGCGGGAGTACGAAGAGCTGGGCCACATGCGCCGAGCACTGCAAATTCCACCGCGAACGGCACCGACGTACATTCCCCATCATCCGGTGTTTCGGGCTGACAGTCAGACGACACGCCTGCGCGTCGTTTTCGACGCGTCCTGCAGGACCGGTAATGGAAGATCGTTAAATGAATGCCTGCTGCCGGAACCGAAGCTGCAAGCGGACCTACCGACGATTCTGCTTCGGTGGCGGCAGCATCGCTACGTTTATACCGCCGATATAGCGAAAATGTATCTATCTCGATCAGCGCGACGTCGACTTCCAGCGGATTCTGTGGGCGCCTCAATCAGTCGGGGAGCCGATCGAATTCCAGTTGCTCACCGTCACCTACGGCATGAGTTGCGCGCCGTATCTCGCACTTCGTGTTCTGCGAGAATTAACAGATCGGGACGGAGCACAATTTCCGTTAGCCGCGCCGGTCCTTCGTCATAAAATGTATGTAGACGATGTACTTTTCGGCGAGGTGAGCATCGGGGCTTTAAAGGGAACGCGCAGAGAGGTAGTTGCACTCTTACAAGGGGGCTGATTCCGCCTTCGTAGTGGGCAGGTAACTCCCCCGAGCTCTTCGACGATATCGAAGAGGAAGATCACGGACTGTCGTGTACGCGGGAACTCGCGGAGGACGAGCGAGTAAAGATCTTGGGCATCGCGTGGAAGCCACGAGGCGACTCGTTCGATTTCCATGTCACGCCGCCCTCCGCGATTCCGACGACGAAACGCGCGATCCTGTCCGACATCGCGCGTCTCTACGATCCACTCGGGTGGGTCGCGCCGGTCATTGTTGCAGCAAAAGTCTTGCTGCAAGAGCTGTGGCGCGCCAATGTCGGCTGGGACGAAGAGCTCCCTGCACCGCTTCGCGAACGGTGGCTCGAAACGTATCGGGGCATTGCAAACCTTCGCGAAATCTCGCTGCCGCGGCGGACCGGCGTCGACTCGACAGCTCGCCGCGTGGAGTTGCACCGGTTCGCGGATGCATCAAATCACGCGTACGCCGCAGTAACGTACCCTCGCGTAACTCACGCCGACGGGAGTTCGATCGTCACGCTACTCGCCGGAAAATCACGGGTAGCGCCGTTAAAACCGCTCACCATTCCGCGACTCGAACTGTGCGCCGCAGTTCTACTCGCACGGTTAATCGAGCTGATTAGGAACGCGATCGGATCGACCGTGCATGCGACGTACTGTTGGACCGATTCCACCGTCGTGCTCGCATGGCTCCGCGACCATCCATCACGATGGCAGACGTTCGTGGGGAACCTGGCGCAAGAAATTCGCGGTCGGATTCCGGAGGCTGAGTGGCGGCACGTACCAACAGCGGACAATCCCGCGGATTGCGCATCGAGAGGCTTATCCGGGCATCAGCTGCTCATCTTCGCCCTGTGGTGGAACGGACCACGGTGGCTCACGGGGTCACCGGACATTTGGCCGCAGGGAACGCCACCCCCACCGGTCGATTCCCCTCTCGAAGAAAAGGGCCGCGTCACCCTAGCAACTACGCGAACACAATCTTGGGAGTTCCAATCGCGATTCTCGTCCTCGCGAAAACTCCTTCGGATAACTGCGATCCTCCTACGCTTCATCCGCCGTTGTCGCCGGCTCCCCCCAATTACCAACGTTCCTGGAAACGCGCTGGGAGCTGACGAGGTCTCGCTAGCTCGCGAGCATTGGCTCCGACAAGTACAGGCCGATCTATTCCGCGAAGAGTGGTCGTCCTTGTCGCGCAGCGAAGCAGTGCGAGCGTCGAGTTCGTTAAGCGCATTGAACCCATTTTTGGGGCCCGACAACATAATCCGCGTTGGGGGGGGGGGAGGGGGGCGACTAGAAAACGCGGTGCTACCCTTCTCGCGCCGCCACCCGAGTGCGCTTGGCGATCATCCGATCGTCAGGTTAATGGTAGAAAATGCCCACCAGCGCACCTTACACGGTGGAACCCAGTTGACGCTATGCACGCTGCGTAGGGAATATTGGGTGTTACGAGCTAGAAGCCTCGTTCGCGCTATGATCCACCGGTGCGTGCGCTGCGTGTACGAGCGAGCGGAAGTACCGACGCAGCTCATGGGCCAGCTGCCCACCCCGCGGTCGATCAAGACGTTTGACCACACCGGAGTCGATTACGCGGGACCATTGAGCATCCGCGCCTCAGCCGGACGAGTTATTGCAACGCGAAAGGCATATATAGCCGTCTTCGTTTTCCTCGCGACACGAGCAATCCACCTCGAGCTTGTCGCGGACCTTACCACGGAGGCATTTTTTCGTGCTTTTGCGCGATTCGTATCCCGTCGCGGTATGCCGTCCACCGTGTATTCGGATAACGGCACGACATTCGTCGGTGCGGACAGGGAGCTCGCGCGCTCGTATCGCGCCGCGATTCGCGACCCCGACGCGAGAAACAGTTTAGCAGGTGACGGCGTCAGCTGGAAGTTCATTCCATCCAACGCTCCTCATTTCGGCGGACTCTGGGAAGCCGGAGTACGCTCCGTAAAATTTCATCTCCGCAGAGTAATTGGCGAGCACAAGCTCACGTTCGAGGAGTTCGCGACGCTTCTGTGTCGTGTCAAGGCGTGCCTCAATTTACGGCCGACAAGCGAGCGATCCGCTTGCCCCGCGCGTCCTGCGTCTACACGGTGCGTGCCCGATGCGACCGTTATGGTTTTAAATGTTTGTCGCCGAGGACACAGCAAGAAACGCGAACCAAATTTAGACCATTTGATGACAAACAAAAAATCCTCGCGTTGTTTTCCTTATCGCCAGCGCAAGTCGTCGTGGTCGAAAAGCAAACGAGCATCATAGCGAGCGCATTTATTCGAACCTCTGTACATCCGTGATAGTCTCAATAAACGTGCGTAGATTCGGAGCAAGTTATTTCTTCGTATCCCTACCTCCGATGTTCCACCGAACACGAACGGCAAAACACGAAAGTCTCGATCGCGAACAAAGAGAAAGGCGAAACAAAACAATTAATCGAAAATAAAAAAATAATTTATTATCACAAATTAATATCATTTATTACACACCCCCACACACACACCCACACACACACACACACACACACACTCAAAAAACAAATATTATAATACATAGACAAATATAATAATCCAAATAATATAAAACAAATAAATAATTATTATAATACATAACAACTATTAATATGGATGCAATAACAATTAACTAGGTGGAAGCCGATGAAGGAAGCCTGCCTTTTGGCAAACAGCGATGACAGCGATGATTCTGCACATAGGAAAATGCATTTAATTTATTATTCAAATCTGAAGTTTTTTTTACTCTATTTAAATAAGTATTGTAATCTACTTAAACCTATTTAAAAAATAATACAGATTATTTACATGTTCAAAAAATTATATTTGTTGAAACAATTTAATTTACCTAGAAAATTCTGTTTATAAAAGGATGTTTATACGAAAACTTTTATCTGAGCAAAAATATACTTTGTTTAGACAATTTTTCTTGCAAGATTCTGTTAAAAAAAGATGTTAATTAATAAAAAATATTTGTTTCAAACTTGATTTGTTTCAAAACGATTGTTGCAAAATTTAACATATTTAAAAACTGTACTTGCTTAAATAGATTGTATAGTTAGAAAAATTGAATGTATGAAATATTTGATTACACTGTCCAACAAATTTCAACTTTTTAAAAGTATTTCGATTCCCACTATGCGATTCTTATAGAGTTTTCCGCGCTGATTCCAAATCTGGTTTTAATTTTTTTCCTATACGTCCAGTTTTTGAGAAAATGGAGTTTTAAAAAAAGACATATTTTTAACTTTAAACAAATATTGCGATGTTATTATAAAAGATATTGAATTGTTCTTTACAGCAAAAGATATCACCGTATTCGGGAAAGTCTACAGAATCTTTTGCTGTAAAGAACCATTCGATATCTTTTATAATAACATCGCAATATTTGTTTAAAGTTGAAAAATATGTCTTTTTTTAAAACTCCATTTTCTCAAAAACTGGACGTATAGGAAAAAAATTAAAACCAGATTCGGAATCAGCGCGGAAAATTCTACAAGAATCGCATAGTGGGAATCGAAATACTTTTTGGCTGTTGGACAGTGTTATCTAATACATTTAAATAAAAAACATATTTGATTGAATTGTAAATGATTAATTCAACTTCCATTAGCGGATCTTGATCATCTCCATCGTTGACTCAGCTTCTCCCGACTCGTGTTTCAGCTACTCGGTCCACCGAAACGCGAGCTCGGAGAAGCGTGGAAAAATTGGCGACGATGGTCTGTATCTAATTCAAAGATCCTTTCGGATCCTTCAAGATCCTTTTGACCAGCTCGAGGCTTGAATGAACACGTTCCGAGGCCCGAGGGTCGGGCCCCCTAGACCGGAGCCCAGAACACAATAGCAGTACAATAAACACGGCCGGGGGATAAACTCGGCCAAGCCGCCCGCGCCTGAGGCACCGATGATGGGCAAAAATATTGAATTAGATACTTTTTCCGAGATATCTTCACGAGTGAAAGCAGTAAGCAGTGACCGAATTCTATCGAGTTTAGACTTTTCTTAATCGGAAGAACGCCACGAACTGGCTCGTGGCACTTTCGCAAGGATATCACGGAAAAATAAACAAGTTCAGGATTCACTTGTCAGGGGTTTCATGCCGAGCTACCTGGCTGGCCGGGTTTATTGCACCACTCGGCCTGGGCGACCGAGGCACCGATGATAGGCAAAAATATTGAATTAGTTACTTTTTCCAAGATATCTTCACGACTCGTGAAGCCAGGTAGCTCGGCATGAAACCCCTGACAAGTGAATCCTGAACTTGTATATTTTTCCGTGATGCCCTCACAAAAGTGCCACGAGACAGTTCGTGGCGTTCTTCCGATTAAGAAAAGTCTAAACTCGATAGAATTCGGCCAGTACTTACTGCTTTTACTCGTGAAGATATCTTGGAAAAAGTATCCAATTAAATATTTTTGCCTATCATCGGGGCCTCGGGTGCCTAGGCCAAGGGCCTCGGAACGTGTTCATTCAAGCCTCGACCTGGTCAAAAGGATCTTGAAGGATCCGAAAAGATCTTTGAATTAGATACAGAAACTAGTTACAAATGTATCCGTAGCTTCGGATCCTTCTGCTTCGGATACAAAAGTATCTAATTAAACGTCGGATACAAGTTACTTTTGTATGTATATCTTCGAGAGTAACTAATTAAAAATTTTGTATCTATTATTCGTGATCCGAAATTTGTATCTAATTACATATTTTGCCCAATTCTGTTTAGAAGGCATATCTTAAATTTTCATTATAGGCACAGATAAAAAAGTTAAAAATCGTAACCTGTACATTTATCTTCGAAATTCCAAGCAATAGTAATTTTTAAAAAAATTTCTTATACATTATCTATTAAAGTGACTTTTCTAACATCTTAAAAAAAATCCATTTTTCGTAAATCCATACCAATATGTCCACCATGGAGATAGACGAAAGGTCAAAGAGTCATTGCACACGGTGTGCGAGTTGATAGGAAAACCCCAAGATGAATTGCTGCAGCTCTCAACTGACCGTGGAGGTCTGCAAAGTATATGTATAACACATCATTCCTATTGAGGCATAGAAAGATGTCCGAGTCATTCTTGGTGGCACCGACAGTAAAGTAATAAAGAACCATTCTTGACACAGTGCGCTGGTAAAGGACGATTTCATTCTATTCAAACCGATGCACAATGGGCCCAAACGCCAATCTAGCTGATAAAAAGTCGTATTTTCAATCACATACTATTACTTACTTTTTTATTTGTTTCCATTCTTAAATCCTTGTAGATCTTTAAATTATATTCTGTTTTGCTCTGAAGACTTTTTATATAGGGTAATATTTACGCAAAAGTCTATAGTCGCTGCGGCCTTTAAGAGTCCCCCAGAACGGTCAGTGCTTTTGCTACTGGTAAACGTTAATATTTGTAGGTTTTGTAGAAGAAAGTACGTACTTTCATTCTGTAATTACAGAATTTGCAAAAGTTAATGAATTTTCCAAATACCCGTGTTCAAAGGTAGACAACTTTTTACTTCATGCATTTCAGTTTTTCGAATGTAAGTAACCAAATTTACGCGTATTCGTCGAATTTCCTATTTGATTTCGTAATGTAGACTCTGTTCTTTAATTCTTGTAAAAATCAGCTGCCAGAATTTGCCAGAAATTGTTTAATGTAACTTTAAAGTTTGTGAACAGTTTGCGATCACTCATAAAGAGGGTTTAAGATTTTTGTGCTTCATAGTACTGACTGAGAGGAGTAAAAAATGTTTAATCAATGTAGGTCATAAAATTAATACTTCTAGTGTAAAACGGAATTTTATGTTTTCTTGTGACAGCACATAAACGAATAGGATAGCTGTATAAGATTTAAAAGACTGATACCTTATAGTACTTACTTAATTGTATCTGATATAAAGAATGTTTTGTGAAAGATTTTATTTAATATTCTGAAAGTTGACAGGATTAGAGTAAAAATTGCACGAGTAAATATGACAAGCATTGATAACTGTGTGTCCATGCGGCGATAGACGAACACTCAGTAATCGATGAAAACTCTGAACAGGATTCTGGTTATTATAAATGTTTTTAGAATCCAAGACTTTCGGTTTTCTGTGCAAGTCAAGTAACTGGTGATTACCTGTCTATCATAAAATAAGGACCGCGATCGGCGCGACCGCGGGGCCTCGGCTGCAGCCGGGCAGTCTCAATCATGGTTGGGAAGTATAGACCTAGGTCGTAAAGTTTTTCCCGTAACAAACACGAATTTTTGGGAAAAATGGCTATATGTCCCTGTCCAGAGATCGTCAGTATCTCTCCTATAGTGTAGGAGTGTATTCAGTGCATGGATGTGTGTACAAAACTAATCAAGTGAGTATGTTTGTAAATATATATGAGGTTTTTATTTTAGTGTTCGTTTCAGTTCATTTTGTGACTAAAAACGCTAGTAACTTTAATTTCCGCGGAAATGCTCCTTCTCTCTAAAATTACATTAATGTAAATGACTAAAAAAAGTTTAAAAACATTTTTTTGTGGTCCAAATTACCATAAATTTAAAGATTGAAGTCTCCCGGTTACAACGACTCCATACAAGTTGCAATAGGAAGCTGCGTTTGATCACTATGATTTTTTATCAGCTAGACTGGCATTTGGGCCCACTGTGCGATGAGGGTTTCGGGGTTTTTACCTCTTCATTAAAAAGGTATCGATGGCCAAGAGTGGTTACTAATATTGTTCTCGAGGTATAAATAGGGTCATTTAGTCGTATATAGTCTGCTGGTAAAAATACCAACTCGAGGCCAGTGGTATAGACAACGGCTCATAATAGCGGTCCGCTCGACTCGTCTCTACCTGAAACGGGGGGTACGTATTTTATTTATCGATATAAGTCCCCAACACGGGTCTGCCGAGGGTCATTTATATGCCAGGGATACTATTCTTTGAGTTTTTCTGAACGCCGAGAGGTGTAAACATATTTTTATGGAACTTTCACCAACATATCGTGGCATTTTTCTTGAGATTTACATAATGGTAGCACTTTGAATATTGAATATCGATTTTCTTGGCTTGTTTCATGTTTAGCGAGCTAAAAAAAATAAGACATTTTTTTCTATAACTCTGATTCAGCGACGATATCGGCACATCCACTGAAGGTGTACGTCAAATTTGAAGTCAATCGGTCGACTAGACTCTAGTCACTAGAGTTTGATATATCATGTCAGACATGTAAAAAACTTTGTTTCGAGAAAAACGCGTGTTTAAAGTTTCTCATACCCGTTATATGAGAATGGCATACTTACGACAAGTCTGCTAACCCAGGTCCATACAATGATCCTTCCTCGTGTTCAAAAAGTCCTGTTTACTTTTAGAAAATGCAAAAAATAAAAAATCAATTTTTTTAGTGGTGTAGACTAGAATACCCACTTAATAATAACTGTAGCTAACAATATGAAAAAATCGAAGATAGTGTTGATGACAACACCTCATTATTAAATGTTACGTCCCGGGTCGGAAATGGTCCGACAGAATGAAGCGGGCCGGGCGAGGACGTAACCGAGTAATTTATTAAGACGATCTTAGATCCACGTGGCACGTAACGTCCACGTCTGATCAGGGACCCGATACCGGTGTCTGTTGTTGAAACCGCGTAGAAATAACACACGACGCGGTGGTAGTGACGGTTCCCAGTGGTCGAAGTGTCACTATGTGGGTGTGTGCAACTCGTCCGAACGCGTGGGTTTGCTTGCTTCGTAACTGGAAGTTTGATCGAAGGGAATTAGTGTTCTCTCGGTACCGAGCACCCTCTGGGCTCAGACGTACACGATTGAAACACCAATTTAGGGTTAGAGGAACAAATATAGGGAGTCTGAGGAATATGAGGAATAGATCGAATTCGAACAACCCGATGAAACACCACACGCACACACACTTTCGCGATCACTACAACCGGTCACTGGGAACGACACTTTAGTAATACCACATTAGGGTGAGGATTCTACGGACGACGTAACGCTCGTAGCGCGGATCTTCTATGCAGATTTTTTCCAACGGAGGGAGACTCGGAACGATCCGAAGCGGTATCAATCTCCACGGGGGAGGAGGCACGGAATCGGACCGTTCGCGATGGCCGTTTCTTCGCGTCGCGGAGGGGTTTCGACGCGTTCCGCGTTCACTTCTTCGCGTCGCGGGGATGTTCCGGTGCTCCGATTGTCCACTATCGTAATCTTACGAGAGAAAGGGGTGTCACGGATAACCCTGGGTCGCTTGGCCATTCCCAAATATGGGTTATAGGCGGTGCCCTCGCCTTCGGAGCGGAGCTGTCGCACCAATTTACCGATTTGGTAGCTTCTACCGGCGCGGCGGGGCATGGAAGATATCGAGGAGCAGGATGTTGCTGAATAAAGCTGCGAATAATAGATTTAGACAGACAAAGTATAATGAACCAGAATAGATACACAGCAATAATTTACGAGCAACTCGTACAAAACAAAATAGCACAGAATAATAATCATAAATTTATAATGATAGTGCGAGCGAGCTCGTACAAAACAAAATAGCACAGAATAATAGTAATGGTTTACGAGTAAACTCGTATAAAGAAAATGGCACAGAATAATAATTATAAATTTATAATGATAGTGCGAGCGAGCTCGTACAAAACAAAATAGCACAGAATAATAGTAATGGTTTACGAGTAAACTCGTATAAACAAAATAGCACAGAATAATAATTATAAATTTATGATAATATAGTCTACGAGCAAGCTCGAATAACAGTTTAGAACAAAATAATATGTAAATATAATGAAATAGCAGAAATGGTAAGGAGCAATACGACCTGAGTATCGTGAACGATCTGAAATAGAAGAAGTCCGAAGACGCGAGAAAAGACTGAACTGAACTGAACCGAAAGCGCAAGAGAGACTGGATAGTAAGAATTCCGAAACTGGAAGAGATCCGAACTAGAAGAGAACTGAACATACAAGTCGGTACCCTTACTCCGCCGCGGTAATTAGCACCGCGTCACGCTGGTACCTGCGCCACCTTCTTTAGCTGCTGATAAAACAATAAACGACATGTAATCCAGTGGTATTGTTTAAAATACTATATACGTTTATACTAAATGCTTATATTTCGATAAAACAAGCCAGAATTCCCCCACACGCCAGGTGCAAGACTATATTCCATTATGCATAATTATTGTTAAATGGCAAAAAAAAAGAAAATCCTGAAACATGTATCCCCTATTTTGGATCAAAGATCACGCACCCAAGTTTACATTAAAATTAACTAACAATAATAAAAATCAAATTTTTAATATATTGTTTAAACAGAAAACTTTTGTTAAAATTTTCTTGCGCGACTACATTGCCCATTGAAAAACACACAATTTAAAAAAAAATTCAAATTTTTTCGACCTCTGGTTTCCGAGATATCTCAAAAAGTATGCTTTTAACCCCCATCTTTGAGGGCTGTTTTCACCCCTTCAAAGTGGATGGTTGCCGATAAAAAAATACGTGTCCAATATTTTTCAAAGAACTATAAACTCCCAAAGTTTTATCAAAATCCGAATTTCGCATCTGAATATGTTCCCTTGTCAGTAGAAGAGTGAACTATGTAAACTGATATGTTGCGTCCACAAAACTTTAATTTGCAAATATCTCGAAAATTACTGAATAGTTTCCCCTATAATGGAGTATATTCGTAATCAGGGGAACGAGATCTGTAACTCTGTAAAGTCTCAACTAACGCGAAGGCTTCGCATTCTCCTTGTGTAAATTGTCACTTTTCATGACTGCAATAGGATTCTCGTATTCACGGCATTGAATATTGGCTGTAAGTCGTGAAACATCGTAGCCCTCCGTAAATACGGGAATCCTGCTACTGTGTGTCGTGTGACGTAGCAGCTGAAAGGGCGTGGTCACGCGGCGAGTACGGGACCGTCAGAGGTGGGGGTAGGCGGCGAGTACGGACCGTCAGAGGTGGGGGTAGGCGGCGCTAGCTGGAGACCCCTCTTGCCTCTGTGCCCCCCGGGGATCTTCTTGTCAGCTCTCAGCAATACAACTGTACTCGCGGTTGCCATGCCGGCGTTCGCTTGTACCGGTGGCTATCGCGTCTTTTCCAACGCCCTACGTTCGCGCTCGCGGGGATATGTATACAGGGTGTCCCAAAACCCCTTCGACTCCGGGAAATGGGAGGTTCCTTAGGTCATTTGAAGCAACATTTTTCTCTGCACCAATGGCAGCCGGGGCTTTGTTTAGGAGTTATTAACGAAAAACACGGACCAATCAGAGCCAATAAGGAACCTCCCATTTCCCGGAGTCGAAGGGGTTTTGGGACACCCTGTATATATATATTAGGGTGGTCCATATTTTTTGACCAACGAATTAAATGCACCGCACCCCCCAGAATTGTTCCTTTAGGTGAGAAAAAAATTTGTGCAAAGTTTGAGATCGATCGAAAAAAAGGATCACGTGCCGCAAAGCAACTGAAAATTTTGAAAATTGTGAAATTCACCTCAACTATGGAACATGGCACATCGTTGGATTTGTCTTTTTTTCTGAATAGGAATATGGAAAAATTATATGACTTCCTTTAAATAATAATAACAATGACCTTGAAATTTCAAAAATATGATTTCCAAAAAATTTTTTATTTTGCCATTATATTTACCTTATTGAACAATGCAAATTTCTCCTCTGACATTTTTTCGTACAATCACAAATAACAAAGATATTTAAACATTTCCATGTATTACATTTTATTTATACCTGTACTGAAACAAGACTTTAAGAAGCCTAAAGTGACAGTTTAGCTACATTGGCATTGAACAATAAACAAAATCAACTTGTACTTTGCATTACGAAGTACTTTTGTCAACTGTTAAGTAAAATTATGAAGTAAAACTATTTCTGCTACCACAATTTTTTGTCAACTGGCTTTGGTTTGCAAAATATGAGCTACAAACGACTTTCGTAAGGCAGAAGCCAGGTACAGTTCCGTACCTGGGTACCCTCGATGCCGTCCATTAACATAAAACGCTATAAAACATTTCACCGGGCTTAGCACCCCTTAAATGAGGGTAGCGAGGGTCAGCGGACCCGTTTACAACTCTCCGTACTGAACACTGGACCCACGACGGTCAGGTACGAGGGACGTTTAGTACACGTGCGTCGTGCACCCTCCAGGACAATTTCCCGTTAGTCTACCCCTGTTTTCCTGACACAAGGGCGAGCCAATCAGAGACGCTACATCGCTTCGCGACACGAGGGGCACTCTCCAAGGTCCGCGCTCCTTCACGACTATTAGGCCCTTTCCGGACCCAGACAAAATTGTATAAAAGCCCGTCCGAAAACGGATCATCAGTCATAGCTGATTTAACCACCGAACAGTGCACAGAAGTCCAATGGAGAGTAGAAATCACGGAAAACTGTTCTTATTAGAACATGACGAAAGTCAAATTGTAGGCGCTAAGTTGCCATCGATAGGGCAAGTTTTAAGAGTTTTGTTTTACAATTTACGGAAAGTGAAATTGAACCTTCGATCTAGCTCATATCTTGTTGTGAAAGAAGTGGAAGTGTTGTGGGAGAAGGCAAAAATTCCATTCAGGCGAAGCCATCACAGCATCGAGAAATTGGAGTCCTTATACCAGAAGTGGAGGCTGTTACAAAAGAGTTCTACACGACGATCGCAGCTACAAGATAACAAGGAACAACAGTTTCTTGATCAATTAGATGATCTTTTCGATATCGCACATGTTGATGCTTTAGAAATGATCACGATCGATGAAGATAAACAATTTCTTCTGAACCAAAAAAAAAAGGACGACCAGGATCGATGATTGGAGGAGATCGAGTTCTTTACGCAAAAGAACAGAGACAAGCGCTTCGTCAAGCAAAAGAAGAAGCACGTCGAGTTAAAACGCAAGCAACTATGCAAGATACGTTTATCCAGAAATTATTTGTTTTAAAGTAAAATTGTCGAAATCTATTTCTCTATACTCATATTATTCACATTTTTTTACAATCAGAAGAAACAATCAACTTTGCATCAATTGCATCACCCGACGACGACGAAGAAAATCGGCAATGTACTGAGGATGAGGATGAGGATCTTGCGTTGGAGTCCAATGCGAGCGATTGCGATGCAACAGAACCTGGTCCGAGCAAACCTAAACGAAAACGCGGTTCAAAACAGGTTATTACGCTAAAGGTTATGTCAACACTTGATGCATGTAAAGTTAGTGACCGCGATGCTGCCCGTATAATTGTAGCAATTTCTCAAGCTCTTGGTCACGACATTAATGATTTGACCATAAGTCGATCATCGATTCGTCGTTATCGAACAGAATTGCGCAAGAAACACAGTCAAATGCTACGTGCAGCTTTTTCCCAACATGAAATTGATGCAGTTACTGTACATTGGGATGGTAAAATGTTACCTGCTCTAGTCGGCAAAGAAAAGGTGAAAAGGTTACCTGTCCTTATAACTTGCAGAGGGCGTGAACACTGACTTGGAGTTCGGATAATCCCGACCTCTACTGGAAGAGATAAAGCTCTTGCTGTCCATGATCTACTCAAGGAGTGGGACATATGCGACAAAGTGCAAGCACTTTCATGTGATACGACAGCATCTAATATGGGTCACTTGCAAGGTGCGTGTGTAATTTTAGAGCACGTATTCGGACGGTACTTGCTATATCTTCCGTGTAGACACCATATGTACGAAATAGTTTTAAGAGCGGTTTTTGAGAAAAAGATGTCCCAGTCTACGGGTCCAAACGTGCCAATTTTTAAACGCTTTCAGCAAGCGTGGCCCAATATAAATAAATTAAACTTCCACTGTGGGGTAGAAGATCGATTTGTCAATCAAAAATTAGAAAATATACCACAGCTAATAAATTTTGCGAAACAGACTCTGGAAATGCATCATGCACGGGAAGACTATCGCGAATTTATTGAACTTGTGCTAGTATTTTTAGATAATACTTCAGAGTACCGTTTTCGAGCTCCCGGAGCTTTCCATCATGCTCGGTGGATGGCGAAGGGCATTTATTGTATAAAAATATTTTTGTTTCGCGAAGAATTCGAATTAAGCGAAGAGGAGACAAATGGAATTCGCGATATACAGGGTGTCCCAAAATTCGTGAAAATCCCGAAAGGGGGTGGTTCCTGAGACCATTCTAAGAGACATTTTCCTTTGCACCAAAGTCAACTGCGGCTTTATTTAGGAGTTATTAACGAAAAACACGGACCAATCAGAGCGCGCCCTGGCCCGGCGCGCCAAGCCGCGCCGGCAAGCGAGTGTCGCGGTACGCCGTGACATCGCATCGTGACGGCGCTGCGGCCCAGGGCGCGCTCTGATTGGTCCGTGTTTTTCGTTAATAACTCCTAAACAAAGCCGCAGTTGACTTTGGTGCAAAGGAAAATTGTCTCTTAGAATGGTCTCAGGAACCACCCTCTTTCGGGATTTCCACGAATTTTGGGACACCCTGTATGTTTATTTATTGCAAATTTATATTTAAAAGCATGGGTAGAAGCTCTTCTCCCGACGAAGGCTCCGCAGCAGGACTTTACTTTTATTAAATCCTTATATAAATATAAGAAAATAGATAAAGACATTAGTCATGTAGCGTTAGAAAAATTTTTGAGACACTTGTGGAATTTGACACCAGAAAATGCTGCGTTATCGTTCTTCGATAATGACATTTCCATAGAAACAAAGAAACGAATGGTGGAGGCGTTAAATACCACTAATAGTGGCGGCGGTGATTATTATAAAAAGTTTGTCCTCCTACCAAGTAATGTAACCGACCATATGGAGAAGGATATTTCATATTTTATAACAGACGAAAGTCGGAAGTTTTTTAGTAGATTCGGCATATCGGCAGAATTTTTAGAAAAAGATCCTATAGTTTGGCCAGATGAACCATCTTATAAAATAGGTTTAGATATCGTTAAAGCTTTACCAGTGGTTAACGATAAAGCAGAAAGAACTGTTAAGTAACCAAATTTTAGCGCGTAGTGAGGAAGAAAAACAGATGATACTACAAATTGTAAAAGATTACCGTCAGCAATATTCTGATATAAATAAAACTACCTTGGCGAAAAATATGTAAATATTACATATAACTTACATTTATATACTTACATTACATATAACACCATCGGTCAAAATATGCTACATTTTGATGTAGATATTTAAATATCTCTGTTACTTGTGATTGTACGAAAAAAAGTCAGAGGAGAAATTTGCATTGTTCAATAAGGTAAATATAATGGCAAAATAAAAAAATTTTTTGGAAATCATATTTTTGAAATTTCAAGGTCATTGTTATTATTATTTAAAGGAAGTCATATAACTTTTCCATATTCCTATTCAGAAAGAAAGACAAATCCAACGATGTGCCATGTTCCATAGTTGAGGTGAATTTCACAAATTTTCAGTTGCTTTGCGGCACGTGATCCTTTTTTTCGATCGATCTCAAACTTTGCACAAATTTTTTTCTCACCTAAAGGAACAATTCTGGGGGGTGCGGTGCTTTGTATCTCGATAAAAAATTTTCACAGGTATAGCTTTGGACCACCCTAATATATATATATATATATATTGCTGTGTGAGCTGACGAGAAGATCCCTGGCAGGAATGCGGTGACGTAGGCAAGAATGCGCGCCCGATTGGTTGGCTTGGAGGGGGCGCGCCTTCTATTGGCCGAAGCGGTCACACACACACTACTACTGCTATGCAGAACAATAGACCCCTCTTGCCTCTGTGCCCCCCCGGGGATCTTCTTGTCAGCTCTCAGCAATACATGTAAGATACATATATATACATATCATCGTATACAAATTTTAAACGCGATTTTCGGTTTGAACTTTATGAAGGAGATATATATACAATTACATATATGTATGTACAACGAGGATTTGCTCGTTCGAGAAAAAACAACGCAACACGTCGGTACGACGTTACATAAATTAATAATGTTCAAGATGGTCGCATTTACGCCTCGATATGAAATCTGTATTTCTTCGAATTCTTCCGGGTTTTTTATTTTTTACAACTAGAGTTTGCAACTAAAAGATTGGAAAAAATTAAAATACTTCTATCATTATAATTAATGTTATATTTAATTTATATTGATTAGAGATTTGTATATATTAGATCTATATCTTACAATTAGTTACATACAGTGACTCCCATTAATCGAACGCTCTAAAAAACGCGATAATCGTTTTAATATTGGACTATACTTATACGATTCAAACTTTTTTCGAAAGCTAGAGCTAGAGCACTTAGTTCACTACAGGATGTGAAAAGAAATTTTTTCAAAAATTGCAATGGATCGGAATTGTTGAAAAAAAATAAATGTTGCATTTTCAACTTTTTTATGCGGGCCTATATTTAAAATTTAAAAAATACGTTTTGTAGATCTGTGTCAATTAAACATATCCTGAAAATTTCGTCAAAATCGGTCGACGTTGCAATGAGCTACAAGCGTTTAAAGATGGTAAAAAATTGCAGATTTTCACGATTTTCGGCCTATAACAGCAGTAAATCTAAGAATTCCTACATCTTTCGATGACTGTCATTTTTCCCGGCATCAACCGATTTCGATGAAACTTTCACAATGCATATAACCACCGACGAGATATAAGGATAGACCTATCATCTTATGGGACTTCGTGTCCACACTATGAATTACCGACTGTGCAAAAAAACCGGAGGCACCGACGAGATACTATTAAAGACTGCCAGCCTTATGGGAGTTGGCGGGACTCGAATTTTTCGGTATTTCTTACGCCCTCTAGGATATATTTTAGCTCCATCCAGAGAAACAGAAGGCCAACGACGGCATTTTGTCGGTAAAGAAGACCACTGAGGAGATTCTCGTCGCGATGCATTGCTGTGAATGCGAATTATTACGGAACCATGCGTTATTACGTTATCCCTGCGCCTACTCGCGCCCACTTACTGGTCCCGCGGAATAACACAGGGGCTGGCAGTCTTTAATAGTATCTCGTCGGTGCCAGAGGTTTTCGTATGCCCTCTACAATTTAGAGTGGTGAGTTTAGGAATTACGTAGAATTTCAGATATCGACGGCGTAGTTGCCAAACCACATTCGAAAATATTCGTCGCATAGTTGCCAATTTACTGTTACTGCCGTGTAATGCACAGCGCGTATTTTTGCTATTTTCCACGTTACAGCACCGGCGATATATATATATATATATATATATATATATATATATATATTGCCAGAGCAATTAGTTTACAACAGGATGTCAAAAGAAATTTTTTCTAAAATTGCATTTGGCCGGAATTGTAGAGAAAATACTAAAAGTTGTAAGAAAGCTGTCAGCACAAACGAGATATAGGAATCCTATTCCTATATCCCATTTGTGCTGTCAGCCTATTTTAGCTGTCAGCAGCCCCGACGAGATCCTGCCTGGGACTCCAAAACTGAGTTGGTAATACAGGAAATGACAAGAAAAAGAGGCCACGTGGCCTCAGCAAAAATGGCCACAAAAATACATTTGGTGATAGGTCTATCCTTATATCTCGTCGGTGATATAACCCACACAGATCTACAAAACATATTTTTCAAAACTTCAATATAGGCCCGCATAAAAAAGTTGTAAAATGCAACGTTTAGTATTTCCTCTACAATTCCGGTCAAATGCAATTTTTGAAAACATTTTTTTTCGCATCCTGTAGTAAACTAATTGCTGTAGCGTTCCAAAAAAGTTCAAATCGCATAGTCCAATACTTAAAAAGTTACGGTGTTTTTAAGAGTGTCCGAATATTAGTGGGAGTCACTGTATTTTATATAAAACGATATAAACTTTTCGTTCTGATCAAGGCCAAAGATGATGTAGGTTATTGTCCGGACTGAATGTGGAGACAGGTTCTCTCTCTTGTCCGGACTGAGTGTGGAGATGGGAGCTGATCCAGGCTAAGCACTAGTGTAGGGGGCAGCACTATAATGAGCACGGCCAAAACCCGGGCGTCAGCACTCTCATATACTCTCTGCTGAAACATACGTTTTGGGGACGTACGTGGCTACTTGGGCAAAATGTAACGGGGTCACTTTTAATACTTTCATATGGTATATCTAAATACTGCTTCATTGTACTTGCTGCACTGTCCGAAGGCGACGAATTGGAGCAGCGTCTGGTCAAGTGAGAAACTTTATTTACATAAAAATCCCAAAAACCTTCAGTTTCTTGTTCTGTTTCTTCTGCCTGTACAGATCTAGTCTCACTATTTGTTTCTGCAGTTATTAAAGGTATGAGTTCTGATAAAACTGTTTCTGTTAGATCGGTATAACAGTTGGCAACTTAGTTCCATTTCTAGTCACTACTGGCGCTACATTCACCATTGGCGTTCCGCCGCTATCGATCGTTTACTCATCGATCTCAGACACGCGATCTCGTAACGTATACCTGTATTTTAGATATCTCTTTTACAATAAATCTATTGTCAGTGTGTGCAAACGACGCCTTGCGTACAGTTAATTTCTGCTCCTACGGAAACCACGATCCTAGCCTCCTTAACAGTTTCTGTGGCTGTTTGTATATCTGTATCATTTCTGAAAACTGCGGTTTTAAATCTTGGATCTGCTATAGTTGAAATTGTGATAATTTTATTTGTATGTATGTAATCGAATCTGATTTCTAAGTTGTTTATTATATTGCATTTCAATGCATGTCCAGGTATTGTCTGGGGTTTAATCTTGTCAATAGCATTCTGTAAGCCTGTAATTAATGGCATAATCGTTGACGCAGTAACGTATTTCTCTCCACCTAATTCACTGCTTACATTAGGGATGCCGATTATTTTCAAAAAGATCGATTTTTCTGAATCGATTATAATCGAAGCTTAAGAATCGATCCACTAAAAAATCGTTTCCAAATAATCGATGTTTTGAATAATCGATTTTTTTTTTAGAAATGTCTAAAAATGATAAAAAAACGAAGATCAAAATTTTGTTGGACATTTTTATTAAAGAAATAAAGTAATAATAATTATTATACTGCGGATCTTTATGCATTTATAGCAAAATTGAGTATATGAAAATCGAAGAAGTTGAAAAATTTTAAAAATTGAAGATATCAATATACAGGGTGTCTCAAAATTAGGTCCGGAGCCGAAAATGGGAGGTTCCTGAGATCATTTCAAGCGACATTTTCCTTTGAAAAAATGTCGTCCGCGGCTTCGTTAACGAGTTATTAACGAAAAACACGGACCAATCAGAGCGCGAGCTAGACGCGTGCAGCCCGGCTCGCCGGCAGCCGAGTGTCGGTGGCACGCCGCGATGTCGTAACGAACAAAAGTTTCTCGATGATGTGAATCCTCACCAATTTCGATAAGCTTTGGATATGTTGTCAATACCATGATTCTGAACAACATTTCCCTTCACAGTTTCTGTCGATCGGCTTTAGTTTACGACATTATTGTAAAAATTTGTAATTGTAAATCGATCGATGTACTATTTCCTATCCGATTTCGATAATCTTTGGATATGTTGTCAATACCATGATTCTGAACAACATTTCCCTTTACAGTTTCTGTCGATCGGCTTTAGTTTACAATATTATTGTAAAAATTTGTAATTGTAAATCGATCGATGTACTATTTCCTATCCGATTTCGATAAGCTTTGGATATGTTGTCAATACCATGATTCTGAACAACATTTCCCTTCACAGTTTCTGTCGATCGGCTTTAGTTTACGACATTATTGTAAAAATTTGTAATTGTAAATCGATCGATATACTATTTCCTATCCGATTTCGATAATCTTTGGATATGTTGTCAATACCATGATTCTGAACAACATTTCCCTTTACAGTTTCTGTCGATCGGCTTTAGTTTACGATATTATTGTAAAAATTTGTAATTGTAAATCGATCGATGTACTATTTCCTATCCGATTTCGATAAGCTTTGGATATGTTGTCAATACCATGATTCTGAACAACATTTCCCTTTACAGTTTCTGTCGATCGGCTTTAGTTTACAATATTATTGTAAAAATTTGTAATTGTAAATCGATCGATGTACTATTTCCTATCCGATTTCGATAAGCTTTGGATATGTTGTCAATACCATGATTCTGACAACATTTCCCTTTACAGTTTCTGTCGATCGGCTTTAGTTTACGATATTATTGTAAAAATTTGTAATTGTAAATCGATCGATGTACATACTATTTCCTCGCCGATGTCGATGAGCTTCATTTCAAAGGAAAAAGATATTTAAAACATCGAATTTATAACATATTTCAAAGTCATCGAAATCGGTGAGGACCCACATCATCGGCAACTTTACCCGAACGATAGAAGAAGCACAAACTTATTGAATCAAAAACTCACTTATTCAGCCGTAAATCCATTTGACTACCACATACAACCACCACACTTTTACATAATCTTCGAATCGGTGTTTTCGAGAATCATACGATTCTCGAAAAATCAATATCTCCTTGGGAACGATTTCATTTGTTTTAAACGACGCTTTCATCGAATACATTGTACGCTGGGAGAGCACAGTTTCGCGCGGCATCGCGAAGAGCATCGAACTCTTTCCGCGTCGGAGTAAGTAATTTCGTTCAATTTCGATACGAGTTATAAAAGTGTGCTACGAGTTCAACAATTATGTAAAAGTGTGGTGGTTGTATGTGGTAGTCAAATGGATTTACGGCTGAATAAGTGAGTTTTTGATTCAATAAGTTTGTGCTTCTTCTATCGTTCGGGTAAAGTTGCCGATAATGTGGGTCCTCACCGATTTCGATGACTTTGAAATATGTTATAAATTCGATGTTTTAAATATCTTTTTCCTTTGAAATGAAGCTCATCGACATCGGCGAGGAGATAGTATGTACATCGATCGATTTACAATTACAAATTTTTACAATAATATCGTAAACTAAAGCCGATCGACAAAAACCGTCAAGGGAAATGTTGTTCAGAATCATGGTCTTGACAACATATCCAAAGCTTATCGAAATCGGACAGGAAATAGTACATTAGGGTGGACCTTATTTTCCACCATCGAAATTTTTATGTGCGACCCTCTAGATTTGTTCCATTTGATAATAAAATAATTTCTGCAAAAGCGGAAGTCGATAGGACAAAGGGAAAGGGTGCCACAATTGACTTGAAGTTTGGAAATTTCACTAGTTTTACTCCAATTCTATCTATAACTCCATTGTAACATTTCCGCTGAAAAAATTATTATTATTTACCAAAAGTATCATTTCTCGGTTATTTAATAACAATATTTACTTATAAGTTTGAATAATTTATTCGAAAGTTTGAACCTTTAGCGTATAAGAGTACAAGAGTACTA
Source organism: Lasioglossum baleicum (assembly GCF_051020765.1). Lineage (NCBI taxonomy): Eukaryota > Metazoa > Arthropoda > Insecta > Hymenoptera > Halictidae > Lasioglossum > Lasioglossum baleicum. The sequence continues at coordinate 120,225 of NC_134940.1, forward strand.
CAATATGAAATGAAAACCACTGTTACCTGTCAGCAAGGTTTTGCTTGCTGCAGCTACCTGAGAACCTTTTACCTATTCCACTGACCCTCGGAAACTTTCCGTTAGGCCCTTTAGAAGCCTCCCCTCTTTTATGGTTATACCTAAACTCATTTCGTACGTCCATCGACAAGAGAACTCACTTCTCACTGCAGTCTAGGCCGAATCTTCGTAGCACTCGCATTGGAAATACTACAGAGAGTTGAGTAAGATGGAAACAAGGAGCAGTGATCAGTTATTCCTATTAAATCACTTTGAGTCACAAATTGTTGGGGCTAAATTACCAAGCAACGGACAACTTTTACGTGTATTGTTCTATAATATGCGAAAAGTGAACTTAAATCTACGTGAAAGTGCGGCTTTAGTGATGAAAGAAGTAGAAATTTTCTGGGAAAAGACGAGAATTCCAATAAAAAAAACATCGGATAGTATTAATAAAGTGGAAAAACTATACAACAAATGGCGAACGCTTAATAAAACCGCGAATCGCCAAAATGATCTACAGAGAAAGCGAGAACAAGAATTTATAGATTCATTAGAGGATTTATTCGATATCGCACATGCGAATGCCTTAGAAATGATTTCTGTAGAGGAAGATAAGATATTCCTCCTGCAGCAGAGGGAAAAGAGACGAATCGGTTCGATGGCATCTATTGATCGTAAATTAGTAGAGAAAGAAGAAAGACAAGCAGAGCGGAAGGAACAACAAGAGATGCGGTGGCAACGGGCTCAGGAATCATCGATCAATGGTAATGTTTTGAAGTTATTTCTAATGCTTTCACATTTATATTTTCCAATTATAGCAAATTTATTTTTACGTTATAGATTCAGTACAATTAGAATCAACGTCCACATCCAGTGATGAAGAGACAGAAGTCCCGTTAGCAAGAACCATAGAAATTCTTTCGGACGAGCCTCAGGTACCTGACGGTGATGACACCGAGGCAGAGGACTACAATATACCTGGGCCGAGTAACCCCAAGAAAAGACGAGGAAAGCAGAAGGTTATTACTCCAAAACTAGTAGCTGTTTTAGATTCGTGTAGAATAAGCGACCGTGATGCAATTCGAATTGTTATGGCAACAGCAGAATGTTTAGGTCATGACCTAAATGAATTAATAATAAATAGAACATCTATTCGAAGATATCGACATAATTATCGGTCTGAGCATGCAGCACAGTTGCAAGAAATGTTCGGACAAATTAATCTTAGGGGCATAACTATTCATTGGGATGCTACACTTATACCAGATATAAGCCACAAAAATGTAGAACGATTACCGATAGTTATAAGTTGCGGGGAAATTAAAAAATTATTGGGAATTCCAGTTATACCATCGGGTAGTGGGGCCAATCAAGCGTCGGCAATCTTCTCTAAGACAGAAAAATGGAATTTATCACAGCAAGTAGAAGCCCTTTGTTTTGATACGACCGCAACCAACACCGGCAGAATACAAGGAGCCTGCGTTCTATTGGAACAAAAATTAGAAAAAGAATTATTGTATTTGCCATGCCGTCACCATATTTATGAATTAATTTTACGTGCTGCATTTGATACAAAAATGAAAAAGTCGACGGGTCCAGATGTTCCTCTTTTTAAGAAATTTAAAAATTCTTGGAGTTCAATAAATAAAGACAATTTTAAGCCCGGCGTAGAAGATGAATTTGTACGTCAAAATGTAATAGAGATTGATAAAAAGATTGAAGCGGCAATACACAATTTGCAACAAATTCAACCGAGGGATGATTACAAGGAACTGATAGAACTTATGATAATTTTTCTAGGCGGAACTCCACCTAAAGGTGTTAGATTTAGGATGCCTGGCGCATTCCACCATGCGAGGTGGATGGCTAAGGCTATATATTGCATAAAAATTTATATTTTTAGGAATGAATTTCATTTAAGTAGTGAGAAAAAGTTATGGATACAAAGTATTTGTATTTTTTTAATTAATATATACATACTCGCTTGGGTACGTACCACTGTACCTGCGATAGCACCCCGGTTAGATTTAGAACTATTAAGTGATCTATGGAAATATAAAGAGATTGACGAAACCATAAGTAATGCTACGTTGCAAAAACTGAGCAATCACTTATGGTACTTGTCACCAGAAAATGTGGGATTGTCATTTTTTGATCCACACATTTCTGTAGAAATTAAAAAAAAGATGGTTGAAGCACTCAACAAAGAAGAAGAACAAAATTGTAAAAAATTGGTCATTCCTAGAAAAGATATTAAACTATATATAGATATTACTATGGACAATTTTGTTTCTACACAAACATTGAAATTCTTTTCTAGATTTGATATAAATATAGATTTTATGTCTAAGGACCCAGCATTGTGGGAAGCGGATAATAATTATAAAGCGGCGACAAGAATTGTAGGGAATTTACAAATCGTTAATGATGTAGCTGAACGAGCAGTAAAATTAATGAAAGAGTATTCCGATTGTATTACCAAAGATGAAAACGAGAGACAGGACATTTTACAAATTGTATCAGAGTATAAACAGCGTTACCCTACAGTCGATAAAAAAACATTAAGTCAACATTTATAATAAATACCACCAATATTTATAAACGTATGTATTTATTAATAACAAAATATATTGCAAAAAAATATTGCAATCTTCGTTTAAACAAATTAATTTAATTGTTAATAAATAACTTTTTTTTATTACAATTAAAGATATTGGTCTAAAATGACATCTAATAATGAAATAATGTGCTAAAAACTGTTTTTCCTATTTTTAGTGAAATTTAATTTTTTTACATAAACAAAGTCGTTGTGGCACGTCTTCTCATTGCCCGATCGAGTTGATTTTTTACAGGGTTTATTTTTTCACTAAATGGCACAAATTGACGGGGTCGCACCATTAAAATTCCGAAAAAATTTTTTCACCAAGAGTAACTAAGGTCCACCCTAATAGTACATCGATCGATTTACAATTACAAATTTTTACAATAATATCGTAAACTAAAGCCGATCGGCAGAAACTGTAAAGGGAAATGTTGTTCAGAATCATGGTATTGACAACATATCCAAAGCTTATCGAAATCGGATAGGAAATAGTACATCGATCGATTTACAATTACAAATTTTTACAAAAATATTGTAAACTAAAGCCGATCGACAGAAACTGTAAAGGGAAATGTTGTTCAGAATTATGGTATTGACAACATATCCAAAGATTATCGAAATCGGATAGGAAATAGTACATCGATCGATTTACAATTACAAATTTTTACAATAATGTCGTAAACTAAAGCCGATCGACAGAAACTGTAAAGGGAAATGTTGTTCAGAATCATGGTATTGACAACATATCCAAAGCTTATCGAAATTGGCGAGGATTCACATAATCGAGAAACTTTTGTTCGTTACGACATCGCGGCGTGCCACCGACACTCGGCTGCCGGCGCGCCGGGCTGCACGCGTCTAGCTCGCGCTCTGATTGGTCCGTGTTTTTCGTTAATAACTCGTTAACGAAGCCGCGGACGACATTTTTTCAAAGGAAAATGTCGCTTGAAATGATCTCAGGAACCTCCCATTATCGGCTCCGGACCTAATTTTGAGACACCCTGTATAATTTCTCCTCTATACACATATTAAGATCATTACGGGAAGAGGTAACATTCAATTTAGTTTCTATTTCTTGCAATCGGTGTAGAAAATTTTTATTTTGTATAAAGATTCAGTCTAATAACCAATCTTCGAAGGGCAATGATACATATATACATATATATGTCGTTGCGCGTCAACCAATGGTCGCGTGGTCGGCCGAGTACGAGTAGAGAATTAACCAATGAACGAGTTTCGTTAGAATCATCATGTGCAGTAGAATTGTCGTGTTTTAGGAAGGAAACACTTATATAGTTACTTTTGATGCTAGTTGGATCTCTTATTCTCTTTATACAGTCTCCGCATAAACACTCCACGGTCTCCACGTACAGTCATACAATTTGCCATAAAAATCGATTATTTTTACAATTTTAGAATCGATTATTTGTAAAAATCGGATATTGAAGAGTCGATTCTAAAAATCGATTTATTTTATGAAAATGATCGATTTTTTAAATAATCGATTAATAATCGGCATCCCTAGCTTACATACTCTATTGGTTTCAGCAGAGGAATAATATCCTGTATAGTTTTGCACTGCTGAGCATTAGGGCTTGTAGGACAATTCGTTAGTGATGCTACAGTTGCACATAAAGGAATTTTCACTGCTAGTAGCCTCTCTAGCATTATCAACGAGGAGTTCCATCTTGTATGTACATCTTGTTTTAATTTTAAAGTGTTTAACCCTATTTGTGTTTGGAAGTCTCGTAATTTATCTGCTGCAGTAACGCTACTTTTAAAATGTGTGATTAATGATCGGCATGTTTTTAATAGACTGACAATCTCTGGAATAGCAGTAACTGAGTCATTTACAACTAAATTCAACGTATGTGCTGTACATGGTAGATATAAATATCCTAAGCGACATACAGCACTTCGCATATTCGCAGCATTGTCAGTTACAACTGCAACAATTTTCTCTGTTATATTAAATTCTGTTAAAGTTATTTGCACTGTAAAACTTATATGCTCATTTGTGTGGTTTTCTTTTAAAACGCTAGTTGCTAATACATTTGAATGTAGCTTATTGTGTAAAAAATAATGTCCAGTAATTGTGAGAAATGATTGTGTATGTAAGTTTGTCCATATATCAGTTATAATTGAGACATGTTCTGTTTGTTTCAGATTTTCCAAAATTCTGGATTTGACGTTAGCGTATACTTTAGGCAAAATGGTCCGTCCTAACGTTCTGCGGTTTGGCAGGTGGTACCGAGGTTCTAGTTCTTTCACAAACTCAATAAATCCTTTGTCTTCTACCATACTTAAAGTTTGTAAGTCTTTGCAAACCATGGCTACCACCAGATTATGTAATTTTAAAATTTTTGATTGTGGCAGTTCATTTGCAACTGTTCTCAAAGTCAATTGCCTGAATTTTATTTGACGATTTTGCATTGTATTAGTAGGTACGTCCGCATTTTGACTAGTATCAGTTGCGTTGGAAGTGGATGCCACAGGTCTTTCTTCCGGCGTTAATGTTGCACGTGTATCATCTCCATCGATCATCTCTGCCACTTCTCCATCGATGAACTCTGCTACTTCTCCATTTGGATTTTGATTTGCTTGAAGTATCGTAAAATGTTTACGTTTTAAATGTTCATGTAAATTGGTGGTGTTGTTTGCACTTTTATATTCTCTTTTACATTAAAGACATGTGGCACTCGTTGATGCCACCAACAACTATATACTATATACTTATTTTTATTAAACTATATAAAACTATATACACTATATACACTATACATGCATTAAAATGCTATATAAATGATAGTTTAGTAGACCTATTTAAACACAAAGCTGGGAAAGCCAATGCTTTTAGTACTGGTTAAAAATTTAAGAACTATTTGATTTTGTAAAAAATCAGATTCACATTCGCTGATACTGATGCGTTTGTATCTACTTTTTTACTAAACCAACTGAACCCGCGATCGTCATATTTTTCACATTCATATTTTCCCCCAGTTAAATATGTCTTTTTTAATAAGATTGTTAAAAAATTGTAATTTAAAATTTCTTTTCGTCATTAATTTATAATTATTGTAATCTATAAGTTGTGACGTTGCAAATCGTGCGACGTCACTTTTCCGATAATTACGATTACAAAAGTAACATATAAACGGGACTGAACCGCCCTCTCACGAGTCACGACACGGAATCACAGGATTCGAGAGCGTTCCTCGAGGAAATCCCGTACTTATCGATCACCGATGATTGACATCTGTCGTACGTGCCGAGAACGGCCAAGTTTACAGGGCCGTATTACGGGCACGAGAAAGGTATCCCGACCGACCGAAGTTTCCCGAGGAACCGATACAGCACCAGACGAACCCACAGAAAAAGAACTGGCCAATATTGCGGAAGCCCCGTGCACAGGCAATAACGATTTGGACCGAGAGCACCCGGGGAATCAACCCGGAGGCGTCGAAGGGACAGGAGCTTACAACGAACAACTGGTTATCATGACCTTTCGTGATCCCGACGTCGCCTCATCGCGCTGAAGCTCCGGCGTGGGTGGTGCGATCGCAGCCAAAAGGAGGAAAACCTCCGATACGATCATTCGCGCTATGGTCTGGGGCCCAAGGACCTTAGTAGGGACGATCCTGGTCGCTAAGATGTTGCGTATGCGTCACGCGCCAATCGGGAAAATTCGGCAACGAGTCGAGAGGGGGAAGAAGGATCGGGCCACCGCGCGATCGAAACTCGATGCGACACTGTCGCGCTGGCTCACGCTGCATCCGCACGTTCGATTTACTCCGTTTCAAATCACGCGCAATATAACGCCGATATTACATCTCCGCGATTCCGGTCGCATAATCGAAAGTGCTCGTGAGAGTCTTCCCGCTGGGATTATCCGAGAAGTCGATGGCACCTACCTGCCCCGCAACCGGCCAGGGCCGCTTCCCGGAAGCAATACCAGCGCAATAGAGAGAAAGGCGAAACGGTAAGTCAGCCAGTGATCAATCCGGTGTTTCTTTGCGAGATGGCTCGACCTTAATCGCGCGAGGGCGAACGCTTCTCGTCTCGTCCTCGACAATTCGCGTGTGCCGAGGCGCAACTGCCTCGAGCCGAAGTCTCACGCCTGTTCCGGGGGCGTTTTGAGGTTATGTTTTAGAGAGTTTTCCCCAGGTATTGCGAGTACGGAAGTTTCCTCCGAGGAGTCGCGTGCTGTGAGAATAATCTCTAAGTGTCTCGAATCCTGTGTCGCGCCGATGATCGAAACGCAGCTACGCGTACCGTGCGTGTAACATCGAACCGCGAGCGACGGCCGCCGCGACGGTCCATTACCGCGCCGTTCACCTGCGCTACGCGCGATCTCGTCGACCGCGGTTTTCTCAACTCGCGGTCCTGTACGACGATTCCGACGTATGTTAAAATTCGATACGACAACCGCGCAGCGAACCTACATCTGTCACAATCTTGTATAAAAAGCGCGGGCTCTCGGGTCGCGGCCACGTGGCCGTAATTTTGTAACCACCAACGACCGATTAAACATCTCGAGTCCATATCGTCGTGATTTATTTCGATATTCCTGTGAGATCCGTCCTGCCGTGAGGATTGTCCGAACGTTCCTGTGTCCCATTTCGTGGCGCAATTCCCGTCTGCGTATTTCGAGGGTTCGACTTTCGGACTCGGCTTCTCTGAGTCCGGGAACGGAATCGCGTCTCGCGTGGCACTCTAAAAGTGCCTGGCGCCCGAACCAATCGTTAAATTTGACCCGTCGAATTCTCGAATTCCGTTGTCCCGGGCGGACCGCGCGTACTCGGCTAAACGCGGCCCGGCCTCCGTGCCTGTAAAGCCCGAAATTGATCCTTTTCACGGGCCTTCCTGCTCCGCGGAAAAGATCAACGTGACAAAGTATAATTATAAATAATAAATCAATAGAATCAATCATTTTTAAAAATTTATATAAATTATTATTTGTCCTTTAATAATAATGCAACATAAAGGCAAAATGTTAATGAACTTTTTAAAAAAATATCTAATATCGATAGATGTAATTATAAAATAGTTTTTTTTTATTAGGTTATGATTAATATTTCATTCCCATAAATGCAATATATATGTATAAGTATTTATTGTTATTTAATAATTGTATAATATTTGTAGTATAATATAATTGTTATTTATGTGGGAATGATTACATCGGCAAGGCCATCAACCGACCGAGTCGTTGCCCGCGTACGGAAAACATTAAACGACACACGTTAGCCACTGTAAACAGTCGAGGACCGGGGCAATGAACTGTCAAGTACACCTAGGCCAGTGTCATCGCGCGTACCCTGGCTAGGTCACGAAAAACACATGTAGGTGTGCCGAGACGCACCTGTGTGTACGACGATAAAGCCAGGCCGCAGAGGACGCGGAACGTCTCTTGTCCGAAAACGCAACGATACGAACCACGATACGATATACGGACGCGATCACGACTTACGGCTACGACACACGGTTAACGATTACGATTTACGGCTTACGATTGGAAATCTGCGGATGCGGATACATTTTGTATTATAATTGTACTGTCTCTATCTTTGTTGTTTCTGTCGTGTTATTCTAAATAAAGGACAGATATTTAATTCTACAAAATCTTGTTCCTACAATTGGGGGCTCAGCCGGGATAAACAGCGACCGGAGAATACGCGTCGGAAAGTACAATAGAACGGGAGTCAGTATCGGAAATAGAATCGCGAGTGTTCTTCAATTCGAGACGAGATGGATGACCGAACACTGCAAAATCTCACCACGGCACACCTGAAGGAGGTCTTGAGGAAAAGGACCCTGTCCACGAGCGGCACGAAGAACGAGCTGGTTGCAAGACTGCTCGAACACGGCATCGGAGAAGACGAGATTTTTGGTAATAACGATCCGCCAAACACGGCAGACCTCAAACGAACGCCGACACCCAACGCGTCTGAACTTGCCGACCAGATGGAATTCCTGAAGCTCCGGCTAGATCTGATGGAAAAGGAGAAGGAGATGGCCATCAGAGAAGCTGAGTTGGCTAAACGCGAGCTGGAATTTTTGCGGCAAACGCAGGGTCGTAACGAACAGCAACCCGTGAGATCGGAAGCAGCAAATACGACAACGGAGCACCTTCGCATGAGCATTACGGCCATTGCGGACCTGCTCAATCACTTTGACGGCTCGGAAGGCACTTACAAGACGTGGACGAGGCAGTTTCAGCTCCTACGCAGCACGTATAGGTTGCGAGATGACGCTTGTCGCATCTTGATCGTCTCCAGGCTCCGAGGTAAGGCCTTGGATTGGTTTCATTCCAGACCGGAGCACACGGGGATGACGATCGAGACGCTGCTGGAGCAGATAGGGTCTATGTTCTACGTAAGGCCCAACCGTCTGAAGGCGAGACGTCAATTCGAGGAGAGGACGTGGCAGCGAGGGGAGTCTTTCGCTGATTGCCTTCATCAGAAGGTGATCCTGGCCAATCGCATCTCCATAGAGAAAGAAGAATTGATAGATTGCATCATAGACGGGATACCCAATCCTGTCCTCCAAGACCAGGCCCGTCTCCAACGGTTCCAAACGAAGATGGATCTTCTGGAGGCGTTCGGAAAAATCGCGATTCGGACGACGGCTACAAACGCGACTCCCAGGGGAGAAACCTCAGCGTCCACGTCGACACCGAGGCCCACAAACGCAGCAAGCACCGCGCCGAGGCGATGCACTAACTGCGGCGATCGAGGACACCTCACAGCGAGCTGCCCTGCCCAGAACCGAGGTCGCAAGTGCTTTAATTGTAACGAATACGGTCATATCTCGCGCGAATGCCCTAAGAAATCGCCCGCGAAAGATGTCCTCGCTGTCGCGGTATCTACCGAGAGTAAATACCGCAAAGATATTCGTGTCAACGGATGCGCCGCGGTCGCCGTGCTCGACACGGGCAGTGACGTGTCACTGATTCGCGAGGATGTATACCGCGATGTCGGAGCACCACCGTTAACACGCGAAGAACTGCACCTACGCGGGATAGGCGCGAAACGCTGTATCACGCTGGGAAAATTCAGGGCCGAAATCGTTATCGACGGGGAAATACGTGAGGCTACGCTACGCGTCGTGGAGAATACCGTCCTAGAGTACGGGGTGCTACTCGGTTTCGACTTCATCGACACCGCGGAGTGGACGGTGAAAAATTGCGTGATGACATTGACGACACTGTCACAAGCACAAGATAGCATCCCCGAAATCTTGCATGTACGACACGAACCTCCCCACGACACGATTAACGTTTCCCATGTCGATAACGCGAAATTACGCGACGAAATCGAAACGACTGTACGGAATTACAAGCCAGACGCGATTCGCGAGGTCGGAGTTACGATGAGAATCATTGTAAAAGATAACGAACCGGTTTATCAGCGGCCAAGAAGGCTCTCACCTTCCGAAAGAGACGAAGTTAATCGGCAAATTAGTGAGTGGATACGCGACGGCGTCGCGCAACCCTCTCTTTCGGAATACGCGAGTACAGTGGTCCTCGTGAAGAAGAAGGACAATTCCACCCGCCTATGCGTAGATTATCGGCAACTGAACACGAAGATAGTACGAGACCGGTATCCCATCTCACTAATCGAGGATCAGCTTGATTTGCTGCAGGGTGCCTCGGTCTACAGCACGATAGATTTGCGGAACGCGTTTTTTCACGTACCGGTCGAGCAGGAAAGCCGAAAATATACGGCTTTTATCGTACCCGACGGACACTATGAGTTTCTGAAGGTCCCGTTTGGTCTCTGCAATTCGCCAGCAGTCTTTCAGCGATTTGTAAACGTCGCGTTCAGAGATCTAATTGCGGAAAAAACGGTACTAACGTATATAGACGATTTAGTCATACCCGCGACGGATCACGAGAACGGCACACGACGGTTAATAGCGGTTCTCAAACGCGCGGCAGAATGCGGGCTACGAATAAATTGGTCTAAATGCGAGTATCTTAAGACACGCGTAGAATATCTCGGGCACATAGTCGAGGGAGGTGCCATACGCCCCTCGGAAAATAAAACCAAAGCGGTAGCCCGTTTTCCGACTCCGACCACGGTTAGGCAGGTACAGAGCTTCCTCGGTCTGTCCGGTTACTTCCGAAAGTTCATCTTGAATTATTCTACGATAGCACGACCACTGACACGTCTTTTGAAGGCAGACGTGCCCTTCCAATTTGAATCGGAAGAACGAAACGCATTCGCACTTCTCAAGGAAGCTCTGACCAGAGGACCGGTATTACAGCTTTATCAGCGCGAGCGAGAAACGGAATTACACACCGATGCGTCGATGCTTGGATACGGAGCGATACTGTTGCAACGCGATAGCGAGGACGGTGCGTTCCACCCTGTATATTACGCGAGCGGCATGACGACGGCGGCGGAACAACGGTATCCGAGCTACGAGTTAGAAGTTTTGGCGATAATAAGGTCCCTCCGGAAGTTCAGGGTTTATTTGCTCGGTATACCATTCAAAGTCGTCACGGACTGTAGGGCATTCACGCTGACCATGCGAAAAAGAGACCTCTGCGTTCGGGTCGTACGTTGGGCACTGCTGCTCGAGGAGTTCCAATACTCGATCGAACATCGTCCGGGGACCACGATGCAACACGTCGACGCACTCAGCCGCAACCCCGCGTCAATGTGCCTCGCAATCGAGAGCGAGGAAGGTGTCACGGCACGAATTCGCAAGGCACAGGAACGCGACGACGCCTTACGAAAAATTGTAACGGGCATTGAGGAGCGAGGGATCGGGACAACGCATCCAACAGGAGAACCAGAAACAATACGACCGGCGACGGAAGAAAGCCACCGTGTACCACGAGGGGGACTTGGTCTCTGTGCAACGTACACAGGCTGGACCAGGTTTGAAGCTGGCCGGAAAGTTTCTGGGTCCGTACGAGGTGACGCGCGTTCTACGGAATGACCGATACCTGGTGACGAAGATCGGGGAGCATGAAGGACCTCGCAAACTTCAACTTCAGCAGAATATGAGTTGTTATTAACCGACGTTTGTTTTCGTACTGCGAGGTCAATAATTCCCAGGCGACGGTGAAATTACTGTCCGTTATGGCGAGGTGATCTAACGCGTCGCTCGCATCACCTGTTACGCACGACGACAAATAATGCAAGCGATCTACATTCGACAATGTTTCATCGCTAATGACCATGGAACGAAACTTATCTCGAAACGCCTCCCACTGCTGGAAACTCCCATTGAAAGTTGGTAGGCGCATCTTTGGAAGATGAGACGACGATCGGGTGGATTCCACGGCTGCGGAGGATGCGCTGGCGGAAGCGTGGCCTGATGCGGTAGCTGCGATGATCTCGGCCATGAAGTCCGACGCTTCAAAGAAGGCTTCCTCGCACATCAGGAAGCTTGGAAATACGGCAGGCTCGTTTGGGTCCTCCAGTCGGCCAGAGCGCATATTTGCGCGTCCACCTCCTGGCACTTAGCGAAGTTTTCCATCAAGTTCTCAAGACGTTGTTGAGTGACGGCTTGAGTCATCTTGGCTTGTCCCAGCTTTTTAAAGTTGCTGAGAGCTCGTTGGACACAGCCCATGAGCGGTGTTTGTTTGACGAGAAGGTCGGTCAATGTGGCCATCTTGACACCACGGTTTTCCGTTACACTTTTGCACACGGATATTCGAAATTCACTCCTCTTCTAATCCGGCTCGAAGGACCAATGTTTGAGAGGCTGGTAAGTGGATGTTGGATTCGTTGAGAAGGATCGAATGGTCTTATGTGCAGGTCGGTTGTAGATCGCGTCATAGGCGGGTAAATGAAAGGTTCAAGGCAAATGTTGTTCACTAACACTATTTATTAGTTAATTTCGAACCCTGCCTTTGTCGGATTGAGTAACGCGTGAATTATGGAAGAATGGTCGCGAACTCGTTAAATTCGGCGCGAATGAAGGATTCGACAACAATATTTGCTTGATGGTAGCAGCGATCTTGGAGGTTCAAATTGAACTGGCTCGATCGACACCGTTCGTCACCCTCGTGCTCGCATACACTAGGTTCAAAGAAAGGAGAGGGGGAACGCTCGCTGGTTTGATCGTTATTTACGTTTTTGAACTAACGAGGCCACGCGGTGGCGGATTCCTGAACACAATATGAATTAAAGTATTGAAATATCTGTTACATATTTCATTACTTGCATATTTGCACGTCCTGTCATAATCATGTATTTCTAACCTTTTCGTTTCATCGTCTGACACTGACATTTGAAATTTCAAGATGGCGACGTGTAAAATATTCGACTGAAAATAGTAATCCCACCACTACTAAATTCAGTCGATAGTTTAAAAAATCAGTCGACTGAAAATAGTAGTTGGCTACTATCGATTTAATCGATAGTTTTTAGTCGATGGTGCCCATCACTACATTGAACAAGGGGGAGTGTTGGAAATCGCCCACATAGATGTGCGATCGTGTTCGATGCATCGAGCAGGCCCAACGCCACCTGTGTGTTTTGCGGCTGACGGCCGGTAGAGGGTGATGCAGTAACGCGGTTGTAGGTTGAAGTCCCCAGATGGTTGGAGGATTTCTATCTATCGGCGCCTACTCGCCGCCACGACCCAATGTAGAGGTTATGTCCGACTTGATCACGAATGACGAAGGAAGAAAGAACACTGCTTTTACGGACAACCGTCCAGCTCGGGTGTTGAAGCTCAAGAAGGTAGAGCGGGGCTCGGCGTTGCCAACGGCTTCCGCCGATCCCCACTCTGGTAACATGGGAGTGGGGGAACAGAGCCCCTACACGGTTGTAGGTTATGTCCGAAAAGGGACAATAAGGGTATTAATCTACACGTGGTGAGCCTACTCTCATCATGTGGAATAAGTTGGGTACACTCGCGATTGACAGAGTAAAAATGTACGACAATTTATTTGTACTTGGACTATACACGAGGCGTACACGAATATGCCACAAGTGAGCATACGACTGTAGAGTAAAACGTGGTAAAGCTAGATAGCCACAATGGCGGATCAAAGAATCAATACTACAGAACACGACTAGCTCGTTCGAGCGTTCGAAAAGAAAGAGATCGATCGACTCGATCAGCGCGTCGTTGAACATAATGAGTAACGTCGTGCGCAGACGCGGCAGGTCCCCACTACGCAAAAGATGCGGAGTGGTAAGCGCGACCCCACACGGTAATGCATGGATGGATGATGGAGCAGTCTGTGTGAAAAACTTCCCGGAGATAATCGATTCTGTATCGTCTCTGTATCTTTCCGATCCACTTCACTTTGTATTTATATTCTTTATAACAAATTCAATGGGTTCTTTTTTGACTAGAATGATGATTGTCAGAAAGATTTTTGGCAACTCGAAAAAAAATTTTTACCATTTCAATTTCAATCACCTACTTTACCGACAAATTTTTTTTACTATTTTAATGTCAATCTAGAGTCTAAGTAGAGGTGGCATTAAGGGTGTGGGTCCGAATTTGACCTTGGTCGAGCGCCAGTGTGGTGGTACCCTCACACAACGCTAGACATTGTATACGTACACGAGGTTGCAAGGGTTCCGTACTTTTCGAACATTTGGGGCCCCTACGTAGTCACAATCGATAGATAAAAGACCCACCAATTGCGGTCAGCTCCAAAAATGGCCTACTTTTGCGTTTTCAAGGCGTAATTTTCATTATTCGGCAGCATGTAGCGGAGTTCGAGAAATATTGGGCGGCGCGACAGTGCTGCCACAGTCAAGACACATACATTTTCTTAAATATCGAGAGATTTAGGGTTTCTATAGAAAAAAATGGAGCAGAGCACCTATTCAGGGACACATACAATGTCAATGCAACTTTTATTATGTTAAACCACAGACGAGATATAGGAATAGACCTGACACCTAATGCATTTTGGTGTCCGTCGGCATCGGTGCGCTAACGCTCCGTTCCCGTCGGTATCGGTGTGCTAACGCCCCGTTACCATTCAGTGTCAACACCCAATATTACCGATAAACCACAATTATTGAGCATTTATTAGCACGAAGAAAAAATTTTATACTCCATTCGCATTACGTGTATTTAATATGATTCGACGGGGACAAACATACGTGATGCTTCTTTTCTTTGTTTGTCTTTTCTTTTGATGTTATTTTTTACGCCATCCTAATGTGTTCGTTTTTATAGTTTTTTTATTACATTTCGATATAGAGTAGTGAACAAAAAGGGCATAGCTGGATAAGGTAGTCAAAACTGCCCTTGAGCCGAATTTTATCGACGATGTGCCATTCGATAGAGCACCAAGAAAAAACATACTGTGCAAAATTTCAACCCTGTATCTCGATCGGGAGGGTAGTTATGGGGTAAAAACGAAAAATCAGTTTTTGGCCTATTTTCCCTAGTTAATGACGTTTAAAAATTCTGAAAAAATCTGACACATGTCAAAAACCCAAATACATACTTTGCAATTGGTTTCAGATTTTTAAAATGGAAATCCTGCTTGTAAAAAATCAAAAACCTCAAAAAAATCGAAAAAATGCAGATTTCACATGGAAGTTTTAGAGTGACAACATTTATATTTTTACAGTAGCAGTATATTGTTATAAGTATTGTTCATGAATTTTTTCAGATTTTTTGGTTTGGTGCGCCGTTGTTAAAAAAAATAAAAACCGATTTTTTCGACGTTTTTTCCGCGAAGAACTAAGCTAACCTTAAAATTATTACGTTTTATTTATTCTGTAAGTCTATCAGGCACTGATAAACCTTGAACATTAAAAAAAAAATTAAACAATGAAATCGGCTTGATTAGTATTTTTACTATGTCAGCGTATTACATCTGAAAGTATTAACCACATTTCCAACAGCTCGGTTGGCTCAGCGCGTTAGGCGTTCGACTGTTGATCTGCTTATACTAGGTTCGCTCCCGGCATACGTATACATTTTTTTTTTACTTGATTAATTCTTTTTTTTATGTCTAACTATATAATAATCAATGGTATGTTTGTAGATTTCTTTTAGAAGCAATATCTAAATATTAAAAAAATATTTTAAGGGAAAATTCGCAAAAAAAATTTTGGAGCAATTATTAACATCATCAATTTTTAGTTACACATCTTAATTCTGGTAGTATTAAATATTTTCTGCAGTAAATATGTACGTGTCTTCGAGTTTTTCGAAGCACTCGTTTTTGGTATCTCGTCTTTCATGCAGAACAGCAGTTATTGTGTATGAACCACCGTCGTGTAAAAAGCGAACGGACAAAGTGTCCGTGTTTTATTATCTTGTTCCTTTAGCCCGTCCGTTTACCTTCACCTTTACCTTTACCTGTACGTTTATGTTCACCTTTTCTTTTCTCCACTCGCTTTTTGACTTTATTGATCATCACTACCAGGTAGCGGATTACTAGGGTTGTCGTTACCTGTTAATCGTTTATCGGTCGCGGGTGTAGTTGAGGGCAATGGTACGGTCTTAAAACTGTACTTTCCCCCTCCAGACCCGTGTAGGGGAAAAGAATACCACTTGTTATATGCTTGTCCTTCTTTTTGTTATATGTTCTTCCTTTTTTGCGTGCCCTGTAATAGAATATAGAATTATTTGTCTTTTCTGACGATAAATACATACATATGAATCATTAATTTTAAAAATACTTATCGTCAGTATTGTTGACGTCAGAACTATTTGTTCTCCCTTTTTTGCGCGTGCCCTGTAATAGAATATAGAATTATTTGTCTTTTCTGACGATAAATACATACATATGAATCATTAATTTTAAAAATACTTATCGTCAGTATTGTTGACGTCAGAACTATTTGTTCTCCCTTTTTTGCGCGTGCCGTGTAATAGAATATAGAATTATTTGTCTTTTCTGACGATAAATACATACATATGAATCATTAATTATAAAAATACTTATCGTCAGTATTGTTGACGTCAGAACTATTTGTTCTCCCTTTTTTGCGCGTGCCCTGTAATAGAATATAGAATTATTTGTCTTTTCTGACGATAAATACATACATATGAATCATTAATTTTAAAAATACTTATCGTCAAAATTGTTGACCGATGGAAATAAATATCTCATCATGTGATGTCCTTAGTCTTCGTCACTGTCCTCATTAATGACCGGTGTCACTTCTTCTTGATTGAATATCTTGCTCAATATTTCAGCAGGTCTTATAATTTTTGAGAGGTATCGAGCATGAGAAAGGTAATAGATAATTGCTGCTACATGCGAGCAACAACCGACGGTACGATTGCCATTCGCACAGTCACAACAATATCGTTTAATCCCTGAACATCCGCTTGTGTTAGGTGCATATTGAATGTAACATCGATAGGTTCTACTATTGATATGGCGAGATTGTACTTGGAATTTAACTATGCTATTGTCGTCTATGAGAGAACGTATATTAATATTATCATCTGCATCCATTATTTCTGCTAAATATGAAATTGCCTGAGATAACTGATATGTTCCTGTAAATAGAATTTTCAAATCGTTTTCCGTCAACCGTGGAAAATCGCGTAATTCGGAAGATACTATAGATTTAAAAGGACGTGTACGTCTGTTCCAATGACCTGTTTCGACTTCTGCTGCTAGCGTATTCTGCACGTGTGCTTGAGTTGACATTCTATCAATTATTTCCGCGGATAAGGCTACGTCGGAATTTAAACGTTTACCAAACTTGTTATGCAAAAAGCAGGCAATTCTTACATATGACCTAACTTTGGGGAGAAGCTTGTTATCTAACTTGTGGCTAAGAAGCTGATTTTTCTGTCCTATAATGCCGTGAACTGCCTCAATTACCCAACGAACTTTAGTTACTTTGCGGGAAGCATTAGATTCTTCCGTAGTCAGTTGACTACGGTTGCCCTTTAATGCTGGCATGAGAACTTCGAAACCGAGTTCTTGCAGGTAAGATTGGACATCTCGAAAACCTCTATCTACAATACATATATCTTTCGGTCTCATAAGAGATTGCAAACCATTTGGATCTTGAAGAACGATCCGCATTATTTCCGCATCATTCTGGTTTGCGTAAAAAGGTCCTAACACGTCGACAATATAACCAGTTGTTGTGCACACTGTAAAAGGTTTGCACAGTGGCACCTTTTTCTGACCCGAGTATGACTTTCTCTGATACGCGTTGTTTGAGCTTTTCTCATGCCGGATATATGTACCGTCGAAGATCAGTGCTAACTGACCTTGAATATTATATAACTGTTTCGCGATGAGAGATGTCTCGTTTTCAATTAAGTGCTCGCGAGAAAAAGCTTTAACACCGAAATGATAAGGTAAAATATCTTTTTCGGAAGAGTTTAGAACAGAATTACAAAAATCAGATACTTGCTGCTCTCGCTCTAATCCGAGAACTGCAGCTATTAAACTATTAGAATTCCCCGTACGTAATTTGAATAAAAACACAACAATAGCTTGAGTAACATCTCGTTGCTGTGAACTTCGCATGGACGTCATCATTTGTCGAAGTTCTATTAGATTTTCCCAAGTTAATCCCGTAAATACTTTAAGGCGTTCTTCCGACAATGTAAAATCACCCACTTTATCTTTAATGCTAGAATCGTTATTAATCGCAAGATATTCGAAATAATTTTTAACTTCCTCGGAATCAATTATACTAGTATTTGAATAAATACGTAAACTCTCGATAACATCTTCGTAAAAAAGGTTACCTAATATTAAGTGATCGCGGCAGCACCGATTTCCTTTCGGAACATATATCCTTCGCATGACAAACGCCTGTTTTCTCGCTTCAGGGGGGACAATATGAATATCAGTTGTTGATCTATATATGAAACAATACCCGTGAGTTGAAACAACTCTTGAAAATGGCAATTCAATATATGAAAGATTTGGATCTACGGGAATACTCAAATTCAATGCAAATGATGAATCCTCAACCGACAAAGACGATGGATCATAAGATGAAGAATTTCGGATTGAAGATATATTTCCTAAGCTTGACGATGACATATCAGGTGATGCTGTTATGTCAATGGCAGACGCTTCACTTAATGATGCTCCGCCTGAAGATCTTTCCACTGACAATAAAGGAGTAACAAATGACGATTCATTAGAGCACAATTCTAAAATGGGTGTTGTCCTATGAGGAGTTTCGGTAGATGAAGTACCAGCCGTAGGTGTTACCGTTAGAGATGGGCCGATGGGAGATATTTCAACCGAAGCTATAGACGAAAGAGATACCGCGGTGGATGAAGTTCCAGCTATGGGGACTATACTCGAGGAAGTCTCAACAGTGGTTTCTTGAAATTCATGAGGTGTATTCTTTCTATATGTAAAAAGGCGGCACCTATTGCAGAGAATATCACCAACAATCACCTCTTTATGTAAAATTCTAGACCACCTTATTGATTCTATAACTGTATTTATCTGTTTTTTTGTACCGCGCAATTTCCGAACTAGAATGTTACATTTAATACACCTAACATGCGAGGTTTTGGTATCAACGACTTCTATCCTTTCACTTTCCATGCTGATAACACTCAGAAAACAACTAAAGAACTCTGAAATAATTCACTGACTACGATCTTCACCGTTTGGAGCTCGGTCCAAGACTGACCAGAATTGCTTGGAGTAACAATTTTCACATTTCGGGGTATTCTTTTCCCCTACACGGGTCTGGAGGGGGAAAGTACAGTTTTAAGACCGTACCATTGCCCTCAACTACACCCGCGACCGATAAACGATTAACAGGTAACGACAACCCTAGTAATCCGCTACCTGGTAGTGATGATCAATAAAGTCAAAAAGCGAGTGGAGAAAAGAAAAGGTGAACATAAACGTACAGGTAAAGGTAAAGGTGAAGGTAAACGGACGGGCTAAAGGAACAAGATAATAAAACACGGACACTTTGTCCGTTCGCTTTTTACACGACGGTGGTTCATACACAATAACTGCTGTTCTGCATGAAAGACGAGATACCAAAAACGAGTGCTTCGAAAAACTCGAAGACACGTACATATTTACTGCAGAAAATATTTAATACTACCAGAATTAAGATGTGTAACTAAAAATTGATGATGTTAATAATTGCTCCAAAATTTTTTTTGCGAATTTTCCCTTAAAATATTTTTTTAATATTTAGATATTGCTTCTAAAAGAAATCTACAAACATACCATTGATTATTATATAGTTAGACATAAAAAAAAGAATTAATCAAGTAAAAAAAAAATGTATACGTATGCCGGGAGCGAACCTAGTATAAGCAGATCAACAGTCGAACGCCTAACGCGCTGAGCCAACCGAGCTGTTGGAAATGTGGTTAATACTTTCAGATGTAATACGCTGACATAGTAAAAATACTAATCAAGCCGATTTCATTGTTTAATTTTTTTTTTAATGTTCAAGGTTTATCAGTGCCTGATAGACTTACAGAATAAATAAAACGTAATAATTTTAAGGTTAGCTTAGTTCTTCGCGGAAAAAACGTCGAAAAAATCGGTTTTTATTTTTTTTAACAACGGCGCACCAAACCAAAAAATCTGAAAAAATTCATGAACAATACTTATAACAATATACTGCTACTGTAAAAATATAAATGTTGTCACTCTAAAACTTCCATGTGAAATCTGCATTTTTTCGATTTTTTTGAGGTTTTTGATTTTTTACAAGCAGGATTTCCATTTTAAAAATCTGAAACCAATTGCAAAGTATGTATTTGGGTTTTTGACATGTGTCAGATTTTTTCAGAATTTTTAAACGTCATTAACTAGGGAAAATAGGCCAAAAACTGATTTTTCGTTTTTACCCCATAACTACCCTCCCGATCGAGATACAGGGTTGAAATTTTGCACAGTATGTTTTTTCTTTGTGCTCTATCGAATGGCACATCGTCGATAAAATTCGGCTCAAGGGCATTTTTGACTACCTTATCCGGCTATGCCCTTTGTGTTTCAATCGTGTACGTCTGAGCCCAGAGGGTACTCGGTACCGAGAGAACACTAATTCCCTTCGATCGAAATCTCCTGCCACGAATCGAGCAAACCCACGCGTTCGGACGAGTTGCACACACCCACATAGTGACACTTCGACCACTGGGAACCGCCACTACCACCGCGTCGTGTGTTATTTCTACGCGGTGTTCACGACGGACGACGTCCGTCTCGGTTCGCATTTATTCCCCTCTTCGCCTTTTCAACAACAGACACCGGTATCGGGTCCCTGATCAGACGTAGACGTTACGCGCCACGTGGATCTAAGATCGTCCTAATAAATTACTCGGTTACGTCCCCGCCCGGCCCGCTTCATTCTGTCGGACCATTTCCGACCCGGGACGTAACAATAGCATATATGGTTATAAATGTCCCCAAAAATGAATGAATAACGTCGAGCGTGTAGTTAGAAATCTATAAGAATCCAACTAGAATCTGAGAGGTCTACTTTAGATCTATTTTTCTCCGTTATTAAAGAGAAAAACATAGATCCATTTTCATAGCAAGATACATTGGTGTATGGCCTATCAGGAAATAGTGGTCAATATTTGAAATAACGACTTTTATAATTTAGGGTTTTTTCCTGCTTCCGACCACTGTGCGTTGCTTCTTTAATTTTTCGAAAAGAGGTGGTCACGAATTTTAGCGGCACCGAGATTTTATAGGCGGAACGCCGGGCCACGCTCGGCCGTACGATGCGTGGTCCTCTCGGGACAAAATACGCTCACGGCCTCGCGATTCGGTAATCGAACTCTAAGAAATTTCGAGCGCCAGACACCCGAAGGTGTCACGCGAAAGAATCTTGATCTACGACAAATTAACACGATCTAATTCGTGAGACTGTGGCGTAGTAAACTAAGCTTGGATAGCTAACACGAATGGTACAGGGTTCTACGCCGGGAGATCACGAGACGTTCCCCACGGCACGGCGGGAAGGTTTTCACACAAGAAAAGTACAACGTTTCGGCTATTAATTCGTTTATTACACGAGGATGTTAGACTGTCGATTCGATCAACAGCAAATACAACAATAGCCGGCGCGTTTTCGTAAATATCGCGAGAGATGTTATTCGCACGCGCTGATTGCGGTTATAATCGATTCTCTTCGTTGAGAGTTCGGCAGCGATACAATGTTAACCACGTGGAAGACCTTACAGGTCGCTTTCCGACCGAATTCCGATGTTCAATACGAAACTGCTAGAACTGGCCTGATTCGAACTAAATTCGCGAACGCGAATCGAGCACGCGACGGCGTTACACCGTGGAACGAGTGTAGGATATTTAGAAATCACGACAGCAACACTAAATAATGAATCCGCGACTTCGCGTCTCTACTGGCGTCGTACAACCGTCACAATGCGGCCACGCGGTCCCAACTATCCGACCGGATTCTAATTAGAAGGACGAAATCCTTCACAATCCGAAGGATCCGTACCCCTCGCAAATAATATAGAGGACTTCCGTTCGTCTTTCGTGCCGTTATTTCCCGCGAAGCGAATACCGAACCTTTACGACACACTACCCAAGCGAACACGAAGTCTCAATAATATATTACGAAAGCCTGATCGGCACTTACCCTTTATTGCACGGCAGCGGATGTTCGGCAGCGATATACTATGCCTCTGGTCAGCCGACGCAAAATACTTTATTCTCTAGCAATAGTTTAGAGCGACTACTTAGTTCGAAGAGTTCTAACGACGCAATGATCTTTCACGCGGTGGCCCGGGTACGCGGAAGCAGAGCGTTCTCTCTCTAACCAGTGGCCCTTTATCGGACCTTCCCTGTCGGCAACAAAACCTATCCTTCCTCTCTTTACGACCGTCCCCAAGATTTTTGTACAATCGAAGATTTATTACCTCGGCGTAATTTATTTATAATCCCGAAACTACGGTACTCGAAAGGTAACAGATTTGTCCCTTCGCGATTCGCTAACCATGTTTCAAAATCCGCAAATGAATCCGCGCTGATTTGGGTGTCCGCACGCAAGATTCGGTATTATTAATTCAGTTACGGGACATATATTTTTCCGCAAAACGAAATCTGGCAGCAAGGCAACAGGTTACATGAGGGAAACTCGCGACATAAGGTATGACAGCACACGGACTATAGGGTACCTTCCATCACCAATTGTTGAATACAGTAACACCGAAAATGTTCACATAGAATATTGAGTTTCCTGTGATAGGAGTCCGCGATCGAACGCAGTGAACCCGTCACAGTAAACAACACACAGCATAATACAATATCATTTTAAAAAAATATACAAAAACGGCAACAAATAAATTTCAATAAAAAAAAGTTTTGGTTGTGAAAGAGAGTAACAAGCGTGAAAGAAAGGAAAGGAACAGAGTAAATGCAAACGAAGAGAAGAAAAGAAAATTCTAAGAGTTTACTGTTATCAATAAGCAAAAAAAAATTTTTGGGCAAATAATACAATTGAATCTGTAGTGACGAACGTTGAAGAAGAATTCATTAACGGTGAAGTGAAACTAAACAATAAAAACCATTTAATAACTGAGGCAAATTATGAAAAGTATCCAGGAAGACAAAACTCACGTGGAATCGACAAACAAAATTCTACAAAAAAAATAAATAGAACAAACACTCAAGGAAATTAACTATTAACGATTGACTAGAAAAATAAATAGGTGACAGGTGTTATCAATTTAAATTAGGACAGAACATTAAGACAGAATATAGGAAAGAGCAGAAAAATCAGATACGACAACCAAAACAGAACAAAGTAGAAACATGGCATCAAAACATCATTTTAGAAACAATTCATAAATATCAAAAATATCATCAATATCCTAAACAAAAAAAATATAATATTGGCAACAATTCAATAAATAAATAAACACCGGCAACAATTTCAAAAGAAATATGCAACAAATGTAATACTGTATCCAAATTTTAAGAGAGCCACTCGAAATTACTATTATAGAAAAATATCAGATGGGATAATTCAATATTATTTATTACTTTGATCAAGGAAATCTCATCGGAAACACCGTTCGGAAAGACAATTCAATCGATGTCGTCAGAGATATGCCGTAGTGGCTCGTGGAAAAAAAAATCGTTCAATAACAGATCATCGACAGCAATAATATTTCTTCCGAATCACTGATCGGAAAGACCATTCAACCAG
Source organism: Lasioglossum baleicum (assembly GCF_051020765.1). Taxonomy (NCBI): domain Eukaryota; kingdom Metazoa; phylum Arthropoda; class Insecta; order Hymenoptera; family Halictidae; genus Lasioglossum; species Lasioglossum baleicum. Next base: position 143,946 of record NC_134940.1, read on the forward strand.
TGTCGTCGGAAATATTATACAATTTACTTTAATCAATGGAAATGGTAATTTCATAATATAAGACAATAACAAAACCTGCTTCGTTGGCTCGTTGTAGGTCGCGAGACCGGTTCCCGTCGCAAACAAGTTTTTCGGAACGTGTTCGCCGTCGCGGCTACGATCGCGCTTGCAGCTCGTTCGGTCGAAAGCAAGTACACTCGGAAAAGATAATTTTCGTCCGGCAGCAAATGAAAGAAATTCTCTTGTGTGAGCCCCGCGTCTCTGGCGTATCTCTGATGTGAAAAGCCCTTTCACAGGTCACCTTTACGGCGAGATGGTCCCTGTTCGGGCGCCAAATTTGTCACGTCGCTTTTCTAGATTCTCAGACAGATGGTAACGCGAACTCTAGCGACACCGAGATTTTATAGGCAGAAGGCCGGGCCACGCTCGGCCGCACGATACGTGGTCCTCTCGGGACAAAACAACATACGTAGACACAACGTTATGTCGAACACTTTCAAAATTCGGGCGCCAGACACCTCAGGGTGTCACGCGAAACGATCAAACTCTGTCTGTACTTTACGTTGCTCAAGCCCCGAGTCTACGACGTTCTATCTAAACCTTGAATAGCGATCGAAAAGGGGTCCAGGATCTACGCCGAGAGAACACGAGGCGTTCCCCGCGGCGGGAAGGTTTCGCACAAGAAGTGAACAACGTAGTTTGGCTAGAAATTCGTTTATTGAACGACGATCTTGAATTGCCGAGGAACTCGGCAGCGAACAATATAGTAGCCGGCACGTCACATATAATTTTGGCGAAAGGTGTTGTTCGCATGCGCGTTTCTCCCGTTCTTTCTGTCGACGCTTCTAATTCGACGGCAACGAGAACAAATGGTCGCGAGAGGCCTAAACGGCAGCGAAATAGTCGAATTACGATGTAACGAGCGTTTAATAATTGACTTGCTTCGATCGAACTAAACTTGCTAACACGACTCGAGCACGCGGCGGCCTCACACCGAGGAACGAACCGAGGTTGACAAGAATCAACGACGACGCCGATCTTTCTCGAACCCGCGACTTCGCGTTTATTCCGGCGTCGTACAACCGCCACGAGGCGGCCACGCGGCCCCCGCTGTCCGACCGGATTCTTACTGTTCGGCAACGAAAGTACAATCAAGTACGAGGGACGTACGTTTCCCTAATGAGATTTCTCACGAATATCGGTCGTCTGGAATGTCGTTGATTCTCGCGACGCGAATACAGAGTCCTACGACGCGCTACCTGAGCCAACACGATAAATCACGGTTATTTTATGATTAGGAAAGCCTGATCGGCGCTTACCGTGGCAGCGACGCTGGTAGATCTCGGCAGCGAATTTAGATGCCCCTTTCTCTGGTCGCAGTCGCAAAATTACTTTAATCTTAAGCAATCGTTAAGTGGTCTAGTCTCTACACGATTCAACGAAGCAGTGATTTTGGAACGCGGTGGCTCGGAAACGCGTAAGCCGGGCGTCCCCCACTTCTCTTAGTCTTTCTTTCTCGCGCGACGCTTCGGCCTATCGCCAATTAGGATTTCCGCGTCAACGAATCCTACGCTGCGACGGCTGGCTCCTGATGTCCAGCGACGTATCCGGCATCGATCTCTCTTATTGGTCGCTTCTCGCTGAGACGATCGACATAGGCCAATCCGGTTGCGGTACAAGCTTCTTCCCGGGCGAGGCGACGACAGGGTAAAGTGGATGGACGTCTTGTTACCGCGTGCCCTCGTCGGCGCCTCCAGGTTGGTTGTCCTGGGCCCTTTCGATTCTGCTGTCTCCTGGTGCGAGAATACGTCCTGGCCAGCTTCTAGCTGTCTTCCTCCTATAGTACCGTTGCGTCGGTGGTTGGACAAGAGTTCCGGGCCCCCCCGGGACCCGGATACGGCTCTGAAATTCTGCGTCGCGCAAATGGCGCGACGTTCAAAAATATAAGAAATTCGTCCCTGGGGCTCGCACGTGCCCTGGGAGAGCGCTCGCAGCGGTCCTTATCGTGTTCTGCTTGACCAAAGGGTGGCCCGGTCTTTCGCTAGTTGGTTCAGAGTGGCGTACGCGATTTTGCCACGTCACAATATACAGGGTGTCCCAAAATTCGTGTACTTAATTGAAATGGGAGGTTCCTGAGACCATTCTAAGAGACATTTTCCTTTGCACCAATGTCAACTGCGGCTTTGTTTAGGAGTTATTAACGAAAAACACGGACCAATCAGAGCGCGCCCTGGCCCGGCGCGCCACGCCGCGCCGGCAAGCGAGTGTCGGTGGTACGCCGTGACATCGCAACGAACAAGAGTTTCTCGATTATGTGAATGCTCTTCGATTTCAATGAGCTTTGGATATGTGGTCAAGATCATTATTCTGAACAACATTTCTCTTTAGACTTTTTGGCGATCGGCTTTAGTTTACGAGATTATCGCGAGAAACTTTACTTGTAAATCCATGGGATCGATGTACTACTAGCTTCTATCCGATTTCAATGAGCTTTGGATATGTGGTCACCATTATTCTGAATAACATTTCTCTTTAGACTATTTGGCGGTTGGCTTTAGTTTACGAGATTATCGTAAAAAAAGAGAAGAAGCACAGAAACTGATTGTATTAAAAACTCTCGTATCCAGCCGTAAATCCATTTGCTGCTTCGAAATGTGTGTCTTGAAATTTCTCCACACTCACAATCATTGTTCACATTTGTCAACACATAGTTATGCACTAATAATAATTGCCATATCCCTTGTACTGCTGCACAAATCACAACAATCAGGTAATGCAATCACTAGACCGCGGATTTCATGTATTTGTAGCAAACATGAGTAGTTGCATTTTAATACAGTAGAGAGATTAAAAAAATTTCAAAACACCATAGTATTATTTTCAACTTCTTAAAATGATCACAGTGAGAATCAAATATCTGTCTGGCTCCTGTTCCTTGTAATAGCGGCAGCCAACATTAATGTTGCATAAAGATCCGTAGTCTAGTGATTAGTTTAAATATTACTATCAAAAACACAGCTAATAGCAACCGTTAGCTTTGAATTGACAAGTCTTTGGAGATGTTCTCTCTACCGCGGCTCGAACGACACTGATTTTCCGCAAGATTTTTCTAAAGAATTTAGGGAGGGCATTTAGAGTGTCGAAATTCGAAATGCACGCTGTACCACGAGAACGACGGGACGGTTGGACGAAAAACAGGATACGAGAAGGACCGCTTTAAGACTTATGGCAATCACATGTTTAGTTTTTCCTGTAGATTGGTACGCAGAGTCGATGGGTAACCGTTCGAAAACGTCGTCTGTCCTTCTTTTAGACAGTTTCTTAAGGAAGGTATAGGACAATAGGGATGCTCTACGCTGACCTGACATTTTTACCCCTTGCTGGGTAAAAGGACGGATGACGTTTTCGAACAGTTATCCATCGACTCTGCGTACCAACCTGCTGGAAAAACTAAACATGTGTTTGCCACAAAGCTTACAGCGGTCCTTCTCGCATTCTGTTTTTCGTATAACCGTCCCGTCGTTCTCGTGCTACAGCGTGCATATTTCGAATTTCGACACTCTAAATGCCCTTCCTAAATTCTTTAGGAAAATCTTGCGGAAAATCAGTGTCGTTCGAGCCGCGATAGAGAGAACATCTCCAAAGACTTGTCAATTCAAAGCTAACGGTTGCTATTAGCTGTGTTTTTGACAGTAATATTTAAACTAATCACTAGACTACGGATCTTTATGCAACATTAATGTTGGCTGCCGCTATTACAAGGGACAGGAGCCAGACAGATATTTGATTCTCACTGTGATCATTTTAAGAAGTTGAAAATAATACCATGGTGTTTTGAAATTATTTTAATCTCTCTACTGTCTTAAAATGCACCTACTCATGTATGCTGTAAATGCATGAAATCCGCAGTCTAGTGATTGCATTACCTGATTGTTGTGATTTGTGCAGCAGTACAAGGGATATGGCAATTATTATTAGTGCATAACTATGTGTTGACAAATGTGAACAGTGATTGTGAGTGTGGAAAAATTTCAAGGCATCTGTGTGAAATAAACATACGAATTATTTATCGATTCGAAAATGAAAGTGAAATTCTGGATCGCCGACTTGACCGCGCATCCTTTAGGCCTTCTACCACCGGCTGTGCACTTCGTCGACCTGACCGTACGTCCCTTAGCTTTCGGTACTGTCGTATACCTGAAGACATCTGTGCAGTTCGTCACCGAGTGACCCAGTGACACACATTTCGAAGCAGCAAATGGATTTACGGCTGAATAAGTGAGTTTTTAATACAATCAGTTTCTGCTTCTTCCCTCGTTCGGGTAACGTTGCCGTAAGTCGGGTAAAGAGATCCACCCATATGAATTGACAAGTAAAGTTCTTCCGACCGACAAAAACTGTAAAGGGTAATGTTGTTCAGAATCATGGTCTTGACAACATATCCAAAGCTCATCCAAATCGGGTAAAAGATAGTACATCGATCGATTTACAATTACAAGTTTTTACAATTATGTATGTCGTAAACTAAAGCCGGCCGACAAAAACTGTAAAGGGAAATGTTGTTCAGAATCATGGTCTTGACAACATATCCAAAGCTCATCCAAATCGGGGAAGATTCACATAATCTCGAGAAACTCTTGTTCGTTACGGCATCGCGGCGTTACACCACGCTCGTCTCCCGGCGCGCCAGGCTGAACGTGCCATCGCGCGTCTAGATCGCGCTCTGATTGGTCCGTGTTTTTCGTTAATAACTACTAAACAAAGCCCCGGCTGACATTGGTGCAAAGGAAAATGTTGCTTCAAATGACCTAAGGAACCTCCCATTTCCCGGAGTCGAAGGGGTTTTGGGACACCCTGTATATATATATATAAATATATATATATATATGTATGTGTGTATATGTGTGTATATGTATATATATATATATATATACATGTATGTATGTATGTATATGTATGTATATATAATTTAGATATAAGCATAGATATAAGGTAGGATATAAGTTAGTTTAGGAAGACGAGAAACGGGTAAAGAAGGAAATTTGGTTGAGGTGAAAATGTAGGAAAATTGTAACCCTAAGGGGAACCAATAAAGTACATACATACATACATACATATTTTTATTTGTGCCAATTTTCACTATCATATTCGTAATCAGCACATCAAAATACGTAAGAATCCAGAGTATAAAAAAAATCGGAGGTATGGGCTTTTCGGAAGTACACCCCTTATTTCTTGAAGCATACAACAAATTCTTTATTTTATTTCTTTATTAGTGTTTAACAAATCTCGACCACCTTCGGTCAATCTTCGCTGCAATTGGAGCGATAACTTCCCTTAATCCGTCGTAATGGTCTGGAGTCTGAGCTGGCCAAATCTAGAAATAAATATAATAAATAGTAATTTTTTGTGACTTAGAAAACGTATTGCAAATTTAAACATACGTGAAAAAAAATATTATACCTGAATTATATTTTTTATTTGAGTTATCGATGCAACATTTTTGTTATAACGGTTCATTATTTTCAACAAGTAATGCTATTACATCGTCGTGTAATTCCATAACTTTTTTCTTCGGCTCTATTCGTAAGCAATTAATGTACGGATCCGAGGATGCAAGAAGCATATTCATTGTATCCTCGTTTGTAAATATGCGAGAACATTTTCGCGAATGTCTTAGCCGATATTTTCTATAATCTTTGTTCCTGGCTTCTTGGGCTTCCTCAGTTAACATTCCAATAGGCAACATAACCGCTGTTATTATGTCACTGCCATGTAAAAGCACTTTGTGCACTGTATTTGGCATATTGTACCACTCATACATTGTCACATACAAGTCGGCAGTCTCTTTGCAATATGTACTAAACTTTCCTGAATCTATTACTTGTCCACAGTTTAGTACTTGCAAAATGATGGAGAAGCGATGAATCAATTGTTCGTCTACTCCTGTTATTTCCGCTGTCAATGTTGGATTCCTAAAAAATTTTCTTGACGTGTTGCCATCATTGCTAGTGCCCATGCCTTGTTTTACAAAATCCACTTTAAGTCCCATTCTCCGGACGAACTCTTGTTGAATGCTTTTTTCCTTTCACTTTGCTCGATTTTTGTTTGCGCATTCGCTCTCCAACTTTTGAAGGAACTATTGTAAGCAATATGCAGAATGCATTCCATAAATTTAATCCTTGCGTGCAGAGGTGATAAGCCCATGGCAAGGGCATCTTCAGAATGTGGTTTATTTCGCACAATATTCAATTTGTTCATTTCTGATGGTTTTGCTTTGCATATACAGGGTGTCCCAGAACAAGTGTCGTTCCTTGAAATGGGAGGTTCCTGAGACCATTCTAAGAGACATTTTCCTTTGCACCAATGTCAACTGCGGCTTTGTTTAGGAGTTATTAACGAAAAACACGGACCAATCAGAGGACGCCCTGGCCCGGCGCGCCAAGCCGCGCCGGCAAGCGAGTGTCGCGGTACGCCGTGACATCGCATCGTGACAGCGCGGCGGCCCAGGGCGCGCTCTGATTGGTCCGTGTTTTTCGTTAATAACTCCTAAACAAAGCCGCAGTTGACATTGGTGCAAAGGAAAATGTCTCTTAGAATGGTCTCAGGAACCTCCCATTTCAAGGAACGACACTTGTTCTGGGACACCCTGTATAGCACACTGCCATTGACGATGTATTTGTGACAGTATTCGCAATTTTCCCATCAATCATCGTAAATAAAAGCCTATGCTTTATCCTGAAGGTTTTTCCATCTCTGTCTCTATTCTTTCTACTTCATTGTTTATTACTTCCGGTGTTTCCGCGGTAAATTTAAATTGGATGGGCCTACAAAATCGAGTTGACGAAGGCCTTGTATTCTTCCAAACAGCTGTGGCTTTTTCCTGTTCTTCCAAATAAATCGGCACGATAGATGATAAAAACATATGCGAATCGGTAAGGTTTTCTTCATTGAACGCTTGTTTGTATTCGCTGTGCCCAGACGAACTATCACATCCCCATTTGGTCACTAGGGTCAAATCACTTCCAATTTCTTCCAGATAATTCGCTATACTTTTAAAAATCCTTGTCGTGGTGTGATCTAGCAATCCTTGTAGGCTGACACTCCCAGAGCTTTCCGTCACCTTTACATCCGGAGGATAACACTCCTTCTTCACATTTAGTAATTGCCAATAGGGCGGAAAAATATCACAGCCAATTTCCTGAGCCGCCTTCCGAAGCATTTCATACTATTACTTCGATAATGAGCAATCCAAAACTAAGGCCAATGCCTTTTCTGCACTGAATACAGCTGCTGGAGCAGTCGGTGTACGGGCAGCTCTCATAATCAATTCCTCGGAATAATTTTCACGGAATTGTTGCACTTTGTATCGTTTTGCTCGATTGCAGCACTCATTGAAGCCTTTCTTTGGTCGTCCCCTTCGTAGCCGTTGAGATCGTCGCGGTTCTACTTCATTACCTGCGACACGTTCCGTGAGATCCGTAGAAATAGAAATATTACTCTTCAGCCAGTCCTGATTCATTTTTAATAACGAAGCTTTATTTCGTGATGCAGAATTCCATCTTCTAGTGAAATGTGGCAAAAAAGTTTGCCTCAAGTGACAACTAATTTTTTCCATTATATTTGCTGTGATATCCGGATATTTAATTCTCAGAGCCACGGTACATTTATGTACGTTACGATTGCTTGTAAGTACAATCTCCACCAATTCTTCATTACTGATGTTGAAGGTTTCCATTATGTAAAATAAGCAACGCTACACTACACCTTAAACAATACTATGCAACACTCTTCAGCACATTAACCTGACTATACTTTGAATTGTGATGATCGATGTGACGATCATGTAATGAAATACTAAATTTAATTTGCCGATGCCCGTCATTTGTTCATTAAAATGACCATAGAAGACTCGGACAAACTTCCGAGTGTTTTGCCCGTCGTTTTGGTAACAAATATTCCGAACTACGGAGCGTTGGCACAATAACAGCACAATTTATTTGATTAACTTCCCGATTTTATAGGGAAGTTATTGTAATGACCCCGAAAATCGAAAATCGATTTTTTAGCAGATCTTCACGTTTCATGGTCATTGCAGTAATTTTAGACTATTTTCAGCAAAATGTTCGTATGTGTGTATGTGTGTGTGTGTGTGTGTGTGTGTGTGTGTGTGTGTGTGTGTGTGTGTGTGTGAGCGCGCGCGCGTATGTCCGTTTGTATGTTATCAAATTTTTCGTTAACGTTTTCAGAAAAAGTAACAACGCGATCAGGATGATGAATGATGCAATCGATGTGCCCCGCTGTAACTTAGAGCTGATTAGATTTTGGTCCATTTTGGTCAAGTAGTTTTTTAGTTTTTTTAGGTTTTTTCGAAAGAAGTTCATTCAACAATGCAATTTATACGAGAGAACGGAAAGTTTCCACCGAAGAAACAAACGTAATTACACAAAAAATTTTTTTTTCAATTTTTTAAAAATTAAAAAAAAAATTTTAAAAAATTTTTTTTTGTACCTTATGATGATGTTTCCGCTTACAATAATCGAAAATTATCCCAATGCAAGAGTGAGTTAATCATCTCTACTCCCGAGAATACATTTTCAAAGAATATCGATGAAAGTACAAAAAAATTTGTGTTACAATCTTTAAAAAAACAATCAGTTCAAAACGAATTATTAACTGAGATTAAATTGAAAATTAATATAAACTATATGATAATATTATTAATAACATTGATGTTGAAAACGGCTTGGTTAATGGAGCACACACACACATGCGGAATATTAAAATTTATTACTTTTCAAGAAAATACTAAAATTCCGTCTATATTGTGGTTAGATTTTCAATTGGCCAGAGTAGGAGTGAAAGTAAGAGCTCGTTATCGCGATTATATGAAGAATGCAAATATTCATCAAAATTTAACACCAATAATAAAAATATCGAATCAAGTAAATACATATGTCGAGTGAGGAAAAATATCAAATCACACGTAGTCAATTTCCAGTGGTTCCTGCTGAAGCGATTACGATCCACAAAAGTCAGGGACAAACATACGAGAAAGTATGTTTGGATTTTAAAAAATCAGAAAGGCGAACTTTACAAATGTTGTATGTAGCACTGAGCAGAGTTTCAAAATTGAGCGCGGTTTATATATTTTGGGACAATTTAAATTAACAGTATCGAAGAAAACCAAGATCAATACTGCAAACCCGGATAATGAGGAGTTGTATCGTTTGCGAAAAACTAATTAAGACAATTTATTTTGCAACATTAGTATACTAAACAAGGAACCAAGCGAGCAACGAGCATACGATGTTGGTTTAATGCGACGCCATATAGCAAACATTTTGATAAGTAGAAAACTATTGAATTTCCCTGAAAAGTATAATCTTATTAAAACGTACACCTAATAATGATAATAATATACTGCAACTAATGAATCGGGAAGTTCTTTGTGTGGCTCGTGGAGAGTCACACACCAAATAACATTCGTACCACTAACCCTCTCGCGAGCTCGCGAAGCGAGCGAGCAACAACTCCCCTCTAGTTTATCATTTATTTTAGCATATTTCAACTGTTATTGTGCCAACACTGCGCATTCTGAAATAATAAAAATTTGAGTAATAAAAATTTGCATTGCGTAATAAAAAATTCTCAACTGTGACCCACTCACATTTAAAATTTATTAAAATACACGTCTAATCTAAATGCTTCTTAAAAGTTTATTTATTTGGACTCGTAATGAAAGTTCAAAATATGCCTTTTGTAGATCTACGTTAGTTAAATATGTGCTGAATATTTCATCGAAATCGGTTGACGGTGGAAAGAACGACACGCATCGAAAGATGTACGAATCTGTGAATTTTGAGCAGGAACTGACCAGAAGCTGTACATACCAAGATTTTTACCACTTCTAACTTCTAACCGCTTATACCTCGTGTGTATGTTAATCGATTTCGATGAAATTTTCAGTATATATGTAACTAACATTGATATGCTAAACATATATTTTAAATTTTCTTTACGGCGACAAATAAAAAAATTTTTAAAGTTCCTTTTTTATGTTATTGCTATTTTTTTCAAAAAATTTTTTGCACGTTATTTAGTAAACAACTGCATCTAATTGATCACAAAAAATCAGGCCGTTTGGTAAAAGTGTAGAAAAGTTATTCCGTTTTAAAAGGCGTACACGGATACATGCGACTGACTATGGTTAGAAAAAATTGGTCGCAGAGCCAGGTTCGCAGGAGTTCGCAGCCAAAACCTGGTTGGATATATACTTTAAAGTGTGTTGCATGATTTGGAACAAGTTTTATCTTGGCGAGTTTTGGCGCAAACAAGTTATGTCAAATTAAACTTTAATTCTACTATTCAAAATACCTCTTTTTCAATTTGTGTTTTAGATAAATAAATGACACTTACATTAATTAAAGCTACGTTAAATAAATCATCTATCATAAACATAATCAAATTATAATATTGTTCAAGTGTTTTAATGTTTTAGTTTCTTGTAGCTGCGTTTATATGTAGACGCATTTATAAGCCAAAATCGCAGGTTTCCTGTTACCAAACTTTCATGTCATATCATTCCTAGAAATAAGTGATATTTATAAAAAATTTTTATTGGTTTAAATACTCGAACTATCTAGTAAACGAAATTGCAATGAAAAATCTATGTACCTAACATTCGAAAAATTGATTTTTTCCCCGTCCGCACCTGTGCGCCATTACTGATCAAACCGAGCGTTCGCCGGCATACTTTATTTTTTTGACACTGTTCCACCAAACGGACACTTCTGAGATTTTTTTATAAAATAGGTTAGAATTATAGCAATATTTTAGAATTTTTTGGTAGGTGTCAACCCAAGGGAAGATAGTGAAAAAAATTCCCCAAAAATTAATCAATTATTTTCAACTATAAATAATTAGCAAAAAATTCTGAAAAAATCTCAAATATAGAGTGTATCTATATCTTTTGTTTGCCGTTTATTCCATGTCGATATCTTTTCTCGTTTAGAGCAAATTGCATTTAAGTGCGGGGGAATGTACCTCAATATCACCCCTATCGGTGCGGGTAGACATTTGAAATTTGACACAATGTTTTTTTAGGGTGCGTTCCGTTTCACGCATAATGCGCATACACTGTATAGTGTAGTATAAGAGTCTCTATGCATACACTATACAGTGTATGCGCTTGAAGCGTGAAACGGAACGCACCCTTAGACATAAAACGATGTTTTAAGACAGGAATCAGGAAAATCGGAGCGGGGCCGCTGGCCCATGCTTATCCGGCTATACCCTTTGTTGGACAGTGTTAGCACATCCCGATATCTCTTATGGTTCAAGAGTTATAGTAAAATATCACTCGATCCTGCCCACCGTGCGACTCCTCATTTTGTATCAGATTCGTTTGCGCTTGACTCCATTCCTAGAGCTGCTGAAACTACGCGTCAGGTTCGCCCTCACCGTCTATAATTCTAGTGGCTTCCTGATTACGAATCAGGGTCGTTCACGTACCTAACTAACAAATTGAAACCATATTCCAAGTGTAACAACCCTTCGCCAGCCTGTCGCGTTGCTTACGGCCCTGACTCATAAACTGCCTTTAATTATATATGGTTCGTAGCAACTTTAATCGATTTCGATGGAACTTTGTGTATGTGTATAATTTAATTAAATTTTCATCACAGTGACCGGTTAAAAAAAGTTAGAATATATCAGCGACTTTTATATTCTCTTCGCAATTTCGAGTAACGGTCATTTTAAAATTATTCATTATTGTACATTACAGAGTCTAGCCCTCCCAAAATCACAAAAAAACTTAAGTCGGTTGGTCCAATTTTAAGAAAGTTATTCGTCTTTAAAGGGAATCCGATTACTTTTTTCCAATAGTGTATATTCCACCTCAACATATTTGCATGGCTATTATGTATCTACTATTTCTAAAGGATACGGTAAACGGAAAAATACGATGCAACAATGATGCAATATGCTGTTTTGTTTCACAACTAGTCGTATTAGCAGTAATATTATCTGATTACCATATGCAACAGGTAGACCACAATCGTAGTACTTAAATGCAATCATCGCCAAGAATTGTTTTTACTCTTCTTTTTACGTAACCGATAACATATTAATGTTTGTTATTCTTGAGACAAATTTACACACGGCGTGGATATAAAGGTGGTAGCCGGCAAGGTGACATCAGAACTACCGGGAACTGTGCACGCTCTACTTGAAAAATAAAATAGAGGCAAAACATGTCTCGTCTTGCTTTTGTTGTGTTTGCTGTGATGCTCACGCTGTATGCCACCGGTAAGTACTGAACTTATGAAAGGTGCTTTTACCAAATATGTCAGTGTAATATGTACAATATAGTAATATACATGTCGGAGATAAAGAGATTTCCTCATTGTACGGGATTGGATTCGATTAATGGTTCAATCGTAACCCCGCTGCGCTCGACGAAAAATTAATCTCGTGAGGGCTGGTTGAATGTTGTGGTTGATGATGATGTTGATAGTGAAGTACAACACTTTAATTTACAGTTCACTTATCTAAGTAGAACTCTCCTTTAATAATCAACTACTATGTACAAGTTTGGTGTAACAACGTAAGATGATGTTCGTTCGGTGGTTGAGAAGAAGCTGATCTTTTGAAAAACGCTTTGCTGTTGACTAGATGTCCTTTTGGGGTACAAGAAATTAGTGGTGGGAGACAGTGTTTAAGGAAAGGGAAAACTACAGAAGAGAGGGAAGGCTGGAAATTACAATAAAGAAAGAAAATGCAGGGACAAGGATAACCTGAGGATTGGTGAGTTGGAGAAAAACCAGATGTGAAGGATGTGAAGGATTAGGGCAGTCGCTCGGAGTTATTTATGATGGAGAAAGTCCTTAAAACTATGGGGGTGCGTGACAAATTGTAAAACTTGGGTTTAAGCACGGTTTGGAAGTTAAAGTGAAACGGAATTAAGAACTAATCGTGACAATGACTGTTGGTCGGGTGTGCTAGCATTCCGGACACTCATTATGGATTCCGGAATTTCCTTCGTCTCCTGAGTTATCCATAGTGACGGTGAATCGAAGAAATTATGCACTCACAAACTTCTCATGAAAAGATTTTTATTATGAACGCTAACAAACGAACTGCTTTCGCCGAAAGCACCCAACAAAGTGTGTGGTCACATCCGTCCGCCGATCCTTTTTCCGACCAATCCAGGTAAAAGGGCGAGGATCCTTCCAAGGTGGCCCAAAGGTTCTCAGGCGCGAGAGAAACAAAAGAAACAAAAGAATTTGCCACATGTTGGCAAATTATTAGAAAAAGAAATAAAAGTTCCCGATGTAAACAAATTCTCTGGCCTTCTCCGACATACATATTAGTTTAATTAGCTTAATAGTTTTAAAACACCAATTGGTGCGAATTTCAAATTTTTACAAGAAGAAGAAGCAACATATAATCAAAGCAGTAACGAAATGATTGTATGTACTTACTTCAAGTTTAAAGAATATAATAAAGTATACTACTATAAGTAAACTGGGTCCCATGGAAATCACCGACACTAGTGTTGTATAAAGCTCGAGTCTTCGAAGCTCCAGAGCTCAGTCTTAAAGACTAAGTTTTTAAGGCTACAATTATATAAAGCTTAAGCTTTCCAGGCTTTAAGACTCAAAGCTTCAACGCTCAGCTCTCAGCGTTCTTGACCAATAGGAAAAAGAAATGGACAACAATTCTATGTATATGTTATTTATTTTCTAAAAAGTTTAGCCATGAATTTAAACACATGGAAGCTTGAATTGTGGATCGGTTTAGCCTGTTTCTTCTTTTCGTAATTAAATTTCCTGCTTTTGAAAAAGATTCTTCGCTTGGAACACTTGTAGCAGGAATTGACAAAATATCTAATGCCATTTGACTTAAACTCGGGAACGATGTTTTTCGAGTGTCCCACCAAACGAGTGGATCTGTATCTTCAGATTCTTGCGACATATTTATATATGTATCAATTTCATTGGAATTATTTATTTCTGATTTTTTATAAATGTTAGAAAATAAAGAAGTGGTAGGATTGTTTGATGTATAAAGTTCTTTTGACGTTTCCTGGTGTGTTTGTTCTGCTGTATTTTCTGCTGAGCAATAATTAACGTAAAAATAGTTCTTCAATTTTTCTAAAGCAATTGCATTTCCTCTCTGGATAAAGTAAGCGTTGTTTAAGCGAGGATCTAAGATGACAGCGAATTCACTCAAATCATTCAATAGGCGACTTAGATACTTGTTTATCTTCGTTTGCATAGCTGTAGCAGATTGTTTGAGAAGAGTATCATTTTCAAAGGCAGATAGGTGTTGTAATAATACCTAAAATTATACAAATATTCATGTAACTGCGTCTGCATATATGTAGCACATTCCTTGAAAAAAGTACAATATCATTTTAAAAATTTGACAGATGTAGTAATACCTGAACAATTACTTGTACATAACATATACTGGGGTATCTCGATTTTGATAAAATAACAGTTGCTTGATTGAAAACCTCAAGGTATTTTGCAATATCTTCGATATTACTCCATGAATCAATTGAATATTGGATAAACTCTGGCCTTTCATCACAGAGATAATTTAAAACTTCTTTCATATGGATAGCTCGTTCTAACATTAGATATGTTGAGTTCCAACGAACTGACATGTCCTTAATAAGAGCTAAATATTCAACATTTAATAAATTGCAACATTCTTCAAATATCTGTTTTCGCTTTGCAGAAAATGTTATAAAATGTACTAGTTGAGATACTTTTTTACATTCATTTTCAATTTTCTGCAAACCAGTTTTTACAACGATATTTAAAACGTGAGCAATACACGGTGTGAAATTGAGCGTCTTCTCCGTTGTCGAACGTTCGAGACAAAAACATGTAAACAGACAACGGACCGAGGATAGCGAGTGGCGAGCGAATGCGTTGACGGTTTGTTGATGTTTTTTTCGCGCGTACAAATCCGACGCGTGAGTGTGTATGTGTGCGAGTGTGCGGCCGCAGGAGTTCGGTCGAGGCGTCCTAGACGCCAGTCTTACGTTGGTCGAACTCGGCAACGGAACATTTTGATCCTCAATAAAGATTTATCCATATTCGTATTCGTAATAGTATTTTATTTGATAATCCAGTTCATTTTGGTTCTAATTGAACATTTGGCGACCGTGACAGGACTGGATTACAGTTTCGTATTGTGTACGTTTGCTTAAATTACGAATTTTAGTGCAATGGATAAAGTGAAGAGGACGAGGGCTATACAGCGCGCCGGTTTTACGAAGGCGCTGAACGCATTCAATGATACACTCGGAGCAACTTCCGATAACAAGGCCACCAGAGTCGCGTTTCAAATGCTAGAGTTGAAGATGAAGGATTTAGAAGAAACCGACAATCAAATAAGGGATCTAATGTTCGAATCAACAGATGCAACCGATGAAATGATCGAGCAAGAGTGTAAAGAAGTGGATGTTTACAAGAATAAATTCCTCGGCGCGAGAATAGATATGGAGGAGTTTTCGTCGGCGTTATATGATGCACCGGTAATCAGTGTGCCGAGTGAGTATAGCGAAAACAAGAAATCTTTAAAATTGCCGAGGATTGAGTTACGTAAATTTGATGGCTGTGTACGGGAATGGTTGCCGTTCTGGAGCGTCTTCAGAAAGATTCACGACGACAAGGCAATTGTGAATGAAGATAAATTCCAATATCTGCTGCAAGCCATGGTTCCGAATTCGCGCGCTGATGAACTCGTGAGGAGTTTCCCTCCGACGGACAGCAATTATGATAAAGCAATAGCAGGTCTGAGAAATCGTTTCGGACGGGAAAACTTACAAATTAAAGTTTACGTGCGAGAGTTTTTACAATTAATGCTGCATAACGCTCTGTCTCGCGGGAAAAATGTTGAAATATCGAGCCTATACGACAAAATAGAGTCACATCTAAGAGCGTTGGAGTCTCTAGGCGTGACAACGGATAAGTGCGCAGCAATGCTGGTTCCTCTGGTGGAGTCGTCGCTTCCGGAGGATTTACTGCGGGTGTGGCAAAGGAGTCCGTTAAACACGTTGTCTCAGCAAGATACAGCAGAGTCAGATGATTCTAAGACGGAGTCGATTCAGCTAATTAAGTTTTTGGAAGGTGAAGTCAGCAACGAAATGAGAATTACTATGGCGGTTGAGGGCTTCAGCTTTGCGACGGGGGATAAAACGGAGTGCGGGAAACAAAAGAGGGAGAAATCTCACACGCCGAAGGATGTGCCAACAGCAACTGGTTTGTTAACCACCAAGAGCAGGATTAAAATGTGTTTATTTTGTGCTACTAGTGAGCATGAAAGTGCTGTCTGTGAACAGGCCAAAAGGATGAGCCTTCCCGAAAGACAAAATTTTGCGAAACAAAAGAACGCCTGTTTCAACTGCCTGAACATTGGACATAGTTTTAAAAAGTGCCGGTTGAATTTGAAGTGCGCGTGGTGTTCCCGACGGCACGTACTTTTAATGTGCCCATTCGTACAGAAAGCACAGACTGTTAATGACAATGTCGCGAAGGTGGCAGAAGAAAAAATCTCGCGAATGTGGCAAGTGATCCCGAAGTTTACCTAAAGACATTGCGAGTGATATTATATAATGGGGATCAGAAGAAAACAGTGAGGATGCTTATCGACGATGGATCACAAAGATCATACATTACAAAGGCAGCCGCGACTCGGTTGGGTTATCAGCCGATTGCTGAACAACTAATGAATCATTCGCTTTTCGGCGGTGAAAAATCTGGAACAGTGAAACACAACAGATATCTGATTCGAGAGAGCAATTTAGAAGAAGATTTTAAATGTAACTTCAACGCCTTCGATCAGAATGTAATTTGTGAGGCGATCCCCACGGTCAAAGGTGGGCCATGGAAAAAGGAACTCGAGGCGTTGAATATCAAAATATCCGACATAGACAAAAGCGATGAAGCAATCTCAGTGCTTGTTGGAGCAGATGTCGCAGGGAAACTGATGACAGGAAGACGGCATATTTTGAAGTGCGGATTAGTGGCCGTCGAAACCTACCTGGGTTGGACTGTGATGGGTGCAATGGAACAGACAGAGAAACGAGACGACCCAGTCATCACTGCTCATACGATGTTTGTAAATAGCCAGAAAGCAGCCGATTTGTGGTCTCTGGACGTTCTCGGTATAAAGGATCCAGTAGAGAACAAATCGCAGAGAGATCATCAGAGAGAAGTGAAAGAAGATTTTTTGAAAACCGTGTACAAGAACGCTGAGGGTCGGTATGAAGTGAAGTTACCATGGTTGAAGAGCCATCCGGCTCTGAATGATAATAAAATCATGGCTATACGACGGCTGCAATCTACGATTAAGAAGCTGAAAACGGACGGATTGTTCGA
This sequence comes from Lasioglossum baleicum, assembly GCF_051020765.1. Classification (NCBI taxonomy): domain Eukaryota; kingdom Metazoa; phylum Arthropoda; class Insecta; order Hymenoptera; family Halictidae; genus Lasioglossum; species Lasioglossum baleicum. Next base: position 161,348 of record NC_134940.1, read on the forward strand.
GGAGTATGCTGCTATATTCAACGAATGGCGCAATGAAGGCATCGTGGAATATGTTCCTGAGGGAGAAAAGGACAACTGGGGCCATTACCTACCGCATCGGCATGTCGTCAAAGAAAACAGCACGACAAGAGTGAGACCTGTCTTCGATGCATCAGCGAAGAGTCACCCTTTTCCATCTTTGAACGAGTGCTTGGAGAAGGGTGAGAACTTGATCGAGCAGATCCCCTCAATCTTGCTGCGTTTTAGAAAAGGTAATATAGGCGTTATTTCCGATATTAGAAAGGCGTTTCTACAAATATCCCTTGATCGAAACGATAGGAATTTCTTAAGATTTTTGTGGATCAATGAGGGGGATGATATAGTAATGTTACGTCATTGTCGTGTTGTATTCGGGGTATCATCCAGTCCTTTCATTTTGGGCGCTGTTATCGCCATGCATTTGGATAATGTAGTGAGTTCTTTAAGTTGTGATCCAAAAGCGAAAAATATGATCGAGAATGTAAAGAAGCTCTCCGAGAGTTTCTACGTTGACAATTGCGTGACGAGTGTAAACACTTTGGATCAATTACATAGTTTCATCGGGGACGCGAAAACGGTAATGCAGTCAGCAGGGTTTGACCTTCGAGGGTGGGAGCATAGAGATGATGGCTCTCGCGAGAACCGGACCGCAGTATTGGGTATGTCGTGGAATAAAAAACAAGATACGCTATCTTTATGTATGCCGGATTTCGATGCATTCCGGAATGATAAAGTTACAAAAAGAAGCATGCTTTCAATTGCGCACCGTATTTATGATCCTCTCGGTTTCGCGAGTCCAATAGTACTTTGTCCGCGACTTCTATTACAGGAAACTTGGACACGAAACGTATCGTGGGATGAAGAAGTTGATGAAAAATTAAAAGATAAATTTCTAAAGTGGCTGTCAAGCTTGAAAAACCTAAACAAAATTGAAATACCGCGATGCATGATAGGAGATATTTCAAGCGAGGATCGCATAAGCTTACATACGTTCTGCGACGCTAGCAAGAACGCGTACGCGGCTGTTGTTTTTTTGCGTATCGAAAGCGATTCTCGTGTGAGGGTAAATTTTGTTCAAGCTAAAAATAGAGTTGCACCAATGAATAAAGACTCGACTGATGCGCGGCAAAGCATTCCGCGCTTAGAATTATTAGCAGCAACAATAGCAGTTCGTTTAACCGCTACAATCTTGGACGCGTTAAAATTAGATTGTCGCGATGTTTTCTATTGGAGCGATTCGTCGACAGTAATAACGTGGATTCGTAAAAATAGTAATTGGGCAACTTTTGTTTACAATAGGGTAAAAGAAATCCGCGAATTTTCAAATTCCGAGCAATGGAGACATGTGCCAGGTAATTTAAATCCCGCCGATCTGCCCTCGAGAGGATGTACGACGGATCAGTTGTTAGTTTCCAGATGGTGGGAGGGACCCGAATGGTTGCGTTTGAAATCTGAAAACTGGCCCAGTAACGTATATGAGTACAACGAGGAAGAAGTGTACAAAGAACTGAAAAAATGTGCTACAAAAGATATGAATCGTACAATTTTATTAGTCAGGAACGAAAACAGTACGGTAAATGACAAGTTGCGCTATACAGAAAAATTTTCGGAGTATAGGAAGACTGTGCGTGTTCTTGCGTGGATTAAAAGGTTTTATTTCAATATAAAAAGTAGATTAGAGACACGAAGAAATGGTGATATAAGTATTGAAGAAATAGAACATGCAGAAACCACGCTGATGAAGCTAATTCAATCGGAAATTTTTACTGATGGGATAAATGATTCGCGCATTAAACATTTGCAACCCTTTAATGATAAAGATGGTGTGATGCGCATAAACACGAAAATCGTATTACGCGAGGATTCGTACAATTTTCGGTGTCCCATTGTTTTGCCAAATAATCATCATGTAATCGATCTCATTATAAATGAAAAGCATAAACAGCTTAAGCATGCAGGAGTCGAGATTACGATGAACGTTCTGAGAGAAAAATATTGGATTATAAGGGGCCGAAAAACAATTAGATCAGTCATAAGTAAATGCGCTAGCTGTCGCAGACATGACGCGAGGCCATTAGAGTCAGTACCGGTACCGCTTCCGTTAGATAGAGTTAAGGATGCGTCCGTCTTTGAAGTCGTGGGCGTAGACTTTGCGGGGCCGATCTACTTAAAAGGTGATCAAAAGGCCTGGATATGTTTATTTACGTGCGCCGTGTATCGAGCAATTCATTTGGAATTGGTGACGTCATTATCTACAGCGTCGTTCTTGATGGCATTGAGACGCCACATTGCACGTAGAGGTAGACCGAGTGTCGTATACAGCGACAATGGAACAAATTTCGTAGGCACAGCCAATTTGTTAAAAAAGGTAGATTTTGATAAACTATCAAAAATAACGTCAACGGAAAGGATCGAGTGGAAATTTAACCCTCCTACCGCGGCTTGGTGGGGCGGATTTTGGGAACGGCTTATCGGAGTTTTAAAGCGATTGCTGCGAAGAACGCTTAAGAAATCGTGTCTGAATTATGAAGAAATGCTCACGGTTTTGTTAGATTGCGAAGCGACTGTTAATTCAAGGCCGATTACGTTTATGTCCGATGATAGCCCTGATGTGGTTCCGCTGAGCCCATCAATGTTTTTGCAGGAGGTGAAAGAGATAGGAGTTCTAGATCTCGATCATATTGAAAATTGTCAGTTAGATAAAAAATTCCGTTATCGTCAAAAATTGAAAGAAGCTCTACGTCAGAGATTCCGTAGCGAGTATTTGGGTGCTTTGATGCATAAAAGACGTAAAGCTAGTGCTGATTTTAGTGTGAATGTTGGCGATATAGTGTTCGTGGAAAAAGAAAGTGTAAAACGCTTGGATTGGCCTTTGGCACGTGTAAAAAGAGTGTTTGTAGGAAAGGACGATAATGTGCGCGTTGTGCGTTTAGTTACAGCTGAAGGTGAAATGACGAGACCAATACAGCGAATTTATCCGCTCGAAATTAAAGGTAATGAAAGTATGTCGAATGTTAACGATGTTTTAATTGAAAGATATAAGAGAGCGCCGAGGAATGAACCGTTGGGTGATGTGTGTGAAATGAATAATGAACATGATGGTAACAATGCGAATACAGAACAAGGCTACGTCACTAGAAGTGGTAGAAAAATAGTTAGACCGGATCGGTTAAGTTTGTAAAGAAACATGCGTTTCTTTTGTGAAGATTGAGATGTATAGAACGTTGTTCATCTCAATGGTGGGAGGATGTGAAATTGAGCGTCTTCTCCGTTGTCGAACGTTCGAGACAAAAACATGTAAACAGACAACGGACCGAGGATAGCGAGTGGCGAGCGAATGTGTTGACGGTTTGTTGATGTTTTTTTCGCGCGTACAAATCCGACGCGTGAGTGTGTATGTGTGCGAGTGTGCGGCCGCAGGAGTTCGGTCGAGGCGTCCTAGACGCCAGTCTTACGTTGGTCGAACTCGGCAACGGAACATTTTGATCCTCAATAAAGATTTATCCATATTCGTATTCGTAATAGTATTTTATTTGATAATCCAGTTCATTTTGGTTCTAATTGAACACACGGTATATGCGTAACGCATTTATACTCTTCATTTCTTTTCAACAACTGTATGCATTTATAATTCGCTGCTTCATTATCTGTTGTGAGAGCTATAAGTTTGTCTCTAAGTCCAAATTCTTCAATAACAGATTTAATCTTCTGTACAATATCTTCGCCTTTGTGAGGATAAGGAATAATATAAAAATCGAGTATTATTGAGTACAACATATTTTTCACAACAAAATGACTTGTAATAACGATATATGGTTTATTTGTTACTGACGTCCAAAAGTCAAATGTTAAGGAAACTTTATATTCCAATTTTTTTAAATGTTGAATAATTTCATTCTTTTTTTCTTTGAATGTACGTTGAATTGTTTGATTTATGCTATACCTGCTAGGGAGTTTATAATCATGTTTGAGTGCACTGATAAATGTAATGAACGTTTTTTCCTCTACTATTCGTATTGACTGGGTTCCACGAATTATGAAATTTATTAATAATTTATGAAGATCCTTTTTAGTTTCCAATCTTTCAGTATCTTCTTGTTTTCTTTGTAATATTATTCCTTCATGTCTCTCATAATGTTTTTTCAAAATAGTATGAGATGTTTTAGAAGAGAAAGTATGATCACATCTACGACAGCGTAATCTATTTGTGTCTTTTTGTTCAAAACTATCCCACTTCCAACACTTTCTACGCGGTTGTGTTAATGCATTAGTTTCTGTTTCGGTATCAGACGACTTTTCACTAAATGAACTGTTAATTTCTTCCACCATTATTACTTTTAAAGAAAGTTTAAAGGATCGATACGCTTTTCGAGATTCTTCTTCAATGTTTCGATTGAAACTAACTAGAGGAGAGATTTGTATTGAAACATTCGCTTATGTTATGATATTTGTCACAGAGGGCACAGCTGCATCTAGGCTGTGTATACATATTCTATTACGTCGGAATATTCAAACACATCCAGGCAGTACAGAAGACTCGAGTCTTTAAGTTTCAAGCTCAAGCGTTGAGGACACCAGTTCTCACAGCTCAAGGTTCAAACCTGGAAGGCTCCAGCGTTTACGACTGAAGTCGCGACTCGAGCCTTCAAAGCTCAGGACTCAGAGCTCATTTTCACAACACTATTTAACCTTGAGAAAATTCGTTAAACTTTCACAATTTCAAGAAAATGTGGTTTCTCCGTTACCACGGGCAGAAAATTTTTTAAATTTTTGCTATATATCATTTCCCGTAGATTTTTTCACGCTGATTTCAAATCTGGTCTCAAAATTGTCTACGACCTCTGGTTTTCTCAAGAAATCGATTTTTGTGAACAGAACTAATGCAATCATTTTTCGTTGAAATGATTTGATAACCCACTAGTTTGAAGGTATATTGTATTCTCATATATCATAAAAAACACAATAATATTAAACATAATGAAGTATTTGAACGTTTATTTGACGTATATCACTTGACGAACGATCACCCGACGCGACGTATCGCTGCGATTGCCGCTAGCACTCCTTGTAGGCTATGTGTGACTGTAATGTAATTTAAATTAGATATCTATTTTCCATGATTATATTTTCATTTACACAGTAAGTAAGGTAAGTATTGTAAGGAGGCTCGGAGACTCGACACGACACGTCGTGATTTGTTGCTCGCTCGCAGGGAACTGTTTATTTAACAAAATCTGAACGTAACATACATTTGTTAACAAAAGCACTAACGCAACGCATAAATCAATAAAATTATATATAACAGCATTGTTCGGGATTCGAATTATGGGATTTGCCGGCCGTTACGCCAACCGTCGAGCTACACTTGCTCTGCCTGTTTTTCATAATGTTTAGAGTCGCGTAGCGATCGCTCGTTACCGTTGCGTACGGCCGCGAGGTGTTTGTAAGCGCCCATCACCGGTAAATCCCATAGTTTGAATCTCGAACGTTGCGTCTTCCCGGATCATGCGATCGATCCGGAATCAATCGCGTGCGACCCCGCCTGCCGTTTCGGAGAATATTTAAAGGCCCTCCCTTGGCGGAGCGAGTCTCTTTTCAGTTCAGTCATTCGAGACCACCCGATTATTCATTTCGCACGTTCTAATCTTTTGTTTGTTCGCGAAAATCACTGCGCTTTATTTCTCGCAATCCTAATTCGAAGTTTCTTTCGAGTTGCCACCGATCCTCATTCTTCCGCGTCGCGATCAGTGCGTCTGCCCGCGTCAAGATTTCCGACGGCGCGTTGAAGATCTCCGTTCGCGGCGGCCCTCGTCAAGGGAAGCACAAGAGTTCCGTCGAGCAAAGGATAAGGCAGAATCTCGCACGAGCAAGATATCCGCATTTCGAGACTTCGGCGATTCTATAGATCAACAAGTTTGAATAAAGTGCAGTGTTAACCAATCTGGAATTAATCTCTCTCCCTCATTCTCACGATCCTTGTAATTGCCGTCCTAGCGCGCTCATAGCTGAGCGGTTCCAGCGTCAGGCGCCTCCGACCGTCGGTCGACGCCGAACAAACATAAATAAATAAAATTATATATAACAAATAAACATATGAAACACTCAAGTCATCTAAACGGTGGTATAAACATTCTTACAGTATTTAATCTTTTTAACTTACTTCTCATCAACGAATTCTTTAACTTCTAGTGATACCTTATTCTTATTTTTTAACCGACTTCGAAAAAGGAGGAGGTTACTCAATTCGATCTGTATGTGCCTTTTTTTCGCTTTTTTTTCTATGTATGTTCACCGATTACGCCGAGATGGATGGACCAATCGGAACGAAACCTTTTGCATCTTGTAGAGTATGTTCCCGGGATGGCCCCGTGCAAAAAAATTTTACATTTTTTTATTAATTACGAATTTATTTGCGGAAAATGTAGGGTGGTGGTACCGTTGTGAACCCCGCTGAATGTTAGACATTAGGAACAGTTATCGATTGCGGCTTTCAGACTTTCAGATATGTATAAATTACGATTGGAATGTGACGGCTGACAGAGATAAAAAAAGTGTGAAATAAAAAAAAAACTTTAAAAAAAAAATTAAACCGACTTCGAAAAAATTTCAAAAAGTATAAAAAAGTGTGAAATAAAAAAAACTTTTTAAAAAGAAAAAACGCACTAAAAAGTATAAAATAATTTCCATTTAATTTATGTGAATACACACGAACTTAAATACAATACAATCTTTTCGGAGGCGGCGCAAAATTGAAAATTGTCGACACTGGAAATTACGAAAATCCTTAAATTCTTGTAAATACTAATATATTTATATGTATTTAAGTAATATATTTGCTCCGCCTGCGAAAAGATTGTATTGTATTTAAGTTCGTGTGTATTCACATAAATTAAACGGAAATTATTTTATACTTTTTAGTGCGTTTTTTCTTCTTAAAAGGTTTTTTTTTATTTCACACTTCTTTATGCTTTTTGAAGTTTCTCCGAAGTCGGTTTAATTTTTTTTTTAAAAGTTTATTTTTATATCACCAGAAGTTAAACCTCGTCACTAGTCTCCGAAGAAAGGGGGGGATGCGACGAGACAACGACTCGTCGCGAGTCGCGTCTAGGCCTAAGAGTAAGAGCGACCGAACGGGAGTCATATTTGTAGACTTTGCCGAAACTGGCCCGCACCAATCACCGCGAAGAATCAGCCGCGACGCGAGGGGCACTCTTCGTGGTCCGTGCTTTCGTCTTCTGTCTATATAAGGCAGAACGAGACGAATTCTCACCGGAGAGCAGATCATCATTCATGCTCATTCGCTCGTTGACTGCGGTCGCGTCAACCGTGTAGATTGCTATCCATAGTGTTCATTTCCATTATTGGCCTCGGTCGCGTGCTCATTGTGAGTTTCGCTCTCTCCAGAGCTCTATTATTTCTTTGAAACGTTCGTTCTTCGAAATGAATTCGAATTGAATTCTTGTATCGATCTCTATTACGGAATCGATTTCGGAAATAAAACGGTGTTAGTGTTCTTCCTCCTGCCTTTGGCAGCCTAACCTGTCTTTTTCAAGACATCTGAAACACCGTCCATTTCACCTAATTTCACTCAAAGTGAACGATCCAGCCGGGAACCACGTTCCAGCTACCTGCGACCAAGATGGCCGCGTGGTCGGTCTGAAGCAGAAACTTTCATCCGACGTGACTGGCAACACGCCAGTCCGTCTCTCGGGTGATCTCTCGAATAATTATGGGCCCAAAAGGCTAAAAACTGACGACATGACGAACCCCAACTCCAGCAACTCTGGACAAATCGGTTCAAACATCCCGACGACCAACCGTTTCGCCATCTTCTCCACTGATGCCTACAAGGAATTTGCAGACAATACAGGCAAACCTACCATTGAAGTAAGTTCGAAAACCAATTCAAATCGCAACCCAATAATTCATTCTGTTAATTCAGTTGCTACTGTTCGCCCTCCCCCCATTTACATCAAAATCGCCAAAAGCGAAGTGATTAAATTCAGTAACAAACTGGAATCTGAAATCGGAAAAAACTTTTTCATTAAATTCCTTGGCAATCAGGTCAGATTGCACTCTAGCGACGTGAAATTCTTCTCAGAAGCAAAATCGGCTTTTCAAAAAGCCGGTTTGAAATTTTACACTTTCGCTCTTCCCTGCGAGAAGCCTCTCACCACTGTATTGAGGGGTCTCCCTCAAATTGACCCAGAGTCAATAGCCTCTGAGCTTAACGCTTTCAAACTCAACCCCTTGAGCGTTGTCTCCTTTCGTTCATCTCAAAGCAATCCGCTTTACAAAGTCACGTTTCCCCCTGAAACAAAGCTGTCTCAGGTAAAGTCTGTTGGGTTCCTGTACCACTGCAGAATTTATTGGAAAAAATTTATCAAGTCCAAAAATTACACACAACGTTACAGGTGTCAAATCTTCGGGCACGCCAGTGCAAATTGTTTTAAAACGCCTAAATGCGTTAAGTGTGGCCTCGACCACCTCTCCAAAGACTGTGTAAAAGCAGCTGAAGTCCCTGCAAAATGTGCAAACTGTGCTGGCAATCATACTGCCAACTTCGCTCAATGTCCCAGTCTAATTTCTTATATTGATAAAAGGTCTACAGTTCGAGTCCCTCGGGCTACTCCTAATCGTCGTTCACAGGTTCTGACTCATTTGAAACAGCATCGGAATCATATTGAAACGGCTAATGCCAACGGGAATTGAACTTTTAGCGAGGTGGTAAGCGGCCTGACCCCTCCAGTAATTATCAATACCAACTCCGCTCCCCTCGATTCTACAGAAACAGGGGAATTTCTGAAAGAAGCGATCCTCTTCCTCAAGAGAGCCATTTCAGTTGTTAAAGCAATTCGCCCAAAACTTGCTTCATGCTCAACAATACTCGATAAGCTAGAAGTCATATTTGACGCTGCTCAATTGCTTTTCTCATAGTTGCCTTCAACCGCAAACTACCTGATAAAATCATGTCATGGAACGCCGATTCCATTCTCCCCAATTTGACTGAATTCGAATCATTTATGATCAATAGCAACGTTTTGATCGCCTTGATCCAAGAAACATGTGTAAGAGAAAATTATACGGAAATCAGAAACGATGTCTATTTTCTCGTATTCGTCTGACAACTGAACTGTGTTCTTCATGACGCGCTATTATTTCTGAAAAACAGTGAAACGGCTCGAGCAATCGTCGCGGCAACGTGCACCGATCAACAACGTGCCCCGATCGGCAACTACTCACACACACCTCACACACACCTCACACACACTCACACATACCACCAGCGGCAACCTCTTACACATGGTTGTCTCCTTCCATGGATATCTATCACTTACCAACTATAATATTGTTCGTAACGACGGAATCGCTAGTAGGATTGGGGGAGGGGTTGCCATCTTTATACATAAAAACCTCCACTTTCACCCCCTTCAACTCCCTACTGTCAATAACCTTGAAGCTGTTGCCATTAAGCTGATCAACTTCAACCTAATTCTACTCTCAGCCTACTGTCCTAAACAATTTCTTGATGCTGCTGCATTAAATACCATTACCAATTTCAAACTTCCATTTGTGGCAGGTGTTGACCTCAACGCAAAGCATACGTCCTGGAACAATAAAGTTAACAATCTCAATGGTAAGTGTTTCGGATGGAGACTGGTTGCATTCGGACGAGGAGACTGCGAGATGGATGCCACGTGTGGTGAAGAAAAGTTCACTATGATTGTGTCACCACGTTTGGTTTATTGGTTTCTCGCGAGGCCTGATATGCGTCCAAGACACTCGCGGAACGACTATATGAATCGCGGGCACGATTTATGTTAACAACGTTACGCAAAACGAATGGAAAGCCGACAAGATCACTGTTTGTTCGCACTGATACAAGAGGTTGCTTTCTGTAGCACGTCCGGAAGGCGAGAGAGCGATCGACGTCGAGCGGAACATCGAGAGTCGATGCTCGTGGTGGGGACGATCAGAAAAAGTGTCCTGAACGGTTGTTTGTTCTCGAATATTCTGTGTACGTGCTATACCGAAACAGCGTACACGGCGGTACTCATTTTCGCTGAGCCGGTCGCTGGAATCTCGCGGTTTTGTTTCCGAAGGCATCGAACAGTAAGCTACTGGAAAATCATATGTTGAGCCACAGTTACTCAATGATCTCCACTTACCCACACTTACTTTCCAACAAATTGTACCCCATCCACAATCGACTTCTTTTTGGCTGATACTTTCAATGATCTCCAATGCGAGACATCCGATGACCTATCCTCGGACCACTGTCCAGTGTTGTTGTTGCCAGAGATTAAACACTCATTTGCCACCTCTTCCTCAGTCACTGACTTGGACTTGTACCGCGAACATGCGAGCAAAATAAGCATTTCTCCTATCATCAACTGAACCGATGATATTGATCACAAGGTGACTCTATTTCAACGGTTACTTAAATCCTGTTTCTTCAAGGCTACCTCGTTTGTAAACACACCTGACAAACATGTCAAACCTGACGAGAAACTCAAGTTTCTTATTCGTCTACGCAACTCTGCCAGAAAGCATTGGCAACGAACCGCCGATCTGACTTCATTTGAACAATACAAGCAGCTATCAAAAAGCATGCAACGACGAGTGAGATTTCTCAATAGCCAGCGCATCCAGACTGAAATCAAAAGAGTAGTTAATTCTCTTACCTTCTGGCCTGTCTTCAGAAAAATCATGAAAAAGCCGATCTACATTCCTCCACTCATCGATTATTCAGGGAATTTTCATGATTCGAACTCCACTAAAGCTCAATTACTGGCAGATCAATTCTGCAAAGTATACAATGAGGCTTACAATAATAATAATAATAATAATAATAATAATTTTTTTTTTTTGAGGAGGGGGAAATGCGTTTACGCACCATAGGAACAGGTATCGTCCCGTGTGTGGGGCTCTCGGCAGCTTGTCACTCTACCCACTAAAACCCAAACCTCCGTCGAGCAGGCGCTTGCTCCCCCGGAACCGCCTTTCGGCATTACTTCGGAGGGCGCCCTTCCTTAAGCCCATTTTGGGCTAACCAACGTCACTCAGCGCCGGAGTGGGCGCTCTACCTTCCTCTTCTCTTTGTTTTTGGCGGAGGATGGTTTCTGCAAAATATGCCACCCCTGCCCAGTTCTTTGGGTTGCGCAACATCACCTCCACGATGTTGTCGGGAGTGATGTCGCAGCCCACTAACTCCGTGACCCTCTGCCGCTCCGCCCACCACCTTCGGCATTCGAAGAAAGTATGGAGGACGTTGTCGCGGGGAGAGTCGCCATATTTACAGTCGGGGTCCGGTACCTTCCCGATGGTGTGTAGGAAGGCACGGAACAACCCGTGCCCCGTCAGGAGTTGGGTGAGATGGTATCCCACTTCTCCATGCTCTCGTTTAAGCCAGGTGTCCAGTCGGGGGATGACCCTCCTGGTCCACCTGGCGGTTGTTGTCGCCTCCCATCGGGCTTGCCAAGTCTCGATGGTGGCGATACGGGCATTCCTCGCCGTTTCATCTTTGTCCTGAGCAAGCTTGTTGGCGTGAACGTACTTCCGTTCTTGGGCGATGAGGTCGATAGGAATGACCCCCGCGACGACCAGCACCGCAGCCTCCGAGACCGTGCAATAGGAGCACGCGATACGGAGTGCACCTCTCCGCTGCACTGCGGCCATGCGCTTGCGATACTTCTCGTATCGCAAAGCATCGGCCCAAACCTCTGCGCCGTAGAGCATGACAGACTCGGCGGTTCTGGGTAGAAGACGCCTCCTAGCCGGTGTCGGCCCACCGATATTGGCCATCAACCTACTCAGAGATGTAACACTGACGCCGCCTTGTCCGCTCTACGCCGAATTTCCTCCCAGAAGGTGAGCCGAGAATCGAGCATCGTCCCCAAGTACCGGACCGCGTTTTTCGTCGAGACCGTCACGTGCTCCATCTGCATATTCCTGATCAGGGGGATGCGTTTCTTGGTAAGTAGCACGATTTCGGTCTTGGCTAATGCCAGCTGCAACCCATGGTCGCTCATCCAAGAGCGTATACGTCGCATTGCCTGATTTAGCAGCCATTGTGCCCGCTCGACATTGCGAGCGATGATCAACATGGCAGCGTCGTCCGCGTATCCAACCAGGTCAACCCCCTCGGGCATTTGGATCCTCAGGAGACCATCGTAGGTAATATTCCATATGTCAGGTCCGGAGATCGAGCCCTGGGCCGCCCCCGAGGTGATCTCCTTTCTTGCCGGGCCGTCCTCGGTGGTATAGGTGATGGAGCGGTTCCTCAGATAGTCGTCGAACAATCTGAGGAGGTACTTGGGTACCTTGAAATCCCGCTCCATGGCAGTTAGGACATCGCTCCACCTCACCGAATTAAAAGCATTTTTCACGTCAAGCGTGACCAGCAGACACACGGGGCGGGTGTAGTGATTTCCCCTTTCCGCGCTCCTGGCGGCATTCACCACCTCCTGAATGGCGTGGATGGTGGATCTCCCTCTTCTAAAGCCGTATTGCTTTTCGGAGAGATCTCCCGCAGCTTGAACTGCCGCGTGGAGTCGAGGTCGTATTAGTCCCTCCAGGAGCTTCCCCGCCGTGTCCAACATACTAAGAGGTCTGTAGGACGACGGGGAATCCACCGGTCCTTTGCCCTTTCTGATCAATGCCAATCTCGCTGTCTTCCAGCGGGAAGGGAACTTTCCCGCTTTCAGGCAGGAGTTGTACATTTCCAGCAAGAGGCATGGGTTACTTTTAGCTACTGCCTTCAGCACTTCGGCTGGAAGGCCGTCCGGCCCCGGGGCCTTCCTTGGCTTCATAGCGCGCACCGCGCTCGAGAGTTCCTCCTTGGTGAAGAGGGGAACCTCCAGCGTCTCCTCCGTTCTTGGGCGGTCAGGTCTCCTTTCGTGCGTGGGGAATAGGCCATCGACGATACGGTCGACAGTTCTGGCATCTAGGGGGGCACTGTTGGAATACGCTCCCAACTTGCGCAGGACTATTTTGTACCCTAAACCCCAAGGATCGTTGTTAAGATCCTCGCACAAGACTTTCCAGCATCGGCGCTTACTCGCATCGATGGCCCGGCGGAGCTCGTGTTTCGCCGTCTTATACGCCGCGGCCTCCGGGGCTGCGTCGCGATCGCGTCGACGAGCTCTATGCGCGAGCCGTCTGAGCTTATGGCACTTCCGCCTCAGCTCCGCGATCTCGTCCGTCCACCAATAAACAGGGCGCCTGGCGTCGCGTTGCACTTTCCTCGGCACAGCCGCTCTACAAGCCCGGTGGATGGCGCTCATCACAGTGTCCACCACCAATTCTGCTCGCTCAGGGAGGGGCATATTCGTCGGTATCCCGTCTAGGGCTCGCTGACCGTGTACTAGGGCCGGAGACAGCTTCTCGATGTTCATCCTGGCTACATTCCACTTGGGTGAACCCCGGTGTTGGTGGGCCCTGGCTGGCACGGCATCCCGCACACGGAACGTGATGTACTGGTGATCGCTAGCTGTGTAGTCCTCAATCACCCGCCAGTCCTGCACCCGTGCAGTCAAGTTTTCCGTAGCCAGGGAGATATCGATGATGGTTTGGCGATAGCCTGGCCTCCGGAAGGTAGAGACCGACCCAGTGTTTAACACCACCAGGCCGAGTCTGGACGCCATATCCATGACATCCCCACCCCGGGAATCAGGCCAGGCTTCTCCCCACTCGAGAGCTTTGGCGTTGAAATCCCCAGCCACTATCAGCTCGCCCTCCATGTTGCGGCACGCGTCTTCCAGGCCCTGGAGTTTGGCCCGGAAGTCTCCAATTCTTTCATTTGGGGTGAGGTACACACTGACGTATGTCACGTCCTTGGCCCTCGCCCAAACGAAACCGCTGCCGGATCCATGGGATGCGACATTGACTCGTCGCAAATCCGGGATCCATATTGCGGCCGTGCCAAGCGCGTCAGCGTGCCATCCTGGCCCGACCTCGTCCCGGTATTGCTCGCTCACAAGGACGATGTCTGCATTGAGCTCAAGGCGGATCTGAGTTTGGAGGCACTGCGCTGCCCTGCACCTGTTCAGATTACACTGAATCACTCCAACCGATACCATTGATCTCGCCATTGATTACGGTCTCGCTTCAGCCAGCGCTTTACGGAAAGCGTCGCAGCCCCCCGAGCCAGGTATATGTCTCCGAGCGTCAGGCTTCCCCGGTTCCTCATTGCAGAGATAGCACAGAGGGTCGCCAACGCAGACCTGCGACTTATGGCCCTCTTTGCCGCACTTAAAGCAGGCCTTGCTGCGATCCGGGCCTTTGCAGCTGTGGCTCTGGTGGCCAAAGCCCAGGCACCTAAAGCACCTGGGAACCACCGCGCGCCTTCGGATGCGACAATTAATCCACCCGATCTTAATACGCGCGGCGCCCAGCAACTTCGTGGCGGCCACCTCGTCCACAAAGGCTATTGCCGCTCTCTGCTCCCGCCCGTTTGGCCTGGTCAGGGTCACCTGCAGGTGCCCGGAGTATTCGCCCAGGGTCCGAGTCAGAGCCTCCTGTACCTCCTCTTTTGTGGTGTAACTGTCCAGATCTCTTATCTCCAGGCTAGCTCTGGGGATAAGTTCCCGGACAGTGCTGTCTGCTCCAACGGTCTTCTTCAAGGCTTCCGAGAAGGCCGTGCGGGCGCCTACCGTGGTCTTTTTTAGTTCCACGAGCACATCTCCCGTCCTCGTGCGTCGTACGGATCGTATGTCGACGCCGCTCTCCTCGGGCTTAACGGTTTGGCGGACTTTCCCGAGTATGTCCGCATACGTCTTCCCGCTTGTCGGTTTAAGGATAATCGCTTCGGGGCGGGGTTTTCTCTTAGCAACCCGCCGCTCCTTATCATCTTTAGAAGGTACAGTAGCCCTATTTTTCAAGAGTTCTTCTTCCTTCTTTTCTTTCTTCGCTTTCTTCCTCTTCTTTCCCTTCCTCTCTACCTTAGTCCACTCCTTTGGACTGGGTCCCTCTTTTTTCTTTTTGGACTCAAGGTGTGTCGTGGAGAGAGGGGAAGTGGCACCCCTCTTTTTTTCCCGTCCCATCCTGTGGCGTGTTTGCTTGAGCGAGTCGCGCCTCGGTTGTTGTCTCTAATGGGCCTCTAGCTGCTACCTGGCCTAGTTGTACTAGGCGTCTGATGGCGGAAAGGCTCTTCTTTCTAAAAAATCGGCAGCTGTCAAGAACCTCGAACAGCTTAGGTAGGCCGTCTTTAATGGTCCTTGAGATGTTGGGCTGCTTTGTAAGTGCTCCCGTCATCTCCCGTATGAGACTCATCATCACCTCGTGCCTCCGCTCCGCTTTCTCTTCCGCCTCGGCGATTTCTTGCCAGACGGCGGTAAAGCCGTCGGTTGGCTCAGCCTCGCTAATACCTGCCTGTCGCTCTGTCCCCTCGATTAAGGGAGTCCGTGTGGGATCCTGTGCAGTGGGTCCTAGCCCTGTTGGCGCATCCCCACCCAAGATCCCTACATCGGAGTTTCCTCCATCTCTGCCAGGCGTATCCCGATCTGGAAGATGCCGCGATCTCCCCGGGGACGGGTTAGATGGCGGAGTCCTTTGGAGCATCGAGCTCTTCGCGAACACCTGCGATTCCCCCACTACATCCATGTTTTAGTTGTTTTTGCGTTTATTCATGTCTATATCAGTGTAAATCCTTACGACGGTTCGCACCGCTATGGGACCCCTACCGCAGTAGGGGTGCTATCCCCGCCGGAGTTTTTACCCTAGTTACGCCACGCCAAAGCCGAGAAGCGGTTTATCAGCTGGCCAAGCCTATTGACGTGGAAAAAATGACTCTACAAAAAATTAAAATAAGATGTTAAAGGTTTAACGTCACCCCTATCGAAGGGAGGCACCGGATCCGAGCCGGATATTCCCCCAACTTCAGGCTAGACGGTGCGCTGGTTTGCCCCCCAGCGCTCAGGGTATGAGGAAATACTGGCCAGGTAATCCTCCACCCCTGCGCCCGAATTCACGGCTTCAACCCCCGAATAGGCTCCAGTCAGCTGAGGGTAGCGGTTTCTCCACGTTAAACATGTAAGTGTTGCCACATACAGAGGTCAGGTACAGACATATCCCTCAGCCCCGGTCGGGAGGCTACTACTCCTCCCTTGGATAGTCTACGGGGAATATCCACCGCGAACCGGCCGCAGCCACATTTATACATACATTCACACATACATTCATACCGTACCCAGGAACGCTGGGGACTGTAAACCAGGCAGCGCTCCGGAGTACACCCCTCGCTCTGTTAGCACACGCCGAAACGTGTCCCAGGGTCCGCCACGAGGAGGTGGAGTGAGAGGATTTAGACCTTGGACATCCCTCGAATAGAGAGAACGGACCGACAGTGGATCTGAATCGCCACTGTAGGCGCCCAAGATCCTAGGACCCCAATAATAATAATAATAATAATAATAATAATAATAATAATAATGATAACGATAACGATAACGATAACGATAACGATAACGATAACGATAACGATAACGATAACGATAACGATAACGATAACGATAACGATAACGATAACGATAACGATAACGATAACGATAACGATAACGATAACGATAACGATAACGATAACGATAACGATAACGATAATGATAATGATAATGATAATGATAACGATAATGATAATGATAAGGACTAGCTTTCCCCGCCACGCGTTGCTGTGGCTCAGAATTTTTTAAATTTATGTTTTTACCTGTCACGGATGTGACATTTATATGTTTTATTATTATTATTTTATTATTTATACATCAGTGTTTTCGCAAACGTGCCACATTCACATAACTTGAAGTAAGCAGTTAGCGTTGTAGTTGTCCAGTGGAAAAAGTCGTCAAAACTTTTGAAGGAATGGACTTTTTCGTATGCTGATTTCTCATAAACGTCTGGTTCAAACCCCAGCTTTCTACGTTTAACCGTTCTCGATTGATGCCGTCACAAACAGACAGACAAACACGGTTTTAGCTTTCTATGTTTAGTCGTTCTCAATTGATCCTTTTACAAACATACAGACAGACACGATCTTATGAAAGTAATAGTTTGAAAGGTTGATATACATGTCATAAAATTTAATTAAAGCCTTAACCTACTGCAATGCTTCTTGATACACGACATTCTTGACGGTCCTATTGGAAGTGCAAATGAATAGGTGAGAAGGGCTGGTAACTCGAGAACAGGCGACGTAAAATTGTCCGTGAGAGAAACAATCCGACCTAACATCTATCCCGGCAATCTGCAACATCTGTCCCTGAGCTTTATTAATGGTCATTGCGAAGCAAACGCTAATCGGAAACTGAATTCTTTTAAATTGAAAGGGGAAGTTGGTTGGGATGATTGGGATCCTAGGAATAAAGACCATTTCACCCTTGCCACTACCTGTCAGGATCATAGCATGAATGACATGGCGGTGAAGGGCCTTAATTAACAATCTCGTGCCGTTACAAAGCTTGGGGGGGTTCAAGTTCCTCATCAACATTACAGGGACACCAATTTTAACTTTAAGAATATGAGCGGGAAGCCCGGGAACAGCTATTGACTCTAGGAACTCTGTAGGGTATTGAACAGACTCATCTGCAGTTACTGTACTGTTCAAAGACCTGTAGTGCATTTCTTCAGCTTCAAACATATCGAGCACTGCCGAGTTGATCGAGTTGGCCTGATCATTCGTTAGTGTTAGGATGGCTCTGTTACAGAGCCACTGCTCAGACTGATTAGATATGTTAGCAGCATCAGGGTACACTCGGGAGATCAGGTCTTCAATTGTTGACACAACATTACAGAGCTGGGGTGACAGTGTCACATTGTCATCGCTGCCGATAGTGCCATCTCCTATTCTGAGTAGGAGAGAAGAGAAGCTGGCACTCTCCTCGCTGCCGCCAAGTTGAACACTCATGTTGGTGGTGAGAGTCACTTTTTCGATGGCAGGCCAAATAGTGGACTGTTCCAAACATGCATTAACTTCGTCGGCGCGGGTACCTCGGTAAACGACTGGCAAGATTTGTCGGAAATCTCCAGAAAACAAAGTGGTGATACTTCCCATGACAGTATTCGTAGATCTAATGTCCCTAATAGTGCGGTCCACAGCCTCGATTGCCTTCTTATTGGCCATGGTACACTCGTCCCAGACAATTAGATGGCAGTCTTGAATCACCTTAGCCAGGTCACTGTTTCTGGAGATATTACAGATTGGGGTCTCGCTCCTATCTAAGCCTATAGGGATTTTAAAAGTCGAGTGGGCTGTCCGACCTCCAGGAAGTAGAGTAGCTGCAATCCCAGAGGATGCTACAGCTAACGCTATCTTTCCTGAACTCCTAACTTTAGCCAGGATTAAATTTTGAGGAGATGGCATGGAGTAATGAGAGAGAGGCTGGCCTCCATTGGATTGGACAGCCTCTTCTAACAGTGCTAAGCCCCTATCATAGCAGTGTTCCTCAACATCATGGGAAGACGTGTCTATAGACCTCCTTCGCCAGTCCCTAAACACATCCTCACAAAGACTTCTTTTAAATTGGTGCCAGAGTTCAAGAGGGTCTGAGGGACTACAGAAAATTAAAATGATGGCAAACAGTTCTCTCAGCTTTCTGGGGCTATCAGAGACTGCTGCCTCTGTCAGAGTTTGATGCCATTGCTCATCATCCTCTAACAGGCCTAGACTTCGACAGGCAGCCTGATAGGTTGGCTGGACCACGCCATTAATTGTCTTTAGGCTGGCGAATGAAGTGGGGCCTCGGATATTGTACAATAGCATCCTAAGGTGGAAACACTCTGTGTTATTGGGGTGGATGGTGAAAACTCGCCCAATAACATGCTCTTTCTTTACTCCTGGATGTCCTTCCACGGGTGTGCCCTGCTTTCTACGACAGAACTCTCCTCTTTGTCGGTTGAAAGTGTAGTACGAAGGAACTTCCTCGTACAGGAGTGTACTGGCAAAGGCGTCCTTTGTACACACCTTAAAGAAGGCCAGCAATGTGGTGTTTTTAGGGTTTTCCAGCCTTTCCTGAAGGTTTTCAGGCTGGAAGTAAACCCTCTGGCCACTCTCCAAGTGAATATCCAAGCGGATCACTGGAGGAAATCTCTCGTGGATGTGAAATGAGAGAATACGCCACACAGCCTCGGAGGTGCTAATGTATCTTCCGCTCTGATAAGTCGTGATCTCGTCCCTATTGTTCCTAACACCAAAGGTAGCCTGGTCACTACCTTTGTTCACATATTTGCAAATGTATTTTATGGACTGGACGCTGCTACAAAACTCTACATTAATATGGGCTTTTAAAGTTCTCGAAAGGACAGGGGAATAGGGAACTACCCAGGAATTGTCTACGATAATATCACGGCCACCGTACCTAAGTGTCGCAGTAAACCCGCCCTGAGCGGGAGACCTTCGCTTGTAGGTAGGATAGCCATCATCTCCAGTGATGGTTTCCCTCACGAATGCTCTGGGGTACTTCTTGCTACACCGACCTTCTCTCATACACGGTGACAGCAAGTTGAGAAAACCACAGGGCCCATGAACCATGTGGTTTTTAACAACACTGTAGAGTTCTGGGTCCTGTGCAGGGTCGGGAAACTCAGCTCGGATCACGTCATCGATCTGAGCTGGCCTGATCTTTTCTCTCAGCCAGAGAAGAATGTGGGCATGGGGGAGGCCTCTCTTCTGCCACTCAACCGAGTACATGTAGCAGGAAGCAGCTCCAAATAACTGATTTTTTGTTAGTAAATTAATCAGGACTTTGAGTTTCAGGTTAAAGACCCGAGATACTACATCATGTCGATCTTGGGGGCCTTGACCTGGCAGAAGTTCCCTTACTATTTCACCCCACCGTGGATTAGTAGTAAAAGTAATAAATAGATCAGGTCTCCCGTATTTGCGCACGTAGCAGAAGGCGTCCTGGGTACGTTGGTGCATGTACCTAGGGCCTCCTGTGAAGGTAGAAGGCAAGATTACCAACTGGCCCATATTTTGCGGGTCCTCATCCGTGCCCAAGGCATCTCGGAGGTGAATATAACTTTCCATCCTCAGTCTTGTCTGATTAGTTCTAAGATACGTCAGTCGCTCGGTCTCTATCTTGGCATACATATCTACCCAAAACTGATTAGTGAGTTGCCTATAATAGATTAGGGGATTAAACTCATTTTGACGGATCATCATCCTATACGCATAAAATTGGAGGGCCGATGTTTTCTTGCGGTCGTTTTCCTCGCCAGTGGTGGGGTCAACTTGGAAAATCAAGAAGTTGTAGCCGTCCTCCCCTCTGGGAAACATAAGAGGGTACTGGAGAGCGTCATAGGAGCGGTGGGTCTCTGATATTCTCCTCAGCTCACCACCCCTGCCACTGATGATAATATCACGACAGCTACACTCCTGGTTGACCAGCAACACCGCTACCTCGTTAGTAGTGGGTTCGTTATACCGACCCCTGTGTTCCCCCCGAGGACGTCTATCAGCTTGAATAACTAATTGCAAATCCGGAATTGCTCCGGCAGGGAGGGTATCAACGGCGGACTTAAAACTCTGAACATAAGAATTGCTGTTGTGTAGCATTTCTTGAAGTTCCCTGAGCAAGGCAATGTTCATATTGGTAAAATTACCTGCTCGTTGCTCAGCCTGAGAGAGATAATCTGCAATGAAGTACAATTGCAGAAATTTCGGTTGAATTTCATTTTCGGAAGGCAAGAGGAATCCGATTAAATGATAAACTTGCCCTTGGACTTTAAAAGTAGGCATGAAGTTACCCTCGGATATAACATTTGCTCCAAATGAGGTCATTTGAAATGCAGAGTTATATGAATGTACTTTTTTGAAGAAATGACGCGATTCAGGCCTATCACCGGTCAATAAAGAATTAAGTGGCTCTGGAGGCGACTGAATTAGGGGCAATCTGACCTTGCCAGAACTACAACACATTCCAACAGTCTCTCCCTTCCACTTCAAAGCATTGCAAAAGACACACACGCGTTCCATTCGTCCAATATCAGACTCCACGTGATAATTAATTAATGGATTATATTGAAATCCACCCATGTCTTTTCTTATCCACGGCAGCAGAGCAAGTCCCTCCGGTTGTTGTCCAGCGCCCAATAGACCAGGTTGGTGTCCTTCATTTGGTCTTCTTTCTTGCACCAACACTGCCTCATCACTTCTTCGAGTCGTATGTCTGAGGCGGTCTAACTCCAGACGAACTTCCCTTTGTGTAGAACTTTCTCTACTCCGTGAAGCCGAATGCCGCGCTCTATCAGAGGTGAAACGTAGCTCACGCTCAGCCTCCGATTCAGTAGCTCGCGATCTTGAAAGTCGAGCTCTATTAGAAGCTAAGCGTTCGTTACGTTGAGTTTCTGATTCTCGGAACCTGAGAGTAGATTGTATTTCTCTCGTATCTCTCCGGCGTTGTTGACGTTGGAGATCGGTCTCGTTTTCTCGAACACACCTGACTTTAGCGGCATTGTGCGATCTCCTTCCAAGATTCGGTCGCTTGCGAGATGGCATGCGTTCGTTACGTTGAGTTTCTGATTCTCGGAACCTGAGAGTAGATTGTATTTCTCTCGTATCTCTCCGGCGTTGTTGACGTTCGAGATCGGTCTCGTTTTCTCGAACACACCTAACTTTAGCGGCATTGTGCGATCTCCTTCCAAGATTCGGTCGCTTGCGAGATGGCATAGTGCAAACGATTAAAGATAAAAAAGGATAAAAAAGGAAAAAAGATGCAATAAAGAAATAAAAAAGAGATAAAAAAGAGGTAAAGAAGGGGTAGGATGAGTAGAAAGGGAAAAAAGGGTAGAAAAGGGTTAAAAAGGGTAATAAGGGTAAAAAAAAGTAGAGAGCGTTTTGGATTCTCAAAGTAGCAGCAGCGTCTTGGTGTCGACTAAAGCTAAAATTTGAAATTCATACCCGCGTGTGTTCAAATTAATCCTAATTGATTAATTAATCATAGTACATCATATACATAGTTAAAGTGATAGTTAAAAGTGAAAAAAAACATCTAGAAAGGATACGGATAGTGGGAAACTTCACAGAAATCCTCCCATCCAGGAAGGCACCCCGAGAGGAGAAATCCGAAGGGGTTGACCCGGGTACAACGGAAAAAGTGAAGGAGGGAGTAGTCTTACAAGGGAGAAGGCAAAATTTGAGATTTTTCAACGAGTTTCGCACGGAAAGTCCGTGGAATTCTAATAGAATAATAATAATAAAAATGGATCAATTTTAGAAAAAGGGGGATTCCTCAAAAAAGGAGTAAAAAGCGAGGTAGGGGGTTACGAGGCCTATCCAAAACCAGTTTTAATTCGAAAATCGGACAGAAATTAAAGCAGTAATAACGATTATTAGAAATTCGTTAGAGTAAGAGAGAAGTCGGCAGAAAGAGAAAACACTGCACGTCAGCCTTAAGGGAGCGCGTCAGTCAGTAGGAGCGAGCGAGAGCCACGAGGTGCGTAGAGACCTCTCTCTCGCGCCCGTGAGGAAAGACAGAATACAGTGTTCCCGACTTAGTACGAAATAGAGTAAAGGAAAAATAAAAAATCGAGATTTACTACACGAACTTCCGAAGCGGGTCTCGTACGGAAAGTCCGTGGAATTCTGTATAGGCAACTACGGGCTATTCTGTCCGCGGACTTTTTTGTCGAGCTTCGCACGGAAGGTCCGTGGAAAAAATTTAAATTTAAATAAATTTAGAAAAACGGAGAGCCCCTTAGGAGGGTTGTCCCCCCGGGGGTGCGTTATACTAATGCGAGAGAGTGCTGTAGAATAGGAATTGCAATTAGGTTAATAAATAGATAAATAACGAGGTAGGAAAATAATAGAGTTTAATCAGTAAGTAAGATACACAATATTGGCGGATATATAGCAGATTTTACACAAAACTTAGAATTACAATAGATTAAGCGATCAGACATACAATACTTGTAAAGATTAACGAACAATTAAAGGGAAAATGTGATTCAAGGGTAAAAAAAGTAAAAGGGGCAAAAAGGGGTAAGAAATAAAAATTAAATATTGAATGCAGTTGAATACAGTCAATAAGCAAAGCGGTATTCCAAAAAGGCAGACTTTTCTTCACGAAATGCGCAGAAGAAAATTTGTTTTTAATCTTCCAAGCTACCCATATTAATACCACCCAATGCAACACTTTGCTTGCGAGAAACTCGGCCATCTGGCGGTGGCCGCGGTAGCTGGCGCCGCGTGGTCTCTCTCTCTCTCTCTCTCTCTCTCTCTGGAAGGTTTTAGAGCAAACCGCATTCGAAAAAGTCCATTCGATCAAAAGTTATAAGCAGAAATGTGCCGAAAAGATAATAAAATTGTGTCTGTCTGCATGTTTGTAACGGCATCACTTGAGAACGGCTCAACGTAGAAAGCTGGGGTTTGGACCGTTAAACGCGGCTTTGCCACGGGAAGGTTTAAGAGCAAAGAGTATTCGAAAAAGTCCATTTGATCAAAAGTTATAAGCAGAAACGTGCCCAAAAGAGAGCGAAAAAGTTGACTTTTTTCACTAATGAGGTCACAACTTTTGAACCAATAGACTTTTTTGAATGCGGTTTGTTCCTAAACCTTCCCGAAGAAACGCCGCGTCTAACGGTCCAAACCCCAGCTTTCTACGTTGAGTCGTTCTCAAGTGATGCCGTTACATACATACAGACAGACACGATTTTATTATATATAGAGATAGAGACGACGACGACGACGATGATGATAATAATAATAATAATTTGCTTTATTTCAGCCTTACAGCTAAGAAATGCGACTTGGTTTACTATAACCTATCTGTACAAAACTATCTTATTTCACACATGCGATCCATACCTTCTCCCATTCATTTCTGTGTCGCACACATTCCTACCCTGTCCTACTCTTTTAGTATACTAATTAACACTAACCCAACTTACTTCCTTACTTATTGCCTCTCTCCCCATTCCCTATTCCATAACTTTTTCATTTTTGGTTTATTCTCTATGGTTTATTTGTGCACTACTTTTCTCTTTTTTTCCTCAACTTCTCTAACCACTCTTCAACCTTTCTGTCTTTTTTCCCGCTCATTACATCCTCGAGCCTGATCTTTACCCCCATTATCCTGCAATCCCTTGTCAAATGCTCTAGGTTTCATACCTGTCTCCACATATGTCTCATCCTCTTGCGTCTTCCTCCAGCCAGTATCTGTTCCAATTCTCTGAATTCCCGCATCTTACTCGCGCTATGAGCTTATGACTGTCCCCTCTACCCTCCCTGCTCAGATAATCTGGCAACATTCCTATTTTTATGTGTTTATATCTTCCATTGTATTTGGACTGCTCTATCCTTGTATACTGTTCTTGCAGTTGTATTTCTCTGTCTCTACCCTTTAACCTCTCCGTTATCTCTCTCTCTTGCCTTCTCAACTCTTCCACCCCTGCTTGACTCCAACCGTTTCTCTTTAGATATTCCTCCCTTTCTTTTCCGCTTTCGCCCTGCACAATACCAGATTCCTTTTCCTTCAGACATTCGTTGACTAACTTTCTCCCGCCGTTTTTTCTTACTCCTTCTATCTACTTCCAGGCCCTCATTCCAGTCTCTATTCTGAGCATTGCTCTATTTGTCTTTTCCAGCACCAAATATCCTGGGGTACGTACGTCCAGACCTAGAGCCCACTTCAGATACTTCAGCTGTATCCTTTCTACTTCTACTCTTTCCTTAAAGCCCCATAGTTCCACCCCGTATAGTAGTACCCCCAATACCAACCTGTCAAACAAAAACATTCTCATTCGAAAATCGTTCTTGAATTTTCTTTCACCGATTCCCCATACTTGAGCTAAGACCACACTCGCTCTCTTTATCCTTTCCTTTATATGTCCTGCTATCTTTCCGTTGCTTTCAAACTTTATTCCTAAATATACGAATTCTTTGACTTCCTCCACTGCTTCCCCCTTCCACTCCCATCCAGCTTTTTTCACTTTTCCTCTCCCCCTTTTAAAATCATTATCTTCGACTTCTCCGCGTTTAACGTCAACTCCTTTCTGTCCAGGTACCTTTCCAGTCTCTTCATCATACATTTCAGGTCTTCTTCGTTACTTGTCACCGCTACTACGTCGTCTGCATAGGCTAATGACCAGAATCTTACCTTTCCTACTCTTATTCCTCCAACCAGTCCTTTCCTAAACTCTTCCTCCATGTCTGCCAGATATATAGTGAACAGGGTCGGACTGAGCGGGCAACCCTGTCTAAGCCCCTCCTCCGTCCTGACCACCTTCAACGTTTCCTCATATATCTCTTTTACTCTTTCAATTAGTCCTTTTCTTACCCCGCGCTCCTCCATAGTTTCCCACATCTTTCTCCTTTTCACCGTATCGAAGGCTGCTTTAAGGTCCACGAACATGGCGTAAACCTTACCTTTCTTCTCTTTAAGCTCCCTCTCCACTACGTGCTGCAGGATGTATGCATTGTCTCTTTTAAATATGCTTCAACCCCTCTCTTTGGTTCCTCCTTCCCTACTCTCAACCCTCTTATAACTACCTTGTTTTTCCTATCCCTCCTATCTTGTTCCGCCATTTTCCTCCTAATTTTCTTTATTACTTTCCATGTTGCGCCGTTCTCATTTTCTGCTTTACCTCCCTCTCCCTGCTTTGCCCTTTTCTCTATTCTCTCTTCAACCTTTTGTAGGACTTCCCCCATGAATTCTATCTTTTCTTTCTCCCTTCTCTGTCTTTCCTCTCTCTCCTGTTCCTCCCATTTCCTCCTCATTTCCTCCATTGTCAAACATATTTCCTCTTCCTTCTTTCTCCAACGGTCTTCCATTGTTTCTATTCTATCGGCCAAGCCCTTTATCTCCTTCTTGATTTCTTTTTCCAGTCCTTCTCTTCCTTTTATTATTTCACTTTTTAGGCTCTCTATTCTTGTCACTAATATATCCACCAATCCTTGCATCTGTTCCCCCTCCCATTTTCCTACTTCCTTCTGTGGTGTTTTCTTCAAGTCTGTCTTTTTTGGTGCCTGTCTCTCCCCGCTAACTTCCTTTTCTGTCTCCTCTTGTTTTTCGCTCCCCCATAAATCCGTTATCTTTCTGTCATTAAGACTATCTATTTTCCTTTCCTCTGTTTTCTGCTTCTCCTCTATCTTGTCTCCTAACCTCTTTTCCCTTTCTGGCACCTCCCCCCTTTCCCCATCTTTCTTTACCTCTCCTACCATAACTTCCATCTCTTCTTTCTCTCTCTTTTCTTTTACCGCTTTACTTCCACAGAAGTTCGCAAATCTAGTAACAAAACAGATTTCTACCTTATCCTCACCTGTCGCTGCCTTCTTTACCGGCCAGCCCACTCGCGCTTTCTCGTGACTTAACCTCACTTCCCTTCTCCAATTTACTATCGCTCTAAATTCGCTTCCCTGCCTATTACACTTGTCCCTTCTTTCTCACAGTGGCGAATCACCCTCTGAAACACGCCCGACCTAACACCTACCTATCCAGACAAGATTTGTTCTTACTTTGCTTACCGAATTTTCGACCTATCTCACATTCCTTTCACACTCATGCACGCCCTCTAACCAAGTCCACAATGAGGCTTACAATATGAAATTTCCGCTCCAACACCTCGTCAACTGCAAAGTACGGGACTTCCATCTCAAGGAGCATCTCTCTCCCTCCTCTTGCTCTGACAATGTCAACCTCATTTCTCTCTCGAAAATCCAGGGAGTAGCCAAGAGCCTAAAACGCCGTAAGGCATGTGGATACGACGGATTCACTCCTAGCCTAATAATTAAGGCTCCTCGTAATGCTTTTGTGCAACTGTATTATATTTTCAAAGCTTGCATTCCACTAGCTTACTTTCCAACCGCTTGGAAAACAGCGAAAGTCATTCCCATTCCAAAACCAGGTAAAAATGACAAATTTCCTGCCAGCTTCAGGCCTATCAGTTTACTGCCCATATTATCCAAATTATTTGAAAAAATTGTCTATCAATTGCTCAACGCCCACATTGTTGAGAACAACATCATCATCGACTCTCAGTTTGGCTTTCACAACAAACACTCAACTATCCATCAGTTGGTCCGCACTAAGCAGTTTCACGTTCATCACATAAATATCAATCGCTTTTCTGGCATGATTCTCCTAGACCTCAATAAGGCCTTTGATTCTGTCTGGCACAAGTTGTGCCGCACAACAGACTAATAGCTACAATGATCGACCTCAATTTCCATCCGAGATTGATCAAATTACTCCATCTTTATCTTGAAGGACGAACATTTTTCGTCCAAATTGGAAATAAGAAATCCAATCCATCCGTTATCAAAGCAGGAGTTCCTCAGGGTTCGGGGCTAGCCCCCTTACTCTTCTTGTTGTATATCAATGATATTCCACAATCTCCAAGTACCACTCTAACTTTATCTGCTGATGACACCGCAATTCTTGCTGCTTCGCTTCGTCTTCACCATCTTATCAAGATACTTCAACACCATCTTGACACATTGAATTTCTTCTTCCGAAACTGGAAACTTAAACTCAACAGCGACAAGATGCAAGCAATTCTATTTACCAGAAAGCGGAAACATCTGAAGAGTGATCTTCTCCCCGTAACAATTAACAACGATAGAATCGAATGGCAAAAGGAGGTTCAATATCTAGGGGTCAAGCTAGACTCCAAACTAACCTGGGGTCCTGCTGTGTTAGACAGAAAAAAAGGCTATAGCAGCCCTGGCAGCATCCACTGTTCGCATTGGAAACAAATCGAAACTAAAAACGCACCAAAACTGCTTATTTACAATACCTGTATTCGTTAAGTAATTACGTATGGAGTTCATCTCTGGCACACAGCTGCCAAGACCCACCTCCTTTCCTTGCAACGCATCCAAAGCAAGGCCATTAAAATAATTCTTGATCTTCCAATGGACCATTCCACTTCTGACATTCACGTGAAATCGAACATGCCTCTGCTTGAAAAGGTTTTTCACACGCTCGTCTCTAACTACGGGCCAGTGAACCATCACAACCCTCTGATTCGGAATATTTTAACCTTTAGTAGGTATCTCCTTCCCTACAATCCAAAAATTCGCTTCCCACTTGACCTCCGGTCTGACCCTTCTGAGAATATATCTAACGATACCCCTGGTACCTCGACAACCGCACCTGCGCCAGCTCTTCGCCACCCAACTGGAGGACTTCTCCAGCTCATCGACCACCTGGACCACCTGTAAATCATCTTGCAGTGTTCTCCCCCACCTGCGAGTGCTGAGGGAGTGTTGACGGAGTGCAGGAAACAACTTTTTACATCCAACTCAACTAACTGAATTTCACACCAAAGGCGATCATAATCGCCAAACCTCATGTTGCCCAGCAATAATGTCAATAAGTTTTTTGAAAATTTTCTTATCTCTTACACTTAGCTATCGCTAACCCCACCCTCTCAAAATGTTTAATCAAATCACTTATCATGTCTGAAGGATAGGGAGCACTCTGCTCCAGGAGCCCTCAAATGCCCTTTCATGATCAAACCACAGGCTCGCCTGTTTAAAAAAAAAAATTCTCACCGGAGAGCAGATCAGATAGATGTACAACCACGGTACAGTGCGGATCGAAGAATATAGTGGAGTCAAGCGGCCGGAACCTCGTACATACCCCTGTTACGGGAACCAATCGGAAACACGTCGTCCGTAAGTCACACGGTGTCGCCTCCGCGCGCGTATCCGCAAATCCTCGGACAGGAACCCATTAAAGTCGCCCGCGTAGTGTATTTATTCCTATCGCGTACAATCACTCACTCAGCCTAATATTAACTTCAAGCTCTCCACTCCTCATCCTGGCGTCCGAAAACCCCCATCCTCACTCGGACCCTGGTCCACTAAAAAGAACCCAAGAGATGATGGGAAACCATATCACCTGAAAAACCACGGAAAACCAGACATCCTTTCCGACTCTAAATCAATAAAAATCATGTCCAACCCAATACCTCAAAACAATATAACAAAAATCAATCCTCAAATTCCCACCTCCAATAGATATGGAATCTTCCAACAATTCATTCAGGATGAAGACCCACCCCCAATATCCAACCAAACCAACTCCTACACCCCATCTGCCCAATCAAATACAAATTCAAATTCAACTCCAAACGATACTGCCCCAAAAACTATAAAACCTCCCCCCATCTACCACCACAACTCCAACGTAAACTACCCCTCCTTCCTCTCCATGCTCCAAACCATATACTTCAATAATGTTCACACCAAATACTCTAATGGAAAATTAAAAATCCAATTCAACCTCTTAGAACACTTCACGCAATTCAAACAAGACTGCTTTCAAAACAACCTACACATCCACACTTACTCCCTTCCCACCGAAAAAACCCTCGCAGTTGTCCTAAAAGGAATCCCACACTTCTCCGCACAAGAAATACTCAATGAAATAACCAAACAAGGTTTTCATCCCACTCATTGCAAAGAAATTCCCACTCCTGCTAAATACCCAATCTATAAAATCACCTTCCTTCCCGGAACTACCTTAACTCAAGTAAAATCCATTAGATTTATTAACTCGGTAAGAGCCTACTGGGAAAAATACGACTCCAAGAAGCCAATAATTCAATGCTTCCACTGCCAAGCACACAGACACACCTTAGCAAAGCAGGCCATACCGATGCCTGAAGTGCAGCCAGGACCACGACACCCGCACCTGCTCCAAAACCAGGGACACCCCCGCAACCTGTGCCAACTGCAAAGGAAATCACCCAGCAAATTACAGCCAGTGCCCACCGCTCATCAATTTCCTATCCAAAAAGGAAAACAGAAAACTACAACACCTCTCTTCCTCCAACAAAATTACCAACACTCCACACCTCCAAGAAAATAAAAATTTAACACCAACCTCATTCCCCACTCTACCCCCTAGGAACTCCCCACTATCCAACACATTCTCCCATCCTCTGCCACAACTCACATATGCTCAAGCCACCAAGACTATCACCCCCTCTCCTACCCCACCCCAACAAGACTCAGTCACCGATACAATACACTCCCTCAATGCCTCAGAGGAACTACACACTATCCTCAACATACTAGATTTAATCCAAAAACACTACCTTCCCTGCACAAACACAATAGATAAAGTAAAAGCCATAATCCTTATCGTCCAAACCCTCGACTCAAAATGAATTTGAAAGCACCACTCAACCTCAACTCCAGGACATCGAAGCGATTCTCCTAAAAACAAAAACAAACCCTCCAATAACAATAGGCTCCCTTTACTCACCTCCAAACAAAAAGATCCTACCCCACGACCTCTCCGCTCTCCTACGTTCAAACTTCCACTACCTTCTAGGCGGTGACCTCAACGTCAAACATCAGCTCTGCAACAACTCCTCCAGAAACCAAAAAGGAGTAGCTCTCAAAAACCATATCGAAAATTCCCAAACCTACATTATTCACCCCAAATCCCACACCCACTATCAACCAAAATGTAAACCCTCCACCATTGATATCTTCCTCACTAACCTCCCATATACCTCCAAATGCTACACTACTCAAGACCTCCCCTCCAACCACCTACCAGTCATCCTGGAAATCAACCTAAAAAATCCCAAAAACCACTACGCAATAACCCCTTCAACAGATTGGGAAAAATACAGAACCCTCTGTAACAAACACCCACTCCAATCCTCCCTCACCTCCCCTAAACAAATAGACCAACAAATCCAACTCCTCACCAATACCATGAACCATGCCTACAGAAAAGCCACTACCTGGCACCACCAAACCCCCGATCCAAAAATCCAAAACAACACCATCATCTCTCTAATCCAAGAAAGAAACAAAATCCGCAGAAAATACCAAAAAAAACCAAAAACCCCTACTACAAACTCCTTAGAAATCTCCTCACTGGAAAAATTAACCAGGAAATAGCAAACTCCAAAAACCTCCTATGGAAAAAGAAATTACAATCCTTAAAAATCGAAGACAACTCCTTCTGGAAATCCTATCAAACCCTAAAACCTAAAAACCCCAAAATCCCACCCCTACTAGACACACATAAAAACGAAGCTACCACAGACTATCAAAAAGCAGAACTTCTAGCCGACACATTCCAAGAAGTTCATAACAACTCAGCTTCCCTCACCTCCAATCTCCAACCCCAGATTGACAACTATCTCCTAAAGAGATATCCATCCTCTATCCATCTA
This sequence comes from Lasioglossum baleicum, assembly GCF_051020765.1. Lineage (NCBI taxonomy): Eukaryota > Metazoa > Arthropoda > Insecta > Hymenoptera > Halictidae > Lasioglossum > Lasioglossum baleicum. Next base: position 192,497 of record NC_134940.1, read on the forward strand.
TCCTATCTATCTCCATCAAACCAGCAAAATAACCTAACCCCATTCCTAGTCAGGGACATCATTCAAAAACTCCCCAACAAAACCCCAGGCTCTGACCAAATTACCTCCCCGAAAATCAAAAACAGTCCGAAAAAGATCATCCTCCAACTATACTATATTTACAGACAATCCCTACAATTAAACTGTTCCCCCATAACTTGGAAATCAGCAAAAGTAATCCCCATCAAAAAACCTAACAAAAACAAAACAGACCCTTCCAGTTACAGACCAATCAGCCTACTCAGTCTCCTAGGAAAAATACTAGAAAAGATAATCCTCATACAAATGAACAACCAGCTCGAACAAATACAACAAAAACAGACCGACAGGCATGGTGCTCCTTGACCTACCGAAAGCATTCGACTCAGTTTGGCAATACGGCCTCCTGTACAAACCAGACCAAATCAAACTCCCTCCCAACCTCATAGCCATAATCCACAGTTACCTCACAGACAGAACATTCCAAGTTGCAGTCAACGGCACCTCCTCTCAACCCAAAGAAGTCAAAGCCGGAGTTCCCCAAGGCTCTCAAATAGCACCCCTACTCTTCAACATATATATCAACGACATCCCAAAACACCCCAAAACAAACCTGGCCATATATGCAGATGACACTGCAATATACTCCTCCTCCTGGAATCTACGCATGCAGCACTACACCTCCAAAACCACCTCAATATCCTATCAAAATACTTCCAAAACTGGAAACTTCTTTGGTAATGGAATAACTGACATTTGTGATTTACTAGCGATTGTAACCGCTGCACCACTGTCTACTTCGAATGTTATTGACTTATCGTTTACCTGCAGTTTCGTAAAAAATTTTTCGCGGTATTCCGCTTGTTCTCGCTGTGATGCTTCTTTACTGACTTCTGTATGCAGGATTTCCTCTATGTAGTTTGTATAACCTTTGCTTTTAAAGCATACTGATTGAATATGGCCCCGAATCCCGCAAGCAGTACATCTCACTTTTCGGTTTATAGTACATTTAGTTGCTAAATGTCCTTTGTCGCATCTGAAACAATAGATATTTTTACTCTCGAACGGTTTTGTATTCTTATTATTATTTTGGTTATTTGACTGTGTAGTTTGATGTATAGAACGTGTGTTGTGCGTCGTCCTCGCCGTCTGTTTTGATTGGTTAGTTGAAGGACGCTTCTGGAATTTCCTTGCTGTATCGGCAACTTCTATCGTTGCCGTCGATCCACGTAGTTGGTCTGTGTCTTTTTCAGACATTTCCATACTTGTTGCTAACTCTATGGCCTTGTCGAAGGTTAGATCTTTTGTTTCGAGTAACCTTGATTGTATCCTCGTGCTCGTAAGTCCGAAAACCACCTGGTTTCGTAGTGCTGTCTTTAAGTAAGCACCAAAGTTGCAATTTATGCTTAATTTTTGCCGATCCGCCACATACTGCAATATACTTTGTAACGTTGCCCGTATTCGACCGGCTTGTTGACCGGCGGAAACGGTCAACCCCGAGAATTTACAGCCGCTGAGGACGGGCCGTGCGCTGCCGCGCGGACACGGTCCTCTCGGGACAAAGGTTATTGACGAGAAGAGTCGAATCGGACGCTAAGGATTGTTCGGGCGCCAGGTACTCGGAAGTACCGCACTAAGAAACACGAAAGTCTCGTGTTCGAGGACGTCGAACACGAGCTGCGACTCTTCTCGCGATCACGAACGGACTTCGACGACACGGACTGCCAGGAGTTCGGACACAGGGAATAATGGGTACAGCCCTCGCGGCAGGACGGATCTCGCAGGTCGGAAATGACTCGAAACAATTAGGGCTCGAATGAATTTATTCGTTGTCAGAGGATAAATTACAGAAGGGCGGCCACGTGGCCGCAACCCGGGAGCCCGCGCCCCTTGTACACTTGTGCGATGGTTCGTCGATCGCGGAGCGCGTGATTCGAGACTTCTCGATTCTAGAAAGTACGGTACGACGGTACAATGCACGTCTCAACGGAGACGGGATTCGCGAAACGCTGATGTTCGGCGTAGTCTCGACGGACCGACGCGCGATTGCCGAGCGCGATGGACGCTACTTTACCGAATTCGCTGTTCCCGAAATTATCCTTTCTCGACGCGGCTCCTAGAGGAAGACTTCCGACTACTCGAAGGGGAAAGACTGTTCACGAAGGCTCAAAGCGTCTCAGAGAGTACGCGAGCACCAAAGCACGAGGCCCAGGGCCTCGGCTATCACCAATGGTTCGAGGACGATGCGCACTCGCCTCGTCCTCGCACTAAATATCGAGCCAACCCGAAATGCGAACGAGGATCACTTAGTCGACTTACCGTGCTGTGTTCAGTTACTCGTAGTTCTGCACTGGGCCGGAACTCTGGGCCTTCGCTCGGGAATCGTCCTCGGAATTAGTCGCGAAGAACCACCCGCGACGCGTACTAAGTTCTCTTCGACGGAACTCGGAAAATATGCGCAGCAGCGAAATTGCGGAAACTCGACTTTACTGTTCAATGACCAGCGCGACAGTGATCCTGCGTCGCATCGACGGAGCGCTTCGATTCTCGATCTCCCCACTCCTTTCGTCTTGCCGAAATTCCCTATGGGCGCACCCGCAACGCGACTACCCTAGTCGCAGGATCGACCTATCAGAACGGGTCGTTGGACCCACGACCTATCAAATCGCCAATGACCGATCGTCGAAGACGATCGGCGAGGATGAGTCCTCTGAGGCGCTCCTCCGCACCACCCTTGCCGGGGCCGACTGTAGGAGGGTGAGACGCCGGCTGGACCACCAATATGCCGATGTTATGTCGTTGCAGCCCCATCGTCCTGGCACGTCGTCTCCGAGTTGACGGGCTCGTGTGCATCGGTGCCTTTTGCCACTTCTCCGGATCCGGAATGGTTCTTGTTGGCGGCCAATATTTCGTCGTCGGGTGATCCTCTGGTGCGGGGCGCCTTGTCGGTATTTGTTGCTTCCTAGGCACGCTCCCGAGAGTAGTTGCTCTCGGTGCGTGCAACAGATGGCATTAGAAGCGATCTTCGATTTCGATCTCTTCCTCAAGGAGTGCTCCAAGCTGCGGGTGGTTCTTGCATTCACTAACGGTCGGTCCGGTTCACTCCCGATACGGTTCTATGACCGTTTATTAAACGGAGAAGTGACGTCACAGTCTTGCAACGTCACAACTTTCACCCTCTCTTTGCCGCCGTTGGTGAAATCGGAAATTTTCGGCGACTTCTAGTGGCGCCGGAGCGTAGAATTCTCCTAGCTTCTGAATTAAGCTTTCGTATGTGGACTCGTACGGATCACTGGGCGCACATTTGTTGCTGATCATATCGAAACCTGTGGCACCAATGTAGTGTAATAAATAGGGAACTTCGTCTTCTTTTTGTATTTTGAAGACTTTGAAAGCCCCTTCCAGGCGTTTTACCCATCTTTTCCAATTTATCGATGGTCCATCCGGTTCAATGTTGAACGTGGCTTGTACGCTTGGACACACTAGAGGCGCGGCGTGTACACATGGTTTCGCCATTTTAAATACGTAATAATTCAGTATGTATGTAATGTATGTAATGGATATTCTCGTTGGAATGTACTTTCAACGAAAATCTTTGCGGTGTGGCGTGTGTAGTAATGTAAATCTATTTCTCTATGTAGCGTATCGTAAGATTTCAACGTGCCTGTAGGCCACGTGGCGTGCGCGATTTAGCTACTGCGTAGTCTGTATGGTACGTACGTATTCTTTCCAGGATATTCCGTCTATCCCATCCTCGTCGCCATTCTTCTTGTTATGTATAGAACAAGACACTTCTTTGGTAACGGAATAACTGACATATATTTCACAATTATTGTTCGTCTTTACATTTACACTGCTTGTATTTCGCACGCACATTTGTATGTCGTTCGTATTGGGAGCTAATGCGTAAACTGACTACAAACGCGTTTCGGATCCCGGTGTTCCTAATTGTATAGATTCGTACACGCTCCTACTTTTCGGTGACGCCGACCAGAGCGCGATCTAGATGCGGTTGTTGTTTATCTAACAGAAAACAAAACCCAAACCATAATCTTCCACACCTCCCCCAAAAAACCTCTCCCTCCCCCAATCTATATCAACTTCACTCAAATCCCTTGGTCCAAACACGTTATTTACCTGGGACTCACCCTCGACAACAGACTAAACTGGGCAAAAGCAACAGAAAACAGAATAAAAAAAACCTACCCAGTAATCCACTAACGGATCAAATTAAAAGAACATTATACCTAGCCTGTGCCAGATCAGCACTCCTATACGGACACCAAATCTGGGCAACCGCAGCCAAAACCCACCTCCAAAACATCCAAAGAATACAAAATAAATTCCTTAGAATCATTCTAGCAGCCGACAACGACACACCAACAGACACTCTCCACGAAACACTCAAACTACCGACTATTCATAAATACATAATAACCAAAACCCCATTATAGCCAAAGTAGGAAACTATAACCCAGACGAAATACCCTCACGTCACAGAAGAAATAGTTACACCCCCAGAATGCTCCTCAATACCTTACAAAAACAAAACCTACTCACCCCTAAACCCCCCACCCCCCTAACATACATATAGATTTTTGAAACTTTCCCCTATTACTTACTCAAGAGGGTGAAACGACCTAAAACAACTTAACAAGCTGCCACTAATAAACATTATTTTTCATGTGTTATACAGATTAAAAGGATCCCATCCTCAGGTACTGTAAAAAACTCAACCCAAGGGAAATCTCTAAAAAAAATTCTCACCGGAGTTCACCTGGAGGCATTCTCATCCTCGTCAGTCAGTGAACGAGCTCGAATACTCCTGGGTGCGTCCAGAACGCGAGCGCTTCGGTACTCTTAGATCGGGTGCTTCCGTTCGAGCGTACAGGCGTTCCTGCTGGACGACAAGGCCGTCCAGTTCGCAGATTCAGACAACCGCTCCAGGAGACGCTCCCCGTCGAAATCGCGACGTACCGGAATCCGCGAAGTATCCGCGTGTCCGTATCACCGTCTCCAAAAAGATGTTCCTGTAAGCCGCGAGCAGATTCGCGCACCGTACCAGACTTGCGTCGCACCAGATACCGCTGGGCGACGAAATCACCGTTTGATCCGCGTCCAGAATCCAGCCGCGGTAGCATAGTCCGGAATCGCGCCAACGCACCGTGTCCGCGTTGCATGGTCTCGCTTGTCCGGACCGCACCCGGTCCGTCTTTTAACCCGCGTCCGTAGTCCGTAAGTTAGGGTAGTGTTAGTTGTAAGTGCGCCGATAGTGTAGTGATAGCCGTAAGTGTGCCGACCGAGCCTTGACCGACCAGGCTGACTTTTCGCCGTCGCGTTATGAATGTAGTTTTCGCCGGACCGAGAATCTCCGCCGTCGCGCCAGAGACCGCCGCCGCCAGAAACTCGTCCAGGCACCGTTCAATTCATATTGAATAAACCGTAGTCTTTACCAGACGTCGCACAACATTCATTACCTCCATCCTAACGAACCCTGGTAACTCTTGAGCAACAGGGCATCGCGAAGTCGGTCCGTTACAATGAGAAGTAAGTTAAAAAGATTAGATACTTACCTTACTTACTGTGTAAATGAAAATATAATTATGGAAAATAGATATCTAATTTAAATTACATTACAGTCACACATAGCCTACAAGGAGTGCCAGCGGCAATCGCAGCGATACGTCGGGTGATTCATTATGTTTAATTTTATTGTGTTTTATATACGAGAATACAATATACCTTCAAACTAGAGGGTTATTGTTGCTCGCTCGCTTCGCTCGCTCGCGAGTAGGGTTGTTTTTGCTCGCTCGCTTTGCGAGATCGCGGATAGGACTGCTCTTGCGAAAGGGTTAGTGGTACGCATGGCTAGTAGTACCTATAGCTATTAATGTTTTTTTTAATTTGGTGTGTGACTCTCCACGAGCCACACAAAGAACTTCCCGATTCGTTAGTTGCAGTATATTATTATCATTATTAAGTGTACGTTTTAAGAAGATCATACGTTTTCAGGGAAATTCAATAGTTTTCTACTTATCAAAATGTTTGCTATATGGCGTCGCATTAAACCAACATCGTATGCTCGTTGTTCGCTTGGTTCCTTGTTATAGCATACTAATGTTGCAAAATGAATTGTCTTAATTAGTTTTTCGCAAACGATACAACTCCTCATTATCCGGGTTTGCAGTATTGATCCTGGTTTTCTTCGATACTGTTAATTTAAATTGTTCCAAAATATATAAACCGCGCTCAATTTTGAAACTCTGCTCAGTGCTACATACAACATTTGTAAAGTTCGCCTTTCTGATTTTTTAAAATCCAAACATACTTTCTCGTATGTTTGTCCCTGACTTTTATGAATCGTAATCGCTTCAGCAGGAACCACTGGAAATTGACTACGTGTGATTTGATATTTTTCCTCACTCGACATATTTACTTGATTCGATATTTTTATTATTGGTGTAAAATTTTGATCAATATTTGCATTTTTCATATAATTACGATAACGAGTTCTTACTTTCACTCCTACTCTGGCCAATTGAAAATCTAACCACAATATAGACGGAATTTTAGCATTTTCTTGAAAAGTAATACATTTTAATATTCCGCATGTGTGCTCCATTAACCAATCCGTTTTCAACATCAATGTTATTAATAATTATCATATAGTTTATATTAATTTTCAATTTAATCTCAGTTAATAATTCGTTTTGAACTGATTGTTTTTTTAAAGATTGTAATATAAATTTTTTTTTGTACTTTCATCGATATTCTTTGAAAATGTATTCTCGGGAGTAGAGATGATTAACTCACTCTTGCATTGGGATAATTTTCGATTATTGTAAGCGGAAACATCATCGTAAGGTACAAAAAAAATTAAAAAAAAAAATTTTTTTTTAATTTTAAAAAAATCGAAAAACAAATTTTTTGTGTAATTACGTTTGTTTCTTCGGTGGAAACTTTCCGTTCTCTCGTATAAATTGCATTGTTGAATGAACTTCTTTCGAAAAAACTAAAAAAACTAAGAAACTACTTGACCAAGATGGACCAAAATCTAATCAGCTCTAAGTTACAGCGGGGCACATCGATTGCATCATTCATCATCCTGATCGCGTTGTTACTTTTTCTGAAAACGTTAACGAAAAATTTGATTACATAGAAACGGCCATACGCACACACACACGCGCACACACACACACACACACACACATACGAACATTTTGCTGAAAATAGTCTAAAATGACTGCAATGACCATGAAACGTGAAGATCTGCTAAAAAATCGATTTTCGATTTTCGGGGTCATTACAATAACTTCCCTATAAAATCGGGAAGTTAACTAGTGGGTTATCAAATCATTTCAACGAAAAATGATTACATTAGTTCTGTTCACAAAACTCGATGTCTTGAAAAAACCAGAGGTCGTAGACAAATTTTGAAACCAGATTTGAAATCAGTGTGAGAAAATCTACGGGAAATGATATACAGCAAAAATTAAAAAAAATTTTCCGCCCGTGGTAACGGAGAAACCACATTTTCTTGAAATGGTGAAAGTTTAACGAATTTTCTCAAGGTTAAAAGCCGTTCGTACCGTGATCTCCCTATTTTCCCCATATTCTGCAAAATTCCAGCTTTAATCTAAAAAAAAATCATCACTCTACCTCATTTCTATCGAAAGTTATTTCTTTTCGAATCGAGTTAGGTCAAGTTTCCCCACTGTGCGGCGTTACCGACTGTACGAGGGAGCGAATCTATGTTGTTTTGTCGCGGAACTGTATGTTCGCGAATTGTTCCGAATCACTGCCCGCCAAGTTAATCTTGGCCAGCTAGTTCAATGATAAGATGATCGCAAAAACAATGATTGGTTCGCATGAAAATGAACACACATGAAAACGTTAAAAGAAGCGTTTCGTCCTGGACCTGCTAGTGGACTCGTCAGTAAGGCTAAATCTAGCAGGTCCTGCATTATACGCGTGCAGATGATCATATAATGATTCGCGTTTGTGATTCGAACGCACACGAGGAATCCTGACTGACGTGATCCGGTACGTGAGGGATCTTGACAGATGCGATCCCGGTTTGTCGGGTGTCCTGACCGCTGGACACGAAATACCGTGATGCTAACTTTACAGGTATTATGAAAGATTGACAAGACAATGGCTCGTGCGTTGTACTTGTCTACTCGTGGACTGGAGAATGTCACGGCGTTAGAGCGTAGAACTCAACAGAGCGACTTCGTCTTCCAGTCCTAACGCGATGCTCGTTGGGTTCTCGAAGAGGAAATAAGATGCACTGATTGGTTCCTGCAGAAAGTTACATTTCCCAATCAGTACACTTTTGACTACTAGGTCCTCCTTCCCGTAGCTCTGAATGAGGCCCTGGGAAGGAGGAGTGGGGCGATATCTTACTTGGTCGACGATGCGACGGGTCTCGGTAATTAGGACGGTCCTACGGAGGGACTAGATTTATGGCACCTTGTATTTTCAAGGGTGTATAAAATTAAACGTTGAACAGATGCCTTAAATGGTCGCCGAATGACCCTAGTTTGTTTAATCCTCGAAGAAGATATTTAGACACGAACATACCATAAATCCTGTCCGAAGGAAACCCACGAGTACTGTTCCTGCGCGACGGAACATATGTATGTAAACCGGTACGACCGCGGGATCGAAGCGATATCGTTCTTTTTCGTGCTTCGCCTTTAATTATGAATGGACGTGCGAACGATGTAACAAGTTAGACGAACATATATTGTAATAAATTATATCCATCTCTATCTAAATTGTGAACAAGTGTAAACTTGACTCATACGTAACAAGAAGAATGGCGACGAGGATGGGATAAGATGGAATAGCCTGGAAAGGATGCGTACGTACAATACGGACTACATACGCCGATAGCTAACCTCAAATTACGAAGTACGCCACGTGGCACGTATTGCTGAGAGCTGACAAGAAGATCCCTGGCAGGAATGCGGTGACGTAGGCAAGCATGCGCGGCCGATTGGTTGGCTTGGGGGGGGGGCGCCTAGGCTCACGCGCAGTTTCGACTAGAGCGTTCTATTGGCCGACGCAGTCACCCCCACTACTCGAGTCGCGTGACGAAGAGAGGGAATCAGACGTACCCTAGGGTACTCAGTGAGGGTACTGAACGGCGTGGGCACGAAGTTCAAAATACTGCTGAAAAATTGTCATGACGTAAAACTTTCTTATTTTCCTATCTCTATCTCTATCTCTATCTCTTCTCTATACAGGGTGAGTCACCAAACGTTACCACCTCAAATATCTTTGTTGTTTCTAAAGATACGTAAAATATGGTAAGGACAAAGTTGAATGGTACAATGGGGCTGACACGATGCAAAAAAAAAAATTTTGTTTTTATGTCATTTTTCCAGAGATATGAAGGTGACCTTCATTTTTTTAAATGGAATGAGGTATTTTTTAATAGATCAATCGATGCAGCTGGACATTCGTTATAATAAAGTACTAACCTATGTATGTCGAAAAGTTATTAGTTCAGGAGATATTTCAATTTAAATAACTCTAAAATACCATTACTGTCGTACTACGACGTCAGTGTTTACTTACTTATGTAACGTCTTATCACGACAGTAATGGTGTTTTAGAGTTATTTAAATTGAAATATCTCCTGAACTAATAACTTTTCGACATACATAGGTTAGTACTTTATTATAACGAATGTCCAGCTGCATCGATTGATGTATTAAAAAATACCTCATTCCATTAAAAAAAATGAAGGTCACCTTCATATCTCTAGAAAAAATTACATAAAAACAAAATTTTTTTTTGCATCGTGTCAGCACCATTGTACCATTCAACTTTGTCCTTACCATATTTTACGTATCTTTAGAAACAACAAAGATATTTGAGGTGGTAACGTTTGGTGACTCACCCTGTATATAATAAAATCGTGTCTGTCTGTATGTTTGTAACGGCAACACTTGAGAACGGCTCAACGTAGAAAGCTGGGGTTTGGACCGTTAAACGCGGCGTTTCTTCGGGAAGGTTTAGGAACAAACCACATTAAAAAAAGTCTATTGGTTCAAAAGTTGTGACGTCATTAGTGAAAAAAGTCAACTTTTTCGCTCTCTTTTCGGCACATTTCTGCTTATAACTTTTGATCGAATGGACTTTTTCGAATGCTCTTTGCTCTTAAACCTTCCCGTGGCAAAGCCGCGTTTAACGGTCCAAACCCCAGCTTTCTACGTTGAGCCGTTCTCAAGTGATGCCGTTACAAACATACAGACAGACACGATTTTATTATCTTTTCGGCACATTTCTGCTTATAACTTTTGATCGAATGGACTTTTTCGTATGCGGTTTGCTCTAAAACCTTCCAGAGAGAGAGAGAGAGAGAGAGAGAAAGAGACCACGCGGCGCCAGCTACCGCGGCCACCGCCAGATGGCCGAGTTTCTGGCAAGCGAAGTGTTGCATTGGGTGGTATTAATATGGGTAGCTTGGAAGATTAAAAACAAATTTTCTTCTGCGCATTTCGTGAAGAAAAGTCTGCCTTTTTGGAATACCGCTTTGCTTATTGACTGTATTCAACTGCATTCAATATTTAATTTTTATTTCTTACCCCTTTTTGCCCCTTTTACTTTTTTTACCCTTATTACCCTTTTTAACCCTTTTCTACCCTTTTTTCCCTTTCTACTCATTCTACCCCTTCTTTACCTCTTTTTTATCTCTTTTTTATTTCTTTATTACATCTTTTTTCCTTTGTTATCCTTTTTTATCTTTAATCGTTTGCACTATGCCATCTCGCAAGCGACCGAATCTTGGAAGGAGATCGCACAATGCCGCTAAAGTCAGGTGTGTTCGAGAAAACGAGACCGATCTCCAACGTCAACAACGCCGGAGAGATACGAGAGAAATACAATCTACTCTCAGGTTCCGAGAATCAGAAACTCAACGTAACGAACGCTTAGCTTCTAATAGAGCTCGACTTTCAAGATCGCGAGCTACTGAATCGGAGGCTGAGCGTGAGCTACGTTTCACCTCTGATAGAGCGCGGCATTCGGCTTCACGGAGTAGAGAAAGTTCTACACAAAGGGAAGTTCGTCTGGAGTTAGACCGCCTCAGACATACGACTCGAAGAAGTGATGAGGCAGTGTTGGTGCAAGAAAGAAGACCAAATGAAGGACACCAACCTGGTCTATTGGGCGCTGGACAACAACCGGAGGGACTTGCTCTGCTGCCGTGGATAAGAAAAGACATGGGTGGATTTCAATATAATCCATTAATTAATTATCACGTGGAGTCTGATATTGGACGAATGGAACGCGTGTGTGTCTTTTGCAATGCTTTGAAGTGGAAGGGAGAGACTGTTGGAATGTGTTGTAGTTCTGGCAAGGTCAGATTGCCCCTAATTCAGTCGCCTCCAGAGCCACTTAATTCTTTATTGACCGGTGATAGGCCTGAATCGCGTCATTTCTTCAAAAAAGTACATTCATATAACTCTGCATTTCAAATGACCTCATTTGGAGCAAATGTTATATCCGAGGGTAACTTCATGCCTACTTTTAAAGTCCAAGGGCAAGTTTATCATTTAATCGGATTCCTCTTGCCTTCCGAAAATGAAATTCAACCGAAATTTCTGCAATTGTACTTCATTGCAGATTATCTCTCTCAGGCTGAGCAACGAGCAGGTAATTTTACCAATATGAACATTGCCTTGCTCAGGGAACTTCAAGAAATGCTACACAACAGCAATTCTTATGTTCAGAGTTTTAAGTCCGCCGTTGATACCCTCCCTGCCGGAGCAATTCCGGATTTGCAATTAGTTATTCAAGCTGATAGACGTCCTCGGGGGGAACACAGGGGTCGGTATAACGAACCCACTACTAACGAGGTAGCGGTGTTGCTGGTCAACCAGGAGTGTAGCTGTCGTGATATTATCATCAGTGGCAGGGGTGGTGAGCTGAGGAGAATATCAGAGACCCACCGCTCCTATGACGCTCTCCAGTACCCTCTTATGTTTCCCAGAGGGGAGGACGGCTACAACTTCTTGATTTTCCAAGTTGACCCCACCACTGGCGAGGAAAACGACCGCAAGAAAACATCGGCCCTCCAATTTTATGCGTATAGGATGATGATCCGTCAAAATGAGTTTAATCCCCTAATCTATTATAGGCAACTCACTAATCAGTTTTGGGTAGATATGTATGCCAAGATAGAGACCGAGCGACTGACGTATCTTAGAACTAATCAGACAAGACTGAGGATGGAAAGTTATATTCACCTCCGAGATGCCTTGGGCACGGATGAGGACCCGCAAAATATGGGCCAGTTGGTAATCTTGCCTTCTACCTTCACAGGAGGCCCTAGGTACATGCACCAACGTACCCAGGACGCCTTCTGCTACGTGCGCAAATACGGGAGACCTGATCTATTTATTACTTTTACTACTAATCCACGGTGGGGTGAAATAGTAAGGGAACTTCTGCCAGGTCAAGGCCCCCAAGATCGACATGATGTAGTATCTCGGGTCTTTAACCTGAAACTCAAAGTCCTGATTAATTTACTAACAAAAAATCAGTTATTTGGAGCTGCTTCCTGCTACATGTACTCGGTTGAGTGGCAGAAGAGAGGCCTCCCCCATGCCCACATTCTTCTCTGGCTGAGAGAAAAGATCAGGCCAGCTCAGATCGATGACGTGATCCGAGCTGAGTTTCCCGACCCTGCACAGGACCCAGAACTCTACAGTGTTGTTAAAAACCACATGGTTCATGGGCCCTGTGGTTTTCTCAACTTGCTGTCACCGTGTATGAGAGAAGGTCGGTGTAGCAAGAAGTACCCCAGAGCATTCGTGAGGGAAACCATCACTGGAGATGATGGCTATCCTACCTACAAGCGAAGGTCTCCCGCTCAGGGCGGGTTTACTGCGACACTTAGGTACGGTGGCCGTGATATTATCGTAGACAATTCCTGGGTAGTTCCCTATTCCCCTGTCCTTTCGAGAACTTTAAAAGCCCATATTAATGTAGAGTTTTGTAGCAGCGTCCAGTCCATAAAATACATTTGCAAATATGTGAACAAAGGTAGTGACCAGGCTACCTTTGGTGTTAGGAACAATAGGGACGAGATCACGACTTATCAGAGCGGAAGATACATTAGCACCTCCGAGGCTGTGTGGCGTATTCTCTCATTTCACATCCACGAGAGATTTCCTCCAGTGATCCGCTTGGATATTCACTTGGAGAGTGGCCAGAGGGTTTACTTCCAGCCTGAAAACCTTCAGGAAAGGCTGGAAAACCCTAAAAACACCACATTGCTGGCCTTCTTTAAGGTGTGTACAAAGGACGCCTTTGCCAGTACACTCCTGTACGAGGAAGTTCCTTCGTACTACACTTTCAACCGACAAAGAGGAGAGTTCTGTCGTAGAAAGCAGGGCACACCCGTGGAAGGACATCCAGGAGTAAAGAAAGAGCATGTTATTGGGCGAGTTTTCACCATCCACCCCAATAACACAGAGTGTTTCCACCTTAGGATGCTATTGTACAATATCCGAGGCCCCACTTCATTCGCCAGCCTAAAGACAATTAATGGCGTGGTCCAGCCAACCTATCAGGCTGCCTGTCGAAGTCTAGGCCTGTTAGAGGATGATGAGCAATGGCATCAAACTCTGACAGAGGCAGCAGTCTCTGATAGCCCCAGAAAGCTGAGAGAACTGTTTGCCATCATTTTAATTTTCTGTAGTCCCTCAGACCCTCTTGAACTCTGGCACCAATTTAAAAGAAGTCTTTGTGAGGATGTGTTTAGGGACTGGCGAGGGAGGTCTATAGACACGTCTTCCCATGATGTTGAGGAACACTGCTATGATAGGGGCTTAGCACTGTTAGAAGAGGCTGTCCAATCCAATGGAGGCCAGCCTCTCTCTCATTACTCCATGCCATCTCCTCAAAATTTAATCCTGGCTAAAGTTAGGAGTTCAGGAAAGATAGCGTTAGCTGTAGCATCCTCTGGGATTGCAGCTACTCTACTTCCTGGAGGTCGGACAGCCCACTCGACTTTTAAAATCCCTATAGGCTTAGATAGGAGCGAGACCCCAATCTGTAATATCTCCAGAAACAGTGACCTGGCTAAGGTGATTCAAGACTGCCATCTAATTGTCTGGGACGAGTGTACCATGGCCAATAAGAAGGCAATCGAGGCTGTGGACCGCACTATTAGGGACATTAGATCTACGAATACTGTCATGGGAAGTATCACCACTTTGTTTTCTGGAGATTTCCGACAAATCTTGCCAGTCGTTTACCGAGGTACCCGCGCCGACGAAGTTAATGCATGTTTGGAACAGTCCACTATTTGGCCTGCCATCGAAAAAGTGACTCTCACCACCAACATGAGTGTTCAACTTGGCGGCAGCGAGGAGAGTGCCAGCTTCTCTTCTCTCCTACTCAGAATAGGAGATGGCACTATCGGCAGCGATGACAATGTGACACTGTCACCCCAGCTCTGTAATGTTGTGTCAACAATTGAAGACCTGATCTCCCGAGTGTACCCTGATGCTGCTAACATATCTAATCAGTCTGAGCAGTGGCTCTGTAACAGAGCCATCCTAACACTAACGAATGATCAGGCCACCTCGATCACCTCGGCAGTGCTCGATATGTTTGAAGCTGAAGAAATGCACTACAGGTCTTTGAACAGTACAGTAACTGCAGATGAGTCTGTTCAATACCCTACAGAGTTCCTAGAGTCAATAGCTGTTCCCGGGCTTCCCGCTCATATTCTTAAAGTTAAAATTGGTGTCCCTGTAATATTGATGAGGAACTTGAACCCCCCCAAGCTTTGTAACGGCACGAGATTGTTAATTAAGGCCCTTCACCGCCATGTCATTCATGCTATGATCCTGACAGGTAGTGGCAAGGGTGAAATGGTCTTTATACCTAGGATCCCAATCATCCCAACCAACTTCCCGTTTCAATTTAAAAGAATTCAGTTTCCGATTAGCGTTTGCTTCGCAATGACCATTAATAAAGCTCAGGGACAGACGTTGCAGATTGCCGGGATAGATGTTAGGTCGTATTGTTTCTCTCACGGACAATTTTACGTCGCCTGTTTGTCGAGTTACCAGCCCTTCTCACCTATTCATTTGCACTTCCAATAGGACCGTCAAGAATGTCGTGTATCAAGAAGCATTGTAGTAGGTTAAGGCTTTAATTAAATTTTATGACATGTATATCAACCTTTCAAACTATTACTTTCATAAGATCGTGCCTGTCTGTATGTTTGTAAAAGGATCAATTGAGAACGACTAAACATAGAAAGCTAAAACCGTGTTTGTCTCTCTCCCTCTCTCTCTCTCTCTCTCTCTGTAAAAAGCTTAAAAAAAAAGTTACTACGACGGGACTCGAACCCGAGCCCACGGCATAGCAGTTCAGCTCGCTGCCGCTACGCCACACCATTACTTAGTAAAAAAGTGAACTATGTAAACTGACATGTTGCGTCCACAAAACTTTAATTTGCAAATATCTCGGAAATTACTGAATAGTTGCCCCTATAATGGGGTATATTCGTAATCAGCGGAACGAGATCTGTAACTCTGGAAAGTCTCAACTAAATCTGTGACGCGAAGGCTTTGCATTCTCCTTGTGTAAATTGTCACTTTTCATGACTGCAATAGGATCCTCGTATTCACGGCATTGAATATTGGCTGTAAGTCGTGAAACATCGTAGCCCTCCGTAAATACGGGAATCCTGCTACTATGCGTCGTGTGACGTAGCAGCTGAAAGGGCGTGGTCACGCGGCGAGTACGTGACCGTCAGAGGTGGGGATAGGCGGCGAGTACGGACAGTCAGAGATGGGGGTAGGCGGCGCTAGCTGGAGACCCCTCTTGCCTCTGTGCCCCCCCCCCGGGGATCTTCTTGTCAGCTCTCAGCAATAAGTGCGCAATTACATTACAATACGCGGCGTAGAGGTATGGCTATACACGACAACACGTTACATCGCAGAAATTTTCCTTGAACGTACATTCCAACGAAAATATTAAGTACTAGCTTTTGCCCGCGGCTTCGCTCGCACAGAAAACAATTTAATGCCCTCGGAAATTGATATTGTTTCTCCATATAAAACCTTTTAACCCCCCATTCACCCCTATAGAGTTTTAATTTGATGTCATGCCGCAATCTTAGATTTCAAAACCCCTTTTCACCCCCTTAAGGGATCAATTTTTTAAAATGCCGAAATAGGTGTTTGATTAATTATATCAAAGAGCATTAAGACCAAGTATGAAGTAAATCCGACAACGAACAAAATATTCCTCATACAAACGTTGCAACCTCTTTTCACCCCCTTGGGGGTTCAATTTTTTAAAATGCCGAAACAGGTGTTTGATTAATTATATCAAAGAGCATTTGGACCAAGTTTCAAGCAAATCCGACAACGAACAAAATATTCCTCATACAAACGTTGCAACCCCTTTTCACCCCCTTAGAGGTCGAATTTTTAAAAATGCCGAAACAGGTGTTTGATTATTTGTATCAAAGAGCATTGAGACCAAGTATGAAGTAAATCCGACTACGTACAAAGAATTCCTCATACAAACGTTGCAACCCCTTTTCACCCTCTCCGGGGGTTGAATTTTTTGAAATGCCGGAACAGGTGTTTGATTAATTATATCAAAGAGCATTAAGACCACGTATGAAGTAAATCCGACTACGAACAAAATATTCCTCATACAAACGTTGCAACCCCTTTTCACCCCCTTGGGGGTTCAATTTTTTAAAATGCCGAAATAGGTGTTTGATTAATTATATCAAAGAGCATTAAGACCAAGTATGAAGTAAATCCGACCACGAACAAAATATTCCTCATACAAACGTTGCAACCCCTTTTCACCCCCTTGGGGATTGAATTTCGAAATATCCTTTCTTATCCCTTGTATAGATCATAAGGGAAACCTCTGTGCAAAATTTCAGCTTTCTAAGTCCAAGGGTTTAGCCTGGGCGTTGATAGGTGAGTCAGGACTTCGCTTTTATATATATAGATTTCACACATTACATAATGTCACGTTGTCTCTTTTCGTCGGGTTGGAAGACCCGAGAAATTGGCCAACTTCGGGCTTTTTGCTGGACTGAAACCGGGTCGCGCTTAGCCGAGTACGCGCGGTCCGCGTACAGCGACAACGTACCGAGACAAAGCGAGATTCGAAGGTCCGACAATTTCTCGAGAAGAACAATCGTTCGGGTGCCAAGCCCCACAAAGATGCCACACGAAAAGCTCGGAGAGGCCGAGCTCGAGAGTCGAACATTCGAGATACGCGGATCGAGAATGACGACGCAAAAGGGCCAAATGGTTCGGACACGGGGATAACGAGGAGAGCCCTCTCGGCAGGGCGGATCTCACAAGGTTGAATCATGCACCACGGTATGGGCTCTAGCGGTTTATTGCAGCGGTCAGTTTGTACAGGGCGTTAAGAAATGTTTGGTCTTGGCAAGCATAGGCGTATTCTACATCTTCGGATCGATGGAGATCTGTAAAAAAAAGTTGCCGCAAAATTGTCCTTGACTTTGAATTTCAAGGTCAAATTTTTTATTGTATTGTATTCCACGCATCATGAGGCTAAAAAGTGTCAAAGGAACTATGGGTCAAAACTCAACCGTTTCGCCAAAAATTGATGCGGAAGTTTTGTCGGCTGTAAGATGAATTTTATTCATAGAAATTAGAGATTTCAAATGGAAATTCTAGTTGTTGACATAGATACAGTCTTGCAAAATATTAGAATATGGATTTATCGAAACCCACATGCCAGGATACAACATTTCAATCAAGGACGTTTTTCAGTCAATGTGTGGGCAGCTATTCTAGGAAACAGAATTATTGGTCCTTATTATCTTCCAAATCGTTTAACAAGTGAGAATTACCTTAGATTTTTACGTTCACGATTGTTGACCGATCTGCGTCTTATTATACCGCGTGAGAGGCGTCGTTTTACTTATTTTATGCACGATGGAGCACCACCACACTTTAGTCGGCCGGTTCGAGACTTTTTAAATCAAATGATTGGATCTAAATGGATTGGTCGAAGACCAGCACCAATTATACGGCCTCCGCGATCGCCCGATCTAAATCCATTAGATTTTTTCTTATGGGGAGCGGTAAAGGAACAAATATATAAATCGGGGCACGAGAAATAAGAACTGTGGAAGAATTAAAACTTCGAATAGAGCATGCCTTCCAACATTTACGAAATATACCAAATTCACATCAGCGAGTTATAAACAATATTCAGAACAGATTAGAGACCTGTTTGCAAAACAATGGTGGCCATATTGAAGCTGGCAGTCAAGCTCGGCTATTAAGAAATATTAATCAGAATGGATCGGTTCTTTGCCTCAGAAGAAGAAATAGAAGATGAACATCTTTCAAGACTTAGAAGGTAATATTGATTATGATTGATTATGTTACATTTCCGATAAACAACAGATAAACAACAATAGTAACTGCATGCTTCATTAGTAATAACTCTACTATTATTTTTTATGAGAACGGTTTAGTTTTGACCCATAGTTCCTTTGACACTTTTTATCCTCATGATGCGTAGAATACAATACAATAAAAAAATTTGACCTTGAAATTCAAGGTCAAGAACAATTTTGCGGCAACTTTTTTTTACAGATCTCCATCGATCCGAAGATGGAGAATACGCCTATGCTTGCCAAGACCAAACATTTCTTAACACCCTGTACAAAATGGACGGCCACGTGGCCGCGACCCGAGAGCCCGCGCTCTTCATACAATTTTTGCGAAAGATGTTCGGTCGCAGCGCGGTTGTCGAATTAAAAGATTGTGCGACGATTCGGATGGTCGGTACCGCAAATAACCAAATTCCGGACAATGGAATTAAGCGCGGCGCGGATGTACGGCGCGGACGGGACTGTCGTAAGAACTTTCGCACGCGGTTCGCTCCGATGCGTACGTAAACGGTTACGCATCTGAATTTCGGCGAACACGCTTTGGTATTCGGTGCGACACAGGATTCGAGACTGCACGAAATCGACGCAGAGATTATTCGCACGGAACGCGACTCCTCCGAGTAAACTTCCGAATACGCGACGCGATCAGGAATGCACTCAAAAGATGCTCAAAGTGCCCCCGGGGTGGATACGAGCCGACGGCACGAGGCGCCCTGCGCCTCGGCACACGCGAAGGTTCGAGGACGGAACGGGACGCGTTCGTCCTCCCGCGACAAAGACCGAACCAACTCGCACCGAAATTGTACACGATGGATCGCTGCGCGACTTACCGTTTCTGCTCCCGTTACTATTCGCCGCACAGTGGGACCATTCGTCCAAATCGAAGACAAAATCAAAGAACTTTCGATAGAAATGAGGTAGAGCGATGAAATTTTTTTTAAATTAAAGCTGAAACTTTGCAGAATATGGGAAAAATAGGGAGATTGTGGTAAGGACGTTTTTTAACGTTGAGAAAATTCGTTAAACTAGCACAATTTCGAAAAAATTGTGGTTTTTCTAATACCACGCGCGGAAAAAATTTTTTCTGAATATGCTGTACTTCATTTCCCGTAGATTTTTTCACGCTGATTTCAAATCTGGTCTCAAAATTTGTCTACGACCTCAGGATATTGCAAAATCGATTTCATGAAATTCTACATGTTGTGACGTGGCAGTTTTGCCGACGTCCTCCGATCCGAATATCGGAAGACCGGGTCACCTTCTGGCAAGGCAAACGCGAGATGGGCAATGACGAGCGCTCTCCCTGGGCACGAGCGAGACCCATGGGCAGAGCACTCATGATTTTGAGCGTCGCGCCAATTTGCGAGACGCGATTTTGCAGGACCATAGCCGGGATCAGGGAGGGAACTCGGTACACTTTTCGCGCCGACAATGAATGAGGAACGCTATTGGCTCCGGCGTGACGCCCGCACCGAGACATCGAGAGGTCGACACGGCTCAGGACAAACAACCTGGAGGCACCGACGAGGGCATCCGGTACCGAAACTAAGATCAACTCAACCCTGTCGCCGCCTCATCCGGGTAGAAGCTTGGAACGCGACCGGATTGGCCTACGTCGATCGTCTCTGAGGGAAGCGGCCAATCACCGAGCATGCTGCCGGAGAAGTCGCGAATTGCCGGAAGCCAAGGACCGTCGCGCAGGACCCGGTACTGCCAAAATCAAGCGAGCGATAGGCCAAAGCGTTTCGCGGGGGGAAAAGCGAGGAAAGCGAGGGACGCTCTGCTTCCGCGTTACCGAGCCACGGCGTAAGGGATTACTGCTTCGTTGGCGTCAGGGATGCGTACCGCGGACTAACCCTTTTTTTTCTTTCTTTTATCGTGTGGAAATGCGTTACGCATACCCCGAGCCCCCTGGGGGGGGGGAGCCGGGGTTATGTGGGGCTCCCTCGAGGAGGGGGTCGCCGAGCCGACAAGGCTCGCCGATCCCCTCCCCCAGACTACCCACTAAAACCACACGCCCGCCCTAAGCTACATGGGAAGTGCCTGGATCACGCGAGTATTCAACAGGACACTTCCCAGCTCACATGCATCCCGAGGGGAGAGGTTAGCTCCCCCCATGCCTGCTCTAACCGGACCCCGGGCGGAGGGACCCGCCCGGTGTCCTCATCCCTGGAGCCTTCGGATTGGGCTTCCCGAGCCCCAGCTCGGTCCACCCACAGCTCCCGGAGCCTTTCTGCCCTGCTCGAGCGCTGGACCCGAGGGTCCTCGCCCGGCCAAGGCAGGAAGGCGCCGACACCGGTAAGAGAGGATCGACGGAGGCGCATCCGGACGCCCCGACCCTCCACCCCCCACCCCCCACGCGCCCTCCCCCGGAACTAGCGTCCGGGGGGTGGCCGGCACCCTCCACTAACGTCTCGGTGTGCCGGGCCAACTCAGGGGGAGATTAACACCCCCCCGGGGACCGTGGTCAGCTCACTCCCCCGGCCCCTCCATCCGCCGCCCCCCTACGCGGGGGCACACGACGGCGCGGGGCGCGGACACCCCGCACCGCTAACGGAACCCCAGCCCCCCCGGGAGGGGGAGGCATAAGTTGACGCGGAGAGGGGAACACTCCCCGCACCCTCCCCCCAGTCCCCGTCCCCCAACTCGGGGACCCGCTGCGTCGCGGGGAGACGTCCCCCGCGCCGCTACAATTGACCCCGACGCCCTCCCACCACTCCCTGAGGGGGCGAACGTCGAACGACGGCGCGGGGGACGTCCCCGCGCCATCCTCCTCCTCGCGGAGCCCGGCTCTCTTTCTCGGGCTCTCTCGGCCTCCTCCTTCTGGGACATTACTGTCTCGCAGAAGGAGGCGACCCCTTTCCACGACCTCTGGCTCCCGGTCAAGTGGTCGAACAAGACCGGGAGCGAGAGGTCCCACCCTTCCACCGCGGCTCTAAGGACACGGCGCGGTCCGGCCCAAGCCGGACACTCCGCTAGTGTATATTGCGCCGTGTCCACCTCCTCGCCACAGTGGTGGCACTGCGCCGTTGGCTCCCGCCCCATCCTTACCACATACTCACCGAAACAGCCGTGTCTGGTGAGCACCTGTGTGAGGCGGAAGGTCAACCCCACTCGCCTCCCGCACCATGTATCGAACATGGGCAGGAGGGCCCGAACTGTGGGACGCGTCGAGGACGCAAGCATGCGTCTCCATCGCTCGAACACGTCCGCACGGGCCTGGCGTCTCCGCACTTCGAACTGCTCCTCCTCCGCGGCCGTCAGCTCCTCCCCAGGGGGGCGGCGGGATTCGCAGGCGATCCGGTATACGATCGCCCGCTCCGCCGCCACCAGATGGAAGGGAGGAACCACGGCCAGGAGGCCCGCCACCTCTGTCGAGACGGTGCGGTATCCCCGTATGGCCCGCAGGGACAGCCGACGCCGCACTCTCTCCAAGTGCGCGACGCTGCGTCGGCTGGCCTCAAGCGAGCGGTGCCACACGGGTGCCCCATACAGGGCAATGCTCCGCACCACCCCTATGTAGAGGCGGCGTACACTCAACTGCGGCCCCCCGATATTGGGCAGCAACCGCGAAAGCGCGGTCGCTGTCTTTTCGAGGAGAGGCCTTCGATGGCGCACAAGACGATGGCGCACAGCTCGTTGGCGCACGCTCAATTGGACACAGCTCTTTGGCGCACACGGCTGTTTGGCGCACAGCGGGATTGCACACCACAGAATACGAATTGCGCACATGTAGAATTGGACACAAAATGGATTGCGCACAGAACGAGAATTCAGCTGTTGTTTACCATCGTGAGTTGTGCTGGGTGATTAATTTATGGTTATATTTCCTAGTTATATTTTCTATATATGCATAATATGTCTATACATAGTATCAGAATTTTTCAGTGATGTTAGTTTTACAGGTTATTGTGTAAGATGTTATAAATTATAATATTATAAATTAAAAGATATATACGGACAACTCCCTAAAAAAAGTATGAGCGAAACAAATATTAAATTTTCAAATTTGGATATATTTTATGTGTTTGGGATTGGCTGCGCGTACCGCGAGATCGTGACACACGATCCACCACGCAGCCCAGTGATTGGCTGCTCCGCTCGCCGTCGCGAGATCGATGATCGATCAGCAGCGCGCCGCGCGATAGGCTGTCGCCGTCGGATCGATTATCGACCTGCCTGGTGGAATTCCATTGGTCGAGATTTTCGATTAGCAGGTCATCGTTCCGACGGAGAGAGAAATCCGCTTTTCTGATCGATCGTCGAATCAATCGCTGATTAGCTTCGGTACGAAAGTCGCGCGTCGTCAGACCAGTCTTTTTCGGTTAACAGCATTCGTTTCTAACTACGTTCTCAGCACCGCTGCTGTGAACAATCACGTTCTTTCGGAACTACTTTATTCGATTCTTTATTGCTTCAGTCAATCATACAATTGTGCTGAACGTTGTACATAATTTGTATAAAGTTTTGTTGAGACTACCGCCAGACGGAATAAAGTGTGCTCGTCCAAATTCGGTGAAGTTTATTGTCCCGTCTGATCTCAAACATTATGTGTTGCAGAAATGATTTTTGACGCTACCTGTCATTATTGAAAAACTTGTAAGTACACAAGGTGTATTATCTAATTTATTTTAGAAATCCTTAAGTGATTTAATGTTATTTACAACATTAAAAGTAAATAATGCTTTCTTGTTTCACGTATTACTTACCATTTTACTAATTTTTGGTTTTGGAACGAGTCCTGTGTATTTGTAATATATTTTAAAATAATTATATTGTTATATCCAACTATATTTATATACATAATATAATAATTACGTACATTAATTCTTGAAAAATTGTTTTAGGTCACCGTGTCGTCACTAAGATAAGCTGCGACTTTTCTTCCGCCAAAAATGCTTTTCCAGTCTAGTCCAGGACGTATTAGTACATATATATCGGCAACATGTTCAAGAGAATATGAGACGAAAATCAAGAAAAAAAATGGTGATATTTGTTTTCAATGCATGAAAATCATCAATATGATGTTAAAATCTGATTCAAATATTTTAGATAAGTAAATTCTGTCTATGAAAAGTTAGTTCAAAAGTAATGGACATGATACTTTGTGATTTCTTTAATTATATTTTACAGACGATGCAATCTGTGCCAATTACAATTATCTGATATTGGAATGCTGGAAAAAATTAAAATTCGGAAAGATGGTGCAAACTTGTTGCATAAAGAACTGTAAGGAATCACAAAACCGTGTTGACGATCCTCGTATGTTAAGAAATATCTCGTAAGTACAGGCAAAGTAAACACAATCTATCTTCCGTATTTTTCAGCTTTAAATCTGCTGCTCCGCACCTATTCAGGCTACATTTAATATTTGCCTATAATATTGTAATAAAGCGTTTATAAATAAACTTCATATATATATTATATATAACATTTTTATCGTATTTTCACTTGTAGATCATGCTCTTACAATCTTGCCGGAAAAGTACCTTGTATATTAGGGTGCTTCTTTAATGTTTGACCAACGAATTAAATGCACCGCACCCCCCAGAATTGTTCCTTTAGGTGAGAAAAAAATTTGTGCAAAGTTTGAGATCGATCGGATAAAAGGATCACGTGCCCCGAAGCGATTGAAAATTTCGAAAATTTTGAAATTCACCTCAACTATGGAACATGGCACATCGTTGGATTTTGTCTTTTTTCTGAATAGGAATATAGAAAAATTATATGACTTCGTTTAAATAAAAATAACCATGACCTTGAAATTTCGAAAATATGATTTCCAAAAAATTTTTTTATTTTGCCATTATATTTACTTTATTCAACAGTACAAATTTCTCCTCTGACATTTTTTCGTACAATCACAAATAACAGAGATATTTAAACATTTCCATGTATTACATATTATTTATAAATACCTGTACTGAAACAAGACTTTAAGAAGCCTAAAGTGACAGAGGAGAAATTTGTACTGTTCAATAAAGTAAATATAAGGGCAAAATAAAAAAATTTTTTGGAAATCATATTTTCGAAATTTCAAGGTCATTGTTATTTTTATTTAAAGGAGATCATATAATTTTTCCATATTCCTATTCAGAAAAAAAGACAAATCCAACGATGTGCCATGTTCCATAGTTGAGGTGAATTTCAAAATTTTCAATCGCTTTGGGGCACGTGATCACGTCATCCTTTTATCCGATCGATCTCAAACTTTGCACAAATTTTTTTCTCACCTAAAGGAACAATTCTGGGGGGTGCGGTGCATTGTATCTCGATAAAAAATTTTCACAGGTATAGCTTAGAAGCACCCTAATGCATACCTTGGTTCTCATTTGGGGTCCCAGCGGGATGAAAATGTTTAATAAATTGTTGGACGACATTGAACCTACCTACTCGTTAAAATCCACAAGGGCATTTCTAATATCCGCCCTATGGAATTATCGAGTAGAAGGGGTCAATGCCCTTTCACTTCTAAATTGTTCTCACACATATCCACAAATCCTTATCCTGCACTATAATTGTTCGTAACACCATACATAATACACTGTACCAATACATTGTCTATTTATCCTGTTTTCACGAATTTGGCGATTCTTTATCATTCTGTCCGTAATCGATAAATATCTCATGTGTGTGAGATTGATCACATCAGCTGTCTCGAATCAGGGTGTACACGGATGCTAAATAGTTTGTACGGACGATTCTTCGTCAAATTGACGTGCATCAAACGTGAATTATTTACATATTTAGCTGTGAACGATTCCGATACGCATGTGCATTTTTATGGATACTTGCATTTGAGAAATTTATTCAACATTTATGGACCTAATTAATGGATACAAATTTATAGTAGTAGTATCTTTATTCCAAAAATATATGCCTTTCGGCGTTACATTTCTTTCTTCTTCCTTCTTTTCCCCATTCCTTACGTATTTCCCTTCTTATTTCTATTATTTACATTATCTAATATATACAATATTTACATATTTACATACACCTTAATTTATTTCCTCCTTACCCTCCCTTAGCTTCGTTACTCCCATACTATTTAATCTCCCACTCCTCTCTTTCTTTTTTCTCTACTCTTTCTCTGTTTTCTCTTAGCTTTCTGCCTCATTCTGCGCCTTTCTCCTTTTCGTCCAATATTTCTTCTATGTTTCCTTCCATCTCTTCCATCTCCCTACATCTCTCTACGAGGTGTTCTAGCGTCACCTCCTCTCCTCTGCACATCCTGCATACTTTCTTCCCTTCTTTTTCCCAAAATTTATTTGCTCTTTCCTCGTTGCCGCACCTCAATCTTGCTACCAACGTCACGCTATCCCCTTTTCTTCCTCTTTTTCCTGTCAGGTATCTCGGTCTTCCCACCGTTCTTATTTCTTTGTATCTGGGTACACTTCTTGAGTTCCATACCTTCTCTATCTTTTCTTGTTCTTGTACCTCCCTGTCTCTACTTACTACTCTCTCTTCTATTGTTTCGTCCCCTTCTTCTCTCAATCTTGTTACCTCTTCTATCCCCAGACCGCATCGCCAGAAGTATCTTTTTCTTTCTTCTCCCCATCTGTCTAGCTTTCCCTCTTCTTCGTCCTTTCTTCTTTCTCTCCAACATTCCTTTAATATTTTTCGGTTTTCGTCCTTTCTTATTTTCTCTTCAAATCTGACCGCTCTCTTTCCTGCTTCTATCCTTATCTTGTCTTTTTTCATTTCATCTCTCACTATATACCCTGGTGTTGTCCTTTCCACCCCCAGGATCCATCTTATATACCTCTCTTGCATTCTCTCCATCTCCTCTCTTTCCTTTCATACCCATATCTCTGCTCCATACATAAGTATTCCTTTTACCACCGCGTCAAAGAGCTTCATCCTCCATATAACATCTGCCTTAAATTTTCTTTCTCCGATCCCCCATAATCCTCCCATCACCTTCCTGGCCTTTCCTATCCTTTCTTTTATATGTTCTGTTTCGCTATTTGTCTTATTTAAAATGTATCCCAAATATTTAATCTCTTTGACCTCTTCGACCTCTTTATCTCCCCACTTCTAAACCTCCTTCTTCCTGTTTCTTTTTCCTTTGCAGCAAATTAGTATCTTCGTCTTTTCGTTATTCACCTCTAACTTTTTTCTCACGAAATATCTGCTTGTCCTCTTTATCATTTCTTTCAGGCCCTTCTCTTCTTCCGCCATCAGCACTATGTCATCTGCATATCCTACAGACCAAATCTTCTCTTTCCCTATTACCACCCCTCCGTCTTGTCCCTTCCTCAGCGTTTCCTCCAGATCTGCTACATATATATTGAAAAGCGTCGGGCTCATCGGGCACCCCTGCCTTACTCCCTTTTCCACCCAGAAAGGCTCTGATATTTCTACCCCCACCCTTACTTTGCATCTCGTTTCTTTATATATTTCTTTCACCTTTTCTATGAGCTTCTCTTCAATGCCTCTTTTTCCCATTGCCTTCCATAAAACTTCTCTATCCATTCTATCGAATGCAGCTCTCAGATCCACGAATGCCATGCACATTTCACCATCTTTTTTCCCTTTCTTTTCCTTCAGTCTTTTCCCTACCACGTGTTTAATTATATACACGTTATCCATTCCCCCTCTCTTTTTCCTGAATCCCGATTGCGTCTCGTCCAATCCTTTCTTTTCTTCTAAGTTTTTCAACAACCTATCGTTTATTATCATAGCGTATATTTTGTACGCTGTTGCCGTCAAGGTTACTCCTCTGTAGTTCTCCGCCATGTCCCTGTCCCCCTTTTTATGGATGGGAACTTGTTGGCATTGTTGGCATCAATGATACATTTATATTGTGTGTGGTACGCATGGCGTGTAGCATGCGAGAGAGGATGCGTTTGTGAACACACATATATGTATGGTGTGATGTTGCGCAGGAGACTATGCGTAGTTACAAAGGAGAGTTGGTCGGTACAGAACAAAAGTGCAAAACACGTTTAAGAGTTGATCCAGTATCATTGTTGTATATCGTCATTTGTTATAATAAACTGTTAACATAAATCAAACAAGCTCTCCAGATATCCACAATCCTTTCATGGTAGCAGAGCGTGGTTGCTCTGGCTGAGTTGGATTTGTTTGATTGTTTAAATATCGTGCAAAGAAGTTTCGAACACGAAGGAACGTTCGAGAACAAAGGGAATCCAAGATGGACAAAAAGGAAATCACGATACCGGTGTTCGATGGAGAAGACTACAACATGTGGAAGAGAAGGATTACAATGTTCCTAAAGTTTAAAAAGTGTAATGAAGTAATAGCCAGAAAAAGGGTGGCAGCAGATAAAGAAGACTGGATCGAACAAGACTTGAGAGCAGTAAACTATATATATAGTGCCATATCGAACAAACAATTGGAATTTGTGTGTGAAGAAAGTACAGCTTATGGTATTATAAGGAAATTCGACGAGATATACTTAAAAGAATCTACGGCATTACAAATAGTGTGTAGAAATAAATTGGAGAAGATGAGACTAGAAAAGTTTGGTGATACAGCAACATTTTTTAGTGAGTTTGAAAAATCAGTAAATGAATTGAAAAGTGCGGGAGCGCGGGTAAGTGAGAAGGAGAAATTGAACTATCTGCTTAACACGCTTCCGAACCAATACAGTTATATTGGCGATCTTATAGATACGCTGAAGGAAGAGGACCAAACAGCAGCGTATGTTAAAAATAAAATACAAATTGCTGAAATGAAGAATAATAACGACGTTGGTGAAGCAAGATCGAACGTATTTGCTGTAAAAAAGGATCAAAAGGGAGGTTGCTTCAAGTGTGGAAAACTCGGGCACATTGCACGAGATTGTCAAGATGGCTGCCAAGCAGGACACAACGGTTTCAACGGAGGAACATGGCGAGGATCAACACGTGGTCGCAGCCGAGGCAGAGCCGGAAGGAGCAGATACGACAGAGGACGTGGTAACTTCCGTGGTCGACAAGGAGCCGACAACACGCATGAGCAGAGCGGTTTCGGCGCAAGCGCATGGGTGGCAACAGTGCACGTGACACATAACAGCGAGATAAATAGGTTAGAAAACTATAAAATAGAGTGGTTACTAGATAGCGGGTGTACCGACCATATAATTAACGATGAAAATTATTTTGAGAAATGTATTTTGCTAAAAGAACCAGTCAATATTTATTTAGGGGACAATAGGTATATACAAGCAACGAAAATAGGAACGGTAGAAAGCTATTTTAATGCATTTGGCGAGCGGAATAAAGTAAGAATGAGCAATGTGTTCTATGCAGAAAAAATGAATACAAATTTAATAAGTTTTGGAAAATTAACCGATAGCAATACGATTATTTCAACGGGAAATATAGCAAAAATAATAGATAAAAATAATAAGTTAATAGCTGTAGCATGTTAGAAACACATTTGAAAAACGATGTTATTTGTCCCATAGTTCTGGGGTAAGTGCCGTGCGGTTCCTCACAGTCCTCTTACCAAAAGGCATAGCCTTCCCCACTCCGTGGCCAGATCCTTCAGAACCATGTGTTATTATTATTTAGCAATACGACGTCGGGTCGCTTGCCTTTTCTAAAGGTCTCGCTTTCAATACACAGTCAATGGTTGTATACCGATACCTGAGAGACCCTAAGCGGTCCCTAGTTTTTATGGCATTGGGGCTATTTATTAGATTCACGGCCATACACGCCATAAATACCTTGCCATAATTATGTGAAGGAACCAAACATGTGTTCGGTCGTCCTTCCCGAAACTGCGTTGCCGCTATCACGTTGACACGCTAACACGGCCAACCTGACATGCTTCACGCTCTCGGGAAGCATCTAAACTCCAAAGATACAAGTACCAAACTGAATATCGCTCGGTCATTCCTGACCACATCCAAATCACATGGAGTATACCTCAAGTTATATCAGAATACACGTTGTATCAGAATGGACAGTGACAGCAGAATGTCTCAAACATTCTCAGATGACTCACAAGTACATCTCAAAACCGACAATTGCAGATATTTCACAATAACTTCATAAATGCCAACCAGGCAGCAGCAGTACTCACATAAGTACACTCAGATGGTATCATTCACACCATCTCAGGCGTCGCCGCGAAAACAGCTCAGCGCTCAACTTGCGCTCTGTCACGCTACCGCCAAACGTTTGACAACATGACCAACAGGCCCCATGTCACACAGTGTCTCAGGTGTCGCCGCGACAACTGTCCAGCACTCCACCCGTGCCCAGTTGAAGCTACCACCACACAACCAACAAAGACGGCTAAAAGCCTAGTCCCCCAAAGGCGTCGTAATCTCCACAACTCCGTACTTATAAGCACCCTGTTGCAATTACCGCCAAAACACGCGTTCGGTAGAACACAATCTTTTAACAAACAATAAAGATTATACACACTGTGTACAATAACCACAACGAAATCTCATACTCAGAGAAATGTAATAGGAATGTTTATAATGAAGCCACGCAAAAGCAAAATAAACAAAGTAATAACCAATTGTAAATACATGACTCTTGCTAACACTAAACGGCGTTGAATGGAATTAATAAACTATACAAAAGAAAATAGGACGGACATAATAATAATTCGAGTATACAATACACGCTAACACGGTTCATCTTCGTTTACAAACTCTGTGTCGCCGGCCATTCGCCCTTCCAAGGACATAATCGATCTTTCGGTACTGTTTGTACTATTCCGCTTTTCCCTACTATTTCAAAGCGATCATTTTCTAATACTTTATAACAAATGGGCCTACAAATTTTGGGTCCGTTGTTTAGCCCAACATTGTGCCTCTTCATGACCTCGCTTTGTACAGAAAGTGCAAGTTGCCGCTGTTCTCTTCCTACCATCGTCGTTTGGGTCTAGTCTTCTTCTTTTAGGACTAGATTTACCAATGAGTTTGCGTTTTCTTCCTTCAGGGCAATCTGCTCGTAGATGGTCTGTACTGTCACACGTGTAACAACGTTTCTTGTCAAGCCACGATCTTCGGTGTTGTCCTTTAAATTCTTCCTCTTCCTTCTTTTCCTTCTCGGATTTTGTGAACTGCGCTAACCCAGCAATCAACTGCGAGGTTTCCTCAAAATTGGCGTTATGCACTGCTTGGCGCACGTTTTGATCGGTAATACCTCCTATTATAATTTCGATCAACTCTTCTATCTTGAAGACGACGCGGGTTTGCCGTAAATACAGCAATTTCGTGCGTGCATATTCAGCGTACGTTGTCGCAGCATCACTGGTATATTTTATTGCCCGCAAGAGTCTTTCATGTAAATTTTTCTTTGACACAAATACATCACACAAATCTTCGCAGAACTTACTCCAGTTTCGCGGTTGACCCGTCCATTCCTGATACCAATCCTTGGCAGCTCCTCTCAACGCATGGGTCGCGAGAGAAAGGCGTTGTTGCTCGGTCTGCTTTTGCGTGATTTGCTCCACCGTGTTGCACCACGTTTTTGCGTCCTGTCCTAGATCACGGCCATCAAATTCAGGCACCACTTCCACTAGTTTTGAAGACAGTATGCTGTTCCCCGCACTAGTAGCACTCGCTGTTATTTTTTCGAAAACTTGTCGAACAAGCTCATTAAGCGTGGAAACGCCACTCGCAGATGCACTCGCAGATTCACTCACAGATGCACTCGCGGATTCCATGATGCGTTTGGAATACAAACTCGTTGCCCGGACTTCTCAGGAACCGTACAGACGCGAAAGTTACTTATCCCACTTCTGATGTTAGAAACACATTTGAAAAACGATGTTATTTGTCCCATAGTTCTGGGGTAAGTGCCGTGCGGTTCCTCACAGTCCTCTTACCAAAAGGCATAGCCTTCCCCACTCCGTGGCCAGATCCTTCAGAACCATGTGTTATTATTATTTAGCAATACGACGTCGGGTCGCTTGCCTTTTCTAAAGGTCTCGCTTTCAATACACAGTCAATGGTTGTATACCGATACCTGAGAGACCCTAAGCGGTCCCTAGTTTTTATGGCATTGGGGCTATTTATTAGATTCACGGCCATACACGCCATAAATACCTTGCCATAATTATGTGAAGGAACCAAACATGTGTTCGGTCGTCCTTCCCGAAACTGCGTTGCCGCTATCACGTTGACACGCTAACAAGCATATAAAGAAAATCGAACGTATAAGATGAAAAGTACACTAGAATACAGAGAAAAATTTGTAAATACAGTAAACAGCAACATCAACAACAACAATAATAATAATAAAATAAACATGTGTTTGAAAGAGAAATGGCATAGGATGTTAGGACACGTAAATTTTGGCTATCTAAGTACATTAAGTAAGCAACAGTTGTTGACAGGTATCCCGAGGGAACTGGGATCAGAATTCATGAAGTGCAAGACCTGCATTGAAAATAAGATGCATAATCCACCTTTTTGTAACAATAGAACTAAAGCTAAAGATATCTTAGAGATCATTCATACAGATGTTTGTGGAAGTTTTCGAACAGCAGGTTTAAAAGGAGAAAAATATTTTGTTTCATTCATAGATGATTATAGTAAAATAGCCAAAGTTTACTGCATAAAATCTAAGGATGAAGTATTCGATAGTCTAGTTCAATTTATTAATGAAGTTGAAAACTTAACTGAAAAGAAAGTAAAAGTATTGCGATGCGATAATGGTAAAGAATATTTGAATAACCGATTCTATAAATTTACTAAAGAAAAGGGAATAATCATAAATAGCTGTCCAACGTACGTACACGAACTGAATGGTACAGCGGAGAGGTTTAATAGAACCATAATGAATATGGCACGTTGTCTTTTAGCAGAGGCAAATGTGCACAAAAGATTTTGGCCAGAAATAGTGTGTGCAGCGACATACTTAAAAAACAGGACGTTAGCGCCCACTTTCGAAAAGAAAACTCCGTATGAAATCTTCTTTAAAAGAAGACCAAACGTAGAAAATCTACGTTTATACGGTAGCAAAGTTTTTGTCAAAAAGCCTGAACAGTGTAGGGTTTCTAAATGGGACGCAAAGGCTGATATGGGTATCTTATTAGGATATAGCGATGTTGGATATAGGGTCCTAATAAATAATAAGATAGTAGTTGCTAGACATGTAGAGATTGTAGGAAGAGATGAAAATTGTATTGGTATTAATGATTATAACTATGACATTGAAAGCAATGCTAGTATTGATGAAAATGAAAGTGATAATGTGTTTGATAATGAACTCGAATCCAAAGAAGAACAAGATATTGGAAAACTAGAGGTAAAGATGCCACGTAGATCTTCACGCGAGAAGAAGAGTCCAGTGAGATATCCAGAGAGTAGCTCAAGTAATATTTATGTTAATTACTGTAGAGTAGACACTCCTTATACATTTGAGGAGGCGGTAAACAGCAAGGACTCTAAAAACTGGAAAAAAGCGATGGACAAAGAAATAGAAAGTTTAAAAGAAAACAAGACATGGGAATTAGTCGATAGAGTTAAGGGAAAAGAGATCATAGATGTAAAATGGGTATATGGACGAAAGTCCGACGATGTGTATAAAGCAAGATTAGTCGCAAGAGGTTTCCAACAGAAAAATGTAATTGATGACATATATGCCCCTGTAGCTAAAACTCAAACTTTAAAGGTCGTGTTGTCTTTTTGTTGTCAGTCTGGTTTCATTATAGAACAAATGGATGTAGTTACAGCATTTCTTAATGGTAAAATATGCTCAGAAGTATATGTCAGTCAACCTGAAGGCTATAATGATGGAACAAGTAGAGTTTGTAAATTGTTAAAAGCGTTATATGGATTACGTGAAAGTCCAAGAGCATGGTATAAATGTTTTGACGATTATTTAACAGGCTTAGGATTTAGAAGAAGTAATGTTGATTATTGTTTATATACCTATGGAAAAGGAATAGAAGCTATATATCTACTAATATATGTAGATGATTTGTTGATTTGTGGTAATAGCAAAAGAAAAATTCAGAGTATAAAAAGGGCTCTCTCAGAAAAGTTCAAAATGAAAGATTTAGGTAAAGTTGAAGAATATCTTGGCATAAATGTAAAGTATGACTATCGAAAGTGCAAAATGAAATTAAGCCAAACCAAATATATCGAGTCACTAGCTAATAAGTACCAATTACAAAACAGTAAATTATATGGTACTCCTATGGAAGGAGACCTTAAGATTGAAAAAGGGAAAAACTGCGAAACAGATTTCAAATACAGAAACTTAATAGGTGCTTTACTATATATAAGCTCAAATACAAGACCTGATGTAAGTCATAGTGTAAATTACTTAAGTCGATATCAAAATAGTTATAATGAGACACATTGGAAATATGCTCTACGAATATTAAAATACTTGTACTTAACAAAAGATTTAGGTTTAAATTATAAAAAGGATGTAAACTGTGACATTATAGACTGCTATGTAGATGCAAATTGGGCTGGTGATCATGTAGACAGAAAGTCCACTTCAGGTTATGTAATTAGGTTTTTCGGAAATGTAATTGATTGGAAATCAAGGAAACAAAAGAGTGTAACCAAAGCATCTACTTATGCTGAGTACGTAGCGCTATCGGAAGCAGTCAGCGAAGTGAAGTTTATACGAGAACTAATTAATACCTTTAATGTTAGATTGAGTGAACCAGTAAAAATTTTTGAGGACAATTCAGGAGCTATAGATATTGCGAACTACGGGAATTTTACAAAAAACTCTAAACATATAGAGATTCATTATCACTACGTGCATGAAAGCGTAAAAGAAAAGTTGATAGAAGTATGCAAGGTTGCAACTGACGAAAATATTGCGGATATATTCACAAAAGCGCTAGGTAAAGAAAAGTTCGAGAAATTTAGGAAACTGTTGAATGTAGAGTGAACAAACATGTATGATAGAAAAGTGTGTAATATAAATGTAAGGAGGCGTGTTGGCATTGTTGGCATCAATGATACATTTATATTGTGTGTGGTACGCATGGCGTGTAGCATGCGAGAGAGGATGCGTTTGTGAACACACATATATGTATGGTGTGATGTTGCGCAGGAGACTATGCGTAGTTACAAAGGAGAGTTGGTCGGTACAGAACAAAAGTGCAAAACACGTTTAAGAGTTGATCCAGTATCATTGTTGTATATCGTCATTTGTTATAATAAACTGTTAACATAAATCAAACAAGCTCTCCAGATATCCACAATCCTTTCAGAACTACTACCCCTTCTCTCCATTCGTCTATATATCCCTCTCCTTTCCATATCTTCCATATAATTTCTCCTAGTTTTTCTCCTATACTTTTTCCCCCTGCTATCCATGCCTCATTCTTTATCTGGTCTAGTCCCTCCGCTTTTCCTTTCTTTAGTCTCTTTATTTTCTCCATCACTTCTGCTTTTATTTGTCGTTCTTCCTCTTCTTCTGTTGCGTTTTCTTCCCTTCTTTCACTTTCTTTTTCCTCTAAATTAACCTCCCTTGTCTCTACCCCCCCCCCTAGTATATTCATGAAGTGTTTCCTCCATTGTTCCATATTTATTTTTTCGCTCACCCTCTCTTTTTTCTTCCTTTCTCTGTTTATGTATTTCCAAGCCCCCCCTTCATCTCTGATTTCTTCTATTCTTTTTTCCTCCTTCATTCTCCACTCTTTTTTCTTTCTTTCGCATAATTCTTTGTACTGTCTCCTCTCTTCTTTGAATCTTTCCATTCCCTTTTTCTCTCTTCCTTTCTCCTTTCCTACTTCTCTCCATGCCTTCTGCAACTTCTTTTTCCGTTTTCTGCATTCTCCGTCCCACCACTCCGTTTTTCCTATTTTCCATTTCTTTTTCCATTTCCTCTTTTTTGTTTCTTTTTTTATTGTTTCAGCTAGCTCTTTCCATTCCTCTTCAACCCCCTGTTTCTCCCATTTCACCTCTTCTATTTTCTTTCTGAATTCTTCCACTTCTTCCTGCCCCCATACTTGCACTTCTCCCTCCTCTTCTTCCTCGTCTTTTTCCCATTTTGTTCCTTCTCCTTTTATCGTGATTGTTATCGGCTGGTGGTCCGATTCTACTCTTCTTTCTATTCTAAATTCTTCTATATCTTCCCATGACGCTTCGTTTACTATCCCGTAGTCTATTGTCGTTTCTATTTCATTCCTGTTGTACGTTGTTTCCCCTTCTTCATCCCTCTTCATATTCCCGTTCAATATTGTCCACCCCCTTTCCGTTATCAATTTCATTAGCTCTACACCCTCTTTATTCGTTGTGTGATCCTTTGTTTTTCTCTTTCCCCTCTTGTTTATGTCATCTTCTTCTCTTTCTCCCTTTTCCCCTATTCTGGCGTTGAAATCTCCCATTATTATCACCTTTTCCTCCTCTCCTTCTTCTCCTACCACATCCTCCATTTTCCTTAGCGTCTCCGTACTTCCACCCCTATTGTATATCGTTATGATCCTCCAGGTCGTTTCTCCTATCTTCGCTCTTCGCTCTTGTATCCCCATATCCCCTATTTCTCTTTCCTTTTCCGCCGCTAGTTCTTCCCTCACTCCTGTTATTATTCCCCCTCTAGCTCTCCCTTTCTTTTCAACACGCTCTGCTCCTTGGCATTTCCATGTCCAGCCTTTTGGCATTTTCCTCCTCCACCCTTCCCACTCTCTTTCTTCCATCCACGTCTCTGTCAATCCTATTATCTCGTATCCTCTTATATAGTCCCAAAAATCTTCGTCCTTGTCCCTTATCCCCGCCACGTTCCAAGCTAACACCTTCACTCTTTTCCCGTCAGTTCTGTCCTATCTTCCTCTTTTTTCTCCTCTTCCTCTACCCCCTCTTCCTGTGTCTCCCCTTTCTCCTCCCTTTGTCCCCTCCTTCTTTATTAATTGTCCTGTTTGTTCGTTCCATATCCAAACTGTTTCTCCTATCCATATCTTCTTATATCCCACATTCGTTTTATTTCCATTTTCTCTTTCTTCCCTCGCTTTTTCCCTTAACGTTTCCTGTACTTCCCTTTCCTTCCTTGTCAGGTCATCGTCTATATATAGTTTCCTTCCTTTCAATTTCCTCTTTGCGTCCATCACTTTTCTTTTCTCCTCCCACGATCCTAGTTTTACTAGGATCGCTCTCTTCCCTCTTCCAATCTCCGCGGCTTCGTTTATCTCCACTTCAGCTTCTACCATCTTCTCTAATATATCTTTTACTATCTGTTTAGTCTCTACCCTATTTTCAATTTCCTCTCCTCTTATGATTATATTGTTCTTTCTCTCTTGTTTCTCCTTTCTCTCCCACTCTATTACAATTTCTTTTAATCTCCTTTCCTGTTCTCTCTGTCCTATTTCTTCTTTCTCTCTTTCTTCTTTCTTTCGCTCTTTCATTCTCTCTTCTATCTCTCTCAACCATTTTCCCTTTTCCTCCTCCTCTTTCTTTTCCCACTCTTTCCTCTCTGCTTCCATTCCCTCTATCTTCCCCTCCAGTCTTCTTCTTTCTTCCTCTTCCCTTTTCTTTAATTCCTCTATCTCCTTCCTCGTCCTTCTCGCTTCTTCTCTTGCCTCTTGTCTTCCCTCTTCCATCTCTTTTCTCATTCTCTTCATCTCCTCCATCATTCCTCTCATTCCTTCGGACATTTCCGAGCACATTTGCATCATTAATGCCATTCCATTCTGCTCTTCGGTTCCTTTCATTCCTTCGATTTCTTCTCCTTTTTCTCTTCCCGTTGCTGATTCCATTTTCTCCGGCGATCTTTTCGTTGTCACACTCTTTTTAAACACTCTCTCCTCCTCGTCTATCTCTCTTTTTTCATACAATTTTATAGTGGTTTGTACCAGTGTATTATGTATGGTGTTACGAACAATTATAGTGCAGGATAAGGATTTGTGTGAGAACAATTTAAAAGTGAAAGGGCATTGACCCCTTCTACTCGATAATTCCATAGGGTGGATATTAGAAATGCCCTTGTGGATTTTAACGAGTAGGTAGGTTCAATGTCGTCCAACGATTTATTAAACATTTTCATCGAGCTGGGACCCCAAATGAGAACCAAGGTATGCATCAGTATGCATGCATCTGTCACTTGTGATCAGTGCAATGAACTTGTGATACATGACTGTCATACTATGACATGACGACTATGACATTCGCAATGTACACCTCTGTTGGTCGCGTTGCAGCATGTTACATGGATTTTTAATGGTTAATAACTAAATAACAAAGCCGAAACCGCATTTTTTTTATACTTCATTTTTGTCTTATATTATCGTCGAGAACCACCCCTTAAATTGTCTCCCACCTCTAGTCGAACACCCTGTATATATAGGCTACTTTTCCGGCAAGATTGTAGGAGCATGATCTACAAGTGAAAATACGAAAAAAATGTTATATAATATATATATATGAAGTTTATTTATAAACGCTTTATTACAATATTATAGGCAAATATTGAATGTAGCCTGGATAGGTGCGGAGCAGCAGATTTAAAGCTGAATAATACGGAAGGTAGATTGTGTCTACTTTGCCTGTACTTACGAGATATTTCTTAACGCATAAGGATCGTCATCACAGTTTTGTGATTCCTTACAATTCTTTATGTAACAAGTTTGCACCGTTTTTCCAAATTTTAATTTTTTCCAGCATTCCATTATCAGATAATTGTAATTGGCACAGATTGCATCGTCTGTAAAATATAATTAAAGAAATCACAAAGTATCATGTCCATTACTTTTGAACTAACTTTTCATAGACAGAATTTACTTATCTAAAATATTTGAATCAGATTTTAACATCATATTGATGATTTTCATGCATTGAAAACAAATATCACCATTTTTTTTCTTGATTTTCGTCTCATATTCTCTTGAACATGTTGCCGATATATATGTACTAATACGTCCTGGACTAGACTGGAAAAGCATTTTTGGCGGAAGAAAAGTCGCAGCTTATCTTAGTGACGACACGGTGACCTAAAACAATTTTTCAAGAATTAATGTACGTAATTATTATATTATGTATATAAATATAGTTGGATATAACAATATAATTATTTTAAAATATATTACAAATACACAGGACTCGTTCCAAAACCAAAAATTAGTAAAATGGTAAGTAATACGTGAAACAAGAAAGCATTTGTAACGTCGTACCGACGTGTTGCGTCGGTTTTGTTCGTATGAGCAAATTCTCGCTGTACATACATATATATATATATGGTATACGTATACTTCCTTCGTAAAATCCAAACCGAAATCGCGTTTAAATCCGTACACAGCGATATGTATATATATATCTTACGCGTATTTATATATATATACATATCCCCGTGAGAGTGAACATAGGGAATCGGGAAAGAAGCGATAGTCACCGGTACAAGCGGACGCCAGCATGGCAACCGCGAGTACAGGTGTACGTACATCTAAACCGTCGTTTCGTTCGAACTGCGAAAAGTATACATCGACGACAACATATTCGTCCGTGCCTGGTACGATTTAGACAAAAGGACTTCACGGTTCACCGAATCCCTATGGTCCGCGCTCTTATTATAAATAAGACGAAATCGCGCGAATCGCTCTCTTCCAGTTTCGGAATTTATACAGTACAGTTCTCTAGCGTCGTCAGTCGAGTTTAAATCGCGTTTTCGGACTTTAATCTAGTTCAGTCCATTTTCTCGCGTTTTCGGACTCTGTTCAAAATCGCTCACGATACTCAGGTCGTATTGCATCTTACCATTTCTACCATTTTCATTTCTGTTATATCTAAAGTGTTCTAAATTATTCGTCGAGTTTGCTCGTAGACATTTATACCAAATTTACAGATATTTCTCTGTGCCATTTTGTTATACGAGCTTGCTCGCTTTATCTTTCACATTATAATTGCTTTTATGCGCTATTTTTGTTTATACGAGCTTGCTCGCATTATCTTTCACGTTATAATTGTTTTTCTGCGCTATTTTTGTTCACACGAGTTCACTCGCATTACTTTTCGTATTATAATTGCTATTTCTCTGTTATTTTGTTTGTACGAGCTCGCTCGCACCATCTTTCATATTACCATTGCTATTCTGTGCCATATATTTCGTTCGAGCTTGCTCGCACGCCGTCATTATACTTTGTTTCACGAGTTCTGCTCGCAAATCATCACCTTGTACCCATTTTGGTTCATTATACATTGCTTGTTTAAACCTATTACTTCGCAGCTTTAATTCAGCAACACCTTGCTCCTCGCTATCTCCCATGCCCCGTCGCGCCGGTAGAAGCTACCAAATCGGTAAATTGGTGCGACAGCTACGCGCCGAAGGAAGAGGCACCGCTTATAACCCGTACTTGGGAATCGCCAAACGGCCCAGGATCATTCGCGACGCTCCTTTTCTCCGTCGGGTGAAAATAGTGGACCGTCGAGAGATCGCGATACCTCCGCGACGCGAAGAAGGAACCGCTGACCGCGCTGAAACGCCTCCGCGCCGCGAAGAAACGACCGTCGGACGGCCAGATTCCGCGCCTCCTCCCCCGTGGAGGTTGATACCGATCCGATTCCTCCCGAGTCTCCCTCCACTGGAGGAAATCAGTATCGAGGACCCGCGTTACGAACGTTACGTCGTCCGCAGAATACTCACCCTAAGGTGGTATTACTAAAGTTTCGTCGATCAGTGACCGAGTGGAGTGATCGCGAGTGTGTGCGTGTGTGCGTGTGCGTCTCCGGGTTGTTCAATCCCGATCGGTCCGTCGATCGATTCCTCACATCCCTCACATTCCTCACATTCGTTCCTATAACCCCTAAAATTGGTGTATCAATCGTGTACGTCTGAGCCCAGAGGGTGCTCGGTACCGAGAGAACACTAATTTCCCTTCGGTCGAGAATCCTGTCACGAATCGAACAACCCACGCGTTCGGGCGAGTCACACACAACACGCCCACATAGTGACACTCTGATCGCAGGGAGCTGTCACCGTCATCGCGCAGTTCGTCGCTCCGTCGCGACATCCCCGCCGGACGACGTCCTTTCATTTCCCTCTTCGCCCCTTTTCAACAACGACGAACGCCGGTATCGGGTCCCTGATCAGACGTGGACGTTACGCGCCACGTGGATCTAAGATCGTCTTAAATAAATTGGTCGGTTACGTCCCCGCCCCGTCTGGGCGTCGTTTCGTCGGATCATATCCGACCCGGGACGTAACACATTATTTACTTTTAATGTTGTAAATAACATTAAATCACTTAAGGATTTCTAAAATAAATTAGATAATACACCTTGTGTACTTACAAGTTTTTCAATAATGACATGTAGCGTCAAAAATCATTTCTGCAACACACAAAATATATCCAAATTTGAAAATTTAATATTTGTTTCGCTCATACTTTTTTTAGGGAGTTGTCCGTATATATCTTTTAATTTATAATATTATAATTTATAACATCTTACACAATAACCTGTAAAACTAACATCACTGAAAAATTCTGATATTATGTATAGACATATTATGCATATATAGAAAATATAACTAGGAAATATAACCATAAACTAATCACCCAGCACAACTCACGATGGTAAACAACAGCTGAATTCTCGTTCTGTGCGCAATCCATTTTGTGTCCAATTCTACATGTGCGCAATTCGTATTCTGTGGTGTGCAATCCCGCTGTGCGCCAAACAACCGTGTGCGCCAAAGAGCTGTGTCCAATTGAGCGTGCGCCAAAGAGCTGTGCGCCATCGTCTTGTGCGCCATAGAGCCACCCCCCTTTTCGAGTCGGGGGGCCAGGAGCTCGAAATGCTCTTCGAAACGCCAGCGACCGTCGATGGTCAGGCCCAGATACTTCATGGTGGGCCCGACCTCGACGAGGGTATCCACGACCCGGATCCGGAATCCTTGGGGCGGCCGCCGCGTCCGAGATGGTTGGTACAACCATATGGCCTCGGTCTTTGCGGCGGCTACGACAAGCCCCACCGAGTCGTCCCGCCTCCTCCCAAGTCCTCCTCTCGGCGTAGGGCAGGGTATCGTCCGCATAGCATATGACACCCGTGCCGGGGGGGAGGGAGACCCGCAGAACCGCGTCGAATGCTAGGATCCACAGGAGCGGTCCGAGGATCGACCCCTGTGGAACCCCGCGGCATATCTCCCTCAGGTACGCCCCATACCGGCCGGCAATATACACCTCCCTCTCGCGGAGGTAGTCCCGGAGCACTTCCCGGAGATAGAGGGGAACCCGGAAATGCTCTAGGGCGTCCTCTATCTCCTTCCAGGGCAGGGTGTTGAACGCATTGGAGATGTCCCATGACACGGCGATCAACACCCTGTCCCGAGCGACGGCACTTTCCCGGAGGAGACGCAGATGCTCCAACGCATCTATCGTTGAACGCCCCCACCGGAACCCAAACTGTCCGTCGCTCAACCCGGGATAACTCCGCGAAAGATGCTCTCGGAGGCGGGCGGCAATTATTCTTTCGAACAGCTTGCCCGCCTCGTCGAGTAAACATATCGGCCGGTAAGCAGAGGGAGACTCTGCGGGCTTACCATCCTTGTGGAGGAGGACGAGGATCGCCTCTTTCCAACACTTGGGGAAGACTCCCCGACTCAGGCACGCATCCAAGATGCTCCTGTAAGCCGGGGCGAGGGCCTTTAGCGCCGAGGCCATTATACCGCCAGGAACGCCATCGGGGCCGGGGGCTTTCTTGCCCCTAGCCCGCCGCTCCTGGATGACCTGGTCGAGCTCCCAATCGGAGACCCGGAGTTCGTCCGACCAATCATTGGCCGGCACCGGGGCGCGCTCACCACTCCCCTCACCACCATTATTATTGGGGGGAAGAGGGTGTCAACGACGCGCCCCAAGAACTCCGGTTTCATTGTCTCCGCGACAGGGGGCGCCCTGGGACGGAGCTTCCCAAGCACCATTCTATATGGGCGCCCCCACGGATCGTCGCGGAGCGTAAGCAAGAGCTCGCTCCAGGCCTTGGCCTTGGCCGCGGTAATCGCGTGCTTGAGGGCCTCGGCGGACGATCTGTACTCCCTGTACAGCCCGTCCACCGTCGACTCCGAGTCGCCGCCGAGGAAATGGCGGCGCCGCGCACGGACGTACCGGCGCCGGGCTTGACCGGCTAAGCTGCGAAACTCGGCCAACTCGCCCGACCACCAGTACACGGACTTTCACGGGGGACAGGCTCTAACCCGGGGCATCGCTGCGTCGCAGATCATCTGCAACGCGCCCCGGAACCATGCCGCCCCCTCTTCTGGTCCGCGCTCCCTGGCCGTAGGCCAGGCGGAGCCGATAATCACGGCCCTCAGCAGGTCCCCGTCTAGCCGCTTCGTCGCCCATCTGGGCGCTACTTCGCCGCAGGAGGGGCGTGTCCGCCGGCGGGTCCGAATCCACAGCCACATCCATCATGACGTAGCTGTGGTCCGACAGGGTTTCCCCCTCCCAGACCCGCCAATTTGACACTCGGCGCGAGGAGGAAACGGTCCGAGTGAAACGTCCACTACCGACCAACCATTCCACCTCACGCACGTCGGCACGGAGCGCCGGTTTAGCAGCCGTAGCTCCAGCCCCTCCATCCAGTCCTCTAGGACTCCGCCTCGAGGCTCCGTCCTGGGGTTCCCCCAACTGGTAGAACGCGCGTTGAGGTCCCCCAGGACCAACACCGGACCGGTTAAATGAGGGGTCATCATGTCCCTCAACCGGTCCAAATACGCCTCGAACTCGGCGGAGCCACAATTCGGCGAACAGTAGCACCCGACGACTAGCAGTCTTCCCCACTTAACCAACACCGCCCCCGGCTCCGTTCGACCCCGGAGACAGGGGCAACCTCGCCGACTGGCGAACCCAAATCGCCACGGAACCCTCCAGATCCCCGAACCATTGTGCGTGGTCGGGGACTTCGTAAGGTTCCGCGGCAACTGCCAGGCCAACCTCGAGCTCCGCCAGGCGTTGGACCATCAGGTCCTGTGCCCAGCGGCAATTGTTGAGGTTGGCCTGGAGAACCACCTGGGAGCATCCGCGAGCCGTAGCAGCCAATACGTTGTGACGGTTGCTCGGTGTGGTGGAAGGTATTGCCGCGTCAGTCGGCTGTCCAAGGTCGCGGAACCTCGAAGAGCGGAGGTTGGCCTGCGCGGTGGTTGACGGCCGGTAATAGTGCGGGCTCAGTATAGCGGTCGGTCGGTGTATCGGTCGCTCACAGATGGGCGGAGGCGCGGTGGAGGTAGAATCCTACTCGGCTCTCGCCGCTGAGGATCGGATCGGGGCCTGTGGGTGTTTCACCGC
This sequence comes from Lasioglossum baleicum, assembly GCF_051020765.1. Taxonomy (NCBI): domain Eukaryota; kingdom Metazoa; phylum Arthropoda; class Insecta; order Hymenoptera; family Halictidae; genus Lasioglossum; species Lasioglossum baleicum. The sequence goes on from NC_134940.1 coordinate 236,103, forward strand.
TCGGGCCGGAGATTGTACCTACTCGGCGTTTCGCCGCTGAGGTGGAGGGACTCCCGTGGGTGTTTCACCGCTCGGGCCGGAGATACTGGATAAGGAGAGGGTGGTCGGACGGTCGGAGGTACGGTCGGAGGATCGGGATGCATGCACTCTCACTCGCTCACTCTCTCACACTCAGCCTTCGTAAGTCTGGCACCCGGTGTCGGTCGGTGTTCGTCACTAGGGACTACTTGTCGGTAGATGGCGGCGGGCACGACTTGCCTTACCGGTGATTGCTCGGGGTACTTATCCCCGAGCGTGCTTATCTTCTGTAGCGAGAAACCGGTTCGGTGCGGCGGCCCTCTCGCGGCCGTGAGTCGTGCTCGCGGTTTCGCGGCGTGTGTTGGAGCGGCGGCCGCGGGGTACCGGTGGTGTTCGCTAGTGGGGGTAGTTTCGCGCCAGGGAGGATGTAACCGTCACATCCCCCCTTACTTCGGGGCGCGAAACGTCCCTTTCCGCAGTGTGGTTTTTTTTCTACTTCTGTCGGAATTGTAGCCAGCCTCCGGGGCCTGCTGGATACGGTATTCGGTGCCTCCTTCCGCGGCGTAGTTGGTCCGGCCGGACATTATAGCTCCCCGGACGGCTTTCCTCCACCATAACTGCCATCGGTAGCGGCCGGTAGGGCTCCGGGTTTGGCGTGATCTCTGTCATTCCCTGGTTCGCCGGGTTCGGTGAAGGTGCCATGATCGCTTCTGTCGGTGGGGGATCTTCCGCGGCGGGGGCCCCATGAGGGTTTTTCTCGTATAGGGCGAGTATTTCGTCTAGCTCTTGGAGGTCCACGTCTACACTGCTGCTCGGTACCGCTGTTTGCAGTGGCGCCTCCACTGGTTGATGGGCGATCCTTCTTTTCCCGGTCGGTTCGGTTTCCACCCGTGGCGGTGGCCTGGGGCGTTCCGGCCGTCCTCGCCGGACTGGTGGCCCGACCTGTATCGGGGTGCGCAGGGCCTGTTTTGGCCTTGTGTTTCCGACTAGTGGTCGGTTGCGTGCCCTTGCCTCCATTGGGCGGTGGGCGTTATTTCCCCGCAGGGGGACTGCCGAGTCTCTGCTCGCTTTGTGGCTCTTAGTGTTCATGATTGGCCGTGATAAGCTTTTGTGCCGATTGTCGTTTCCTATATCTTCGGTGCTGTTGCTTATAGCTGCGAGAAACCGGTTCGTCTCGGTGGCCATCTCGCGGTCGAGCGGTGTATTCACATCGTCTACCGGTGGGCACGGCTTAAGGTCCTGGAGGTGGACTCGATGCCGGGTCCACTTTCCGGCCTGTACGACGACTACCGTTGGTCCGAGGATTTCGCGGACTTGGTACGGGCCTGAGAATTTCGGTGCTAGCTTGGCGCAGATGCCTGCCGCTGCTAAGGATAGGGGGTGCTCTCGGCGCATGACCGACTCCCCTATCTTGGGTGCCCATTTCCGGCGGCGCAGGTTATAATATTTTCGTTGTATCTCAGTGGCCCGTGCCTGTGTGGTTCGTGCGAATTTGTATGCCTCGGTGAGTCGGGAAATGGCTTCTTCTCGGGCCCGGTAGTCGTCGGCGGTGGCGTCTTCCCTGCGGGTCTCGGCTGGTACCCGGTCGGTACCCTTGGCTGCCAATTCGCGCCCGTAGATCAGGTATGCCGGAGATTGACCGGTTGCTTCGTGCCGTGCGGTGTTGTACGCGAAGATGGCGGCCGCGACATTTCGGTCCCAGGTTCTGTGGTCGCCGGCGGTAAGCTGGGCGATCGTAGTTTTCAGAACTCGATTTGTCCTCTCCACCGGGTTACACTGGGGGGTGTAGGGGGTGTTGTACGATGTGATACCCCGTACCGTTGTAGTAGACCTCGGAACTCCCGGCTTACGAATTGCCGGCCGTTGTCGGTGATGACCATGCGGGGGCAACCGTGACGTAGGAAGACTAGTTCTTCTAATGCCCGTGTGACCGCGGGGGCGGTTGCCTGTCGCAGGGGTCGCACTTCCGCCCATTTCGTGAATTTGTCCTCGAATACTGCGTGTGTCGTGTACCCCTGACTCGTGCGTGGTAGTGGCCCTACCACATCGGCGGTGACTATGTCCCATGGGCTCATCGCAGGGGCGGTGAACATTTCCCCGGCTGGGGCTTGCTGGGTGGCCTTATATTGCAGGCAGCTAAGGCATTTCTGGACGTACCGTGCTGCGTCGTGGCGCATCCGGGTCCAGAAATAGCGCTGCCCGAGCCTTGCTAGGGTTTTGGCTCGTCCAAGGTGTCCTGCTGTGGGGTCGTCGTGCATCTCCTGGAGGATGCGACTGCGCTCCTCCTTCGGGATACATCGTTTCCACTCCCACTCCGGTCTGAGTCCAGCGTCGTCCGGAATGTGACGGTATAGGTGCCCTTCGTGGAGTCGGTACTCCGGGTATTTCTCTGGGCTTTCCTGTACGGCGGTTCGGATGTGCGCGTACCAAGCCTCGGTTGGTGGCTCTACTGGCCCGGCTTCCTCCGGTCGGCGTGATAGCGCGTCCGCTACCAGGTTCTGTTCGCCCCGGCGGTACTGTACGACGAAATCGTACTGCTGGAGCTCTAGGCCCCAGCGGGCGAGTCTCCCCGAGGGGTTGTCCATTTTCTGCAACCAGTTGAGGGCTTGGTGGTCAGTGATTACTGTGAACCTGTAGCCCTCCAGGTATGGCCTCATTTTTCTAATGCCCCAGACCACTGCCAGACATTCCTGCTCGGTAACCGAATAATTTCGTTCGGCTCCGTTGAGCGTTCGGCTGGCGTACGCAATGACGCGTTCCTCCCCGTCCACTTCCTGGGTTAGGACGGCGCCCAGCCCGCTTTGGCTCGCGTCGGTTTGCAGCGTGAATGTCTGGCTGAAGTCGGGACAGGCGAGAACGGGTGCGGTGGCCAGCTGGGACCGCAGGACCTCGAAGGCCTGTTTCTCGGCCTCTCCCCAGTGCCATCCACGGCGTTTTTGCAGGAGCTGGTGTAGCGGTTCGGCGGTATCCGCAAAATGAGGGATAAATCGACGGTACCATGACACAATCCCCAGGAATCGACGGAGGTCTTTAGTGGTGGTTGGTGGTGGGATGCTCCGGATGGCCTCCACTTTGTCGGGATCGGTCCGGACGCCTTGGCTGGTGACTAGGTGGCCGAGGTATCGTAGCTCGGTGCGGCAGAAGTGACATTTCTCGGGGTTTATCCGGAGGTTGGCTCGGCGTAGCAGTTGTAGCACTTCTCGTAGGTTGGCGAGGTGTTCCTCGAAGGTGGCCCCTAATACGATTATGTCGTCGAGGTATGTAAAGGCACGCGGCTCCAGGCGTGGACCGATAATGTTATCCAGTAGTCGCTGGAAGGTGACCGGTGCGGAGTGCAGCCCAAACGGCATTACCTTAAATTGGTAGAGGCCGCGTCCCGGTACGGTGAAGGCGGTTATCGGGCGGCTGCTTTCCGCCAGCGGTACCTGCCAGTATCCGTTCGCTAGGTCAATCGTCGAGAGGTAGCGAGCTCCTCGGAGTTTTTCCAATGTGGCCTGGACCTGGGATAACGGATAAGCGTCTTTCTCTGTGACGCTGTTGACCTTGCGGAAGTCAATACAGAAGCGAGGTTTTCCGCTGGCCTTCCGGACGATGACTATCGGAGAGCTCCACGGGCTGGCTGACGGTTCGATTACTCCTTCTTTAAGCATCCGGTCCACTTCTTCGTTGATGATGGCCTGCGTGGCCGGGTTCCGTGGCGTGTACCGTTGTTTGATCGGTTCGGCGGTACCCACGCGGATGTGGTGTTCGGTCAGGTGTGTGGGGCCTCGGATGGATTCGAACCGCGGTAGTTCCTGGTCTAGAAGGTCTCGAAGTTGTTGCTCCTGCTCTTCGGTGCACCCTGAGAGACCCTCGGACACGTCCACCGTGTTCGTTTCTTCTTCTTGACGGAATTCCCACCGGTATGGTCCCAGAAGAAGGGTTGCTCCCAACGCCTGTAGCGCATCTACCCCAGGGGGTCCAAGCTGTAATGGGAATAGTTTAACCAGTAAGTTGCGTATCCCGAATGTCAGGCGGCGTTGGTGTCGCTGCAGTTTTTGCGTGCGTGTGCCTATCGCGCCAAAAGCTACGGGAGTCATTCTTTGCGATACATATACCAAAATTTTCGACGGTTTTATAAGATCGTCGGTGGGCCAATCAGCTAAAGAGTTGGACTACCTAGCGGTAGACCGAGGTTCGAATCCTGGTCGGGTAAACAGTTTTTTTTCCAACCGTCTACCGCTTTATATCTATATATACTGTCATTAGTTCCGTCCCAGATCACAGAGAGAGCTGAAATACTGGTCACATTTTTAACACGCCAGCTTGGACCCCCTGATCTACCCCTAGCAGTATTGCCTGGGAGAGCGTAGGGAGGACCGGACAAGTAAGTCAGATGGTCCTTTCGTTCACCCTGAGTGCGACTTCGAGTTCGAGTTCCAGTGTTACGGAGGACCCGTCCGCGATTCGGACCGCCAGATTTTCCTCCCGGGCGTCGGCGCCTTGGCTTTGACACCACTCCGCGTCGTCTTGTCGTAGATATGACCGGGTGGCCCCGGTGTCTATTAAGGCTGCGTATTTTTGGCCATAGGCTTCTACTGTGATGAAAATGCGGGTGTCGTTGCCGACTCCTTGTGAGGCATTTAGTTGCGGGATGACCGGTTGTTGCCTCTCCCTCCGGTCCGGCTGGCGTTTCCCGGCAGGTCGTTGCAAGGGCAGCGGCTGGTTGACCGGCCATTCGTCCCACAATAGGAGCAGAATAATTTCGGGGTTCGGCGGCACTCCCATCGTTGGTGCCCCCTTTGTCCGCATCTCCAGCAGCAGTTCTGCCGGTCGTACGTGTTGCTTACTGCGTCGGCTCTTTCGGTGATCGGTTCCTTGTTTGTTACTGGTGGCCCTACCGCGGCGACCTTGGGGGTGGAGCGTTTCTTCTCCTCTGCGAGCGATCTGGATCTGTCATGGGAAGTGATTCCGGAGGAGCCTGCCCCGAAACACCATCGACAGGACATTGATGCCGATCCAGAGGGTGATGAGACCCAATGGTCTTGGGATGAGGCCGAGCTATTGGGGGACACTCCTGTCGAGATTCCGGAACTCGATCCTCGAGACCCCCTGGGTCTCCTGTCGGAATCAAAAAGCAACACCGATTCGCTGCTGGAGCAGTTAAACAGTGTACAGGAAGAATTTGCACACAAGTGAACGCGTGTGGGTGTTTTTCGTTTTTCCCGTTAAAGGCCAAGTGCAAAAGACTCTTTATATGTTATGTTTTGAACGCCAAGTACAAAAGACAGTTATGTTGTGAACGCCAAGTGCAATGGATGTTTAGTTGTACGTTGAACTAAAGACTGCTTGGTATACATACTCTCACGCGCCAAGTGCAATGAGTAATTAGTTCTTGAATTTTTTCATCGGCCGTGTGCAAAGACTGTTTTATTTTCTGATTACGCCAATGGCAAAAAAAAAAAAAAAAAAAAACGCTGTTTTGTTGTGTGCACCGGGGGCGGAGATTACTCAGTATTTTAAGCTGTGTGCAAAGGGGATACAGATTTGTTACCTTTTTTTTTTATATATATGGTACTGCGGGTAGTATACATGTACTGAGCGTGCGGGCAGCGGCCTGCAAAAATTTTTTTTTCGACTTAATTTGTTTTCAACGCGCGAGCCAAGTGCAGTATTATAATTCATTTTGTGGACGCCCAGTGCAATAACTAAAGAGTTTGGTCTTCCTTCTTCTCTGTCTCGGCCAAGGTGCAAATATAACTTGGTTCTCGTTTTCTCTGTATAGCCTTGTGCAATTTTCATTTAATTTATTTCAACTAGCTTAATGCAATCGATATTTACTTTTATAAGCATGAGCGCCATCCAATTGTTCCTTTTGTTTTTTTTTTCTTTTTTTTTCTCTTCTCTTCTCTTCTTTTCGCGGTGGCTTGATGCAAACAACAATTGGTGAAAATTGTCACAAAATTATATTGTTTAAAATAGATAGAGCATACAGAGTGGGCGAACGGCGTTTACTAATCATTTACACCGAAGCGGACCAACGAGATTCCTGGAATGCGTATTCACTGCGTATACGCCCCAGGAATCTCGAGGACGGGGAAGGGGGTATGTGTAACCGTACTGCTTACACATCAAAACATCGCGCGAATCTATGTCGATCCCTACTGCGACGTTTATGACGTCATGTGTCATCTCGTCATAGACAAGGATCGCGGGAGCGATCGATATAGATAAGAGGCTGCGTGCGCATCGATCCCCTCTTAATTGCGATCGAAGGAGGTCGATGCGAGCAGCAGATTAATCACTCTCTACGTCTGGGCTCGATCCAGTAAGCACGTATGAGTCCCGCTGTCTTTCGCGTGAGATTGCGAATCGTGTAAAGTTAAAATTGTCATTTCAAATAGCCAATAAGGCTGATAATTTTCTATTCAGTTGCTAGCCCGGCTCAAGGGAATTTCTAGTCGCGAAGAAGATTCAAATTGCGAATATTAAATTGTTAAATTGCGAAAATTATTCATTGAGAATTGTATTTGGAAGTCGCCAATAAGGCAAGTTATTTCCTTGTGTTCATTGCCCGGCAAAAAGGGCATTTCTTGTCGCGTTGCGAGCCGTTAACGGAATTTGCTTCACTACGTGCAAAGTCTTGTTGACGATACGTTTATTTGAGCATATAAGCTCCGTTGACTTATAATTTAAATTGCGTCAAAGAGGCGATTTATTGAATTAGATTTCATCTGGTAGTGAAATTGCTCACTCTGTGCGTTGCAGGTTAACGGTCAAACTTATCAAAATTTAATAAAGATTTATCATAGAGAGCCGCCTTTTCACGTCGGTACATGAGGCTATCGACGTTTAATTCGCCAGTAAGCAATAGCAGGCATTGTGACTACCACAATCACTTCTTAGAGCAGCGACTGATTGGTTCTTTATTTAAAGTAGAAAGGACTGCAATAAGATTAAAGTCGATGCGTGCTGAGCTGGCGTCGATCGTCAGAATTGGGCTCCAAGCGAGTGAGAACCACGATCGCGCGAACCGTACGAAACTCCTTACACGCGTTCCTAGAGCGGTAGACTTTGTTTACGGTCTATGGTCGTCGCGTCTCTCTCTACCGTGTTGTGGTCGTGTCGGATTCAGTAGCCGACCTTGCGTTTTTGTACGTCTGTAAATTGTATAACGGTAGTCATACCGTGTATTCTCATCCACATCAATTTAACAGAATAGATCTCACTTTTACCAGATATTGTCTCTCAACAATTATTCATATTTGTTGCAACCCTTCCGTCATCCAGTGCCTGGAGGCACGAACCTTCGTCAAGCTAACATTGGGTATCGTAACCTATCCGGTGTTAGAAGTATTACCTTACTGTGTAGGTTGTGATTTCAAGACCGACACAGTGTGCTTTGCTCAGAACGGACAGCAGGAAGAATTCGCATATCGCCATGACCACGCTTTCGTGCTCTGCCTAGATATCCGTAATTCTTCACTACCAAGTTTGTTATTATCTGGTGTGCAGGAGCCGTTTGTCCTTCCCGGTATAATCCGGTAAGACCGTTCGTTTGCCTGAGTGTCACCAGCTGATTTTGAACAGGGTTTGTTCCTGTGTGTCCTGCTTAGAGCACGTAGTTGTTGGACGGTAAGGAGGCGCCACGGCCACGAAACCGTGCCCTGCCAGTCTCTTGTACCGTGCCAGACAACGAGGTGAATTCCGGGGCAAGTAGAGACTGATCGCCGTTTCCGTGGGATCCCGGTAGCTTTGATTGGTGTCGACTACTTCTGCCCAGAGTAATTTAACCAAAACTAACGCATTATCGCATTCGGTCTACGGACTACTCGCCACGTCCAGGTTATCGTGCACTGCCGAGTCTTCTCGTTGTATCGAACTACGATAGTGAGTTTGCTGACGAATATTCACACACTAGCCTGTTAACTTCAATAAAATCCTACAAAGAGGTAGGTGAATAAAGAGTCCGGTTACAATAGTTGCTTTTAATTTCGCTTTTCATGGTGTTGTTGTTCGCCCGTAAGACCAGCGGATATTCTGAGGTGGCAGTCTCGTCAACATTTTTTGGGGGATATCGTGCGCATATTTCTCGCCTCAAGTACGCGTTGATTGCGTCCAATTCGTATGAACCATCGGGGATGATGATCTCCTCATCTTTTTCACCGAAGTAGAATCTATTGTTTCCAATGTTGGCGCTGATGTTCGGTATCGTATAATAAGTTTGCAAATCGAGCAATCTCAGCTCATATTCGCCATTGCTCAGATCTATGGGGGGAAAGTACTTTGATGATAGTATGCTGCTTCTTCCCGACAATGTAAACGTAAATGACTTTTTCGCATACATCGTGTAGAGAGACTCTTTCCAGGGTCTTTTTATTCTCGGAGAAATTTCGCACACAATTGACCACACACGCTTTCGTCGTAGTTTTGAAAACGTTCGTGGTTATATAAGATTGTCACGTTCACGCCGAAATAGTGAATCAACTCAATCGGCGGTCGAAGATTTCCAAAACTATCAAAGTATTTGACACGCGAGCCGTGTTTTATATAGGCGACCCAGTGCGTTCCCGGTCCACGACTATTATCTAGATTGACTATACCTCGCTCGTTTACCCACGCACGCAGCGGTAAATCATCACGCATAAAAACTCCACGAAAATACGGTAATCCTTTACACATGACCATCAATTCGATATCTGTCGTCGTGTTGTCCTTCTTCGTTGTTTTTTTTCCCTTCAAACCTTTTCCATGCTTATACGGTGCGAGATGTATCCCACGACCCTCCATGGCTCGATTGTGTCGCTCTGCTTCTTGTAATTGTTTCTTAGCAGCTTTTGCAGCGTTTATAGCTTTGACTACTCCCGCGGCACCACCCGTCAATGCGCCTATAGCCGACAAAGCGGGTAACAGCAACGGTAGAAAACCACTACGTTTGGCGATCGGGAGAATTCGTTTCGTTGTTTTTTTTTTTCTTTTCACCTTTTTTATTTATCAAACCCATGCCCAATTTCGTTTTAGCTTTCATGGCTGCCAACACTGCAGTCGCGGACACCTTCTCTCCCAAAGTTACGTCTCCGGACGTTATCCGATGCAGTGCTCGATCAGCCAAAACGTGATCGGCCTTGTGACGATTTTCAAGATCTTTGTATCGCGAATGCGCTATATCGTGCTCTCGACAGACTGTATCCAACGGATTGATTCCTCGATCCCCACGAGCTAATCGCGCAGTCAGTTTCGTACCAGAACCGCAGAATTGATATCCAGGTATATGCAATTCAAACGGTAGCGCGTTTATAGCTCTGTTTAAAAACCCCTTGCCCGTATGCGAACCGAGTGAATGATGATTCATAAGGTATTTTGCCTACTATCTCTTTTAAAAAGAACACGTTCGGGGGAGGGGAGTGACTGATACCTACGGTGTTCGAGCTCTCATATAAATACTACCTCCCCTCCCTCATCGAATCAATCAAATCATGCATTTTGTAAGGCAATCTTTGGATATTCGTGTTCCAACGTGTCGCGCGTTCGACGATTGCGACGAGACGATGCGAAAACATGGATCATTGTTACCAGGCAATGTACGATGTGTCATAAGCGGTCCGTCAGGATGCGGTAAAACAAACGTTATGATCAGCCTGCTGGAGAGTGCGAACGGACTACGATTTGCGAACGTTTATGTATACTCAAAATCGCTGAATCAGCCAAAATATCAATACTTGAGCAAACTGTTCTCATCCGTGGGGAAGGATGTAGGCTACTTCGCGTTCGCAGACAACGCTGACGTAATACCCCCCGCAGAGGTACGGCCCGATTCGATATTTATCTTTGACGATGTGGCGTGTGACGAGCAGGATATCATGAGAGAGTATTTTGCGATGGGTAGACATTCACACGTCGATTGCTTCTACTTGGGTCAGTCGTATGCGAGAATACCTAAACATTTAATTCGTGACAATGCCAATCTACTGGTTTTGTTCAAACAGGATACCATGAACTTGCGTCACATTCATCAGGATCATGTAAATACCGATATGTCGTTTGAAACGTTTAGCGCGTTATGTGCAAATTGTTGGCGAAAGAAGTATGGATTTCTCGTAATCGATAAAGACAGTCCTACAAATCGCGGTCGTTACAGACGTGGATTTAACGAGTTTGTTATACTGTAACGAGTACAGTTGCTCGGTAAGGGTGGTTGGTGCTGTATCGTGGGCTGTAAATCTCTCTTGCGCTTCCAATATGTCAGCTCAAAAGGAAGAGAATGAAAAGCTGCGAGCTTCAGTCGTGAATGAAATAGCGAAGACCAGTGATACCATACGTAAAAAGTATTTAGCGTTGAAAGTTGGGAAAATGATGGCCGAGACGAATTTGCGAACAACTTTACAGCCGATCGTCGAACCGTTGAAACAGCTAGTTCAAAATACATCTACTGTTGAACCGGATAGTGACACCACGTTCTCGGATATTAAGGAAACACCACCACCGTCTCCCATACAAAAGAAAAGAAGATTCTCAGATATTAGGGGAACGACGCCATCGTCATCTATGAAAAAAAGAAGAAGAATAAAGAAGAAAAAGAATGTTGAAGTAACGCTCGCTGACGATGAGATCGAGTCAACGATGTCGCAACAGGATACTTTCGAATCACCGAGCACGGTATCTTTGGAATCTTCAATGCGTAATATTTTTGAAAATCCAGAAACTCATCGAGAGGAAAATCAACATCTAACCGAGAATTTCGGACCTTTGGCGCGTGAATATTTAGAAAAATTTTTTACCGGATCAATGAAAAATTCCGACAACGTGTTCGGGGTATATTTCCAGGACAATAAACTGATGCTGGGAAATTCAGCGTTTGAAGTGAACAGCAACGACGATATCATCATTAACGGAGTAAGGTACGAGGGGACTCATGGTCTTTATGAATTAATATTCAACAGAGTACCCGACAAGCAGTTGTACACCGAGGATGATAAGAATGTGTACAAAAGAATTCTCATTCTCACGCAAGCGCATCGACGTGGGAATCAGCTAAAGGGAAACAAAGGTTACAAGTATAAGAAAATTATAGGACCGATGTTTTCGTCACGTGGTGGGAAGGGGATACAACTTCCAACTTCTATGCGTGTGACTAACAATCCGATTGATTACGTGCATTGGGATGATCCAAACGAACTCGTCGATCGTGTGAAATTGTTAATCGCTTCGAAGAATGCCGGACATTCCAGCCATAACAATGAAATAATGTCAATAATCGAAGAACTTCGTGAAGCCGGTATAATTATAAATTAAAGCGCGTGCGTTCATTGAGTTAGTGATGAATGAAATGTCAATTGGTACAGCTCGATAGAATGCGCATTCGTCTTAAATGTTGTAAAACGAATCAAACAATATCCTCGGGGGAGGACAACGGTGAAAGCTGGAACTTGAGATTTCAAAGTCTATGGATAAAACTGGATGAGATATTTCAACGAATACTGTGGATTGAAGAGCAGGTCAAACAGTTGTACGAGTTGATGATAAGCGAAGAAAAAGATTAGCTTGAAACAATGTCTATCGACAAAGGGCATAGCCGATTAAGATGGTCAAAACTGCCCTTAGAGGTTTTTCAATGGCTCTTGAACCATTCGAAAGCTGACCAATAAAAACCCATCTGAGTAAAATTTCAGCCCTCTAGCTTGCTCGTGAGGGTAGTTATAGGGTAAATTAGATTTCGCGCTTTTCTGCTCATTTTCCGCTCTCGGATGTTTTCTAAAATTCTAAAAAAAATGTGGCACGTGTCGGGTCTTAAGACGCATTTTATAGAATTTTTTCAGATTTTTTGGTTGCAAACTATGGTCGTGAAAAATGAAAAACACTCAAAACGTCGGAAAAATGAATATTTCTCAAAAATATGAAAACATGCTATTTTACTGTTTAGTGCCCTAATAAGCTACCATGAAAAGCAGTGTCCTCGATTTTTTTCAGATTTTTTGTTGTGGGAGATCATTGTCAAAAACAATAAAAACCAAACTGCTTCGACGTTTTTGCTGCTAGAAGGAAAGCTAGACTTGCAGGTTCTACCGTGGGGGTACATTAAGCTCTAATTAGTGTTACTACATTGAATTGGGCAATTTTTTAACCTCAGAAATGCGATTTGAGAGAGTAAAAAAATCGTCTCCTGTGAAATATATACCAAAATGTTCGAAGCGCTCACAACATCACAGGTTGGCGCAATGGTTAAGGCGTCGGATTACGGAGTGGATATGCTAGGGTTCAAATCCTGCCCACCACGAAGTTTTTTTTCCATGCCTTATTTTTTATTATATGGTTTACATATATGATTTTAACAATATTTTTTCATGTTTTAAAAATGTTTAAATAACATTTTTTAGTAAAATACATACAAAAATAATTTTGGAGTATTTAGTATTTCCGGCTGATGTGTCGTGATTTTACTTGGAATTTAATAATATTATGTTGTTGAATTAAATAATGAATAATTGTATTATTCAGTTGCATTTTCTAAAACACCTTAATGTCATGTGCTGAAAACGGCTTTTTAAAAAATAGCTTCGCTTTCGTCTGCCTCATAAACCGTTTGAACTATACATATGCACGTCAAATGTTTTATTGTGCGTGCTGTTGGCCGTTGCCACGGTTTACCTGAGATGTGCAAATGTTTGGAGCTATGGGATGATGATCGTCCGAAGGCTTCGATTTCAGTTTTCTGTGTGCTACCATAGAGTGAATTTCAGAAAGACATTTTACTTATTGTTAGACTTCTGAAGGATTTGAATTTAGAATGTCTAAAGTAATTTTGCAAACTATGGATAGCGATCCAAAATGTGTAAAATGTAAACGATTTATACGTAAAGTGCGAGGCCAAAAAAAAGTGATCAGGACAGAAGTTCAGGCTAGAGAATATTCGGATATTTTGAAAAAAGTGGTGCAAGTTGGTGATATTTTATGTAAAAGTTGCCGTGTTTTCGTATTTTTTAGTAAAGAAAGTGTACATCAGAGAGCTTTCCGATCTCGATCTTCTGCCTCCACGTCCGCGGATATCTCCAATTCGTTTCAACCCCCTTCGATTGAGGCACCTTCAGCCTCCACATCCGCGGATATCGCTAATTCGTTCCAACCCCCCCCCCCTGTTGAGGCACTTTCAGCCTCCACGTCCATGGATTTATCAGATTTGTTTCCACCCGCCTCAGTTGAGGCACCTTCAGCCTCCACGTCCGCAGACATCGCCGATTCGTTTCAACCCCCTTCAATTGAGGCACCTTCAGCCTCCACATCCGCGGATATCGCTAATTCGTTCCAACCCCCCTCTGTTGAGGCACTTTCAGCCTCCACGTTCATGGACTTTTCAGATTTGTTTCAACCCCCCTCGATTGAGGCACCTTCAGCCTCCACGTCCATGGACATTTCGCATTCATTTCAACCCCCCTCGGTTCAAGCATTTTCAACTTCCTCGTTTATTAACGAATCGCATTCGTCATTAGTCGAAAGTACCTGTAGTACGCACTCAACGACAGGTGACCCTACATTTACAACTTTTAACCGTCCCGTTAGACCAGATCCTCAATATATTGAAATGCCATTTTCCAGAGTAGTTTCTACGCATGCCTATTGCTTTGTGTGTGGTTCGAAAACAAATATTTCCACGATTCCACCTGAAGCTAGAAAACAGGTGTTTATTTTTAGAAGATTATACATTCCCAAAGAAAATCGGTGCTGCCCCGAACATTTAATAAAAAAACGTTTCATTCAAGACGTAATTCCAACTCTAAGAATTTATTCAAACAGTAGTTTAGTTGACGCAGATGAACTTCGCGATTATTTTGAATATCTTTCAGTTACCAACGATTCCACTATTCATGATAAAGTTGGTGATTTTACATTATCTGAAGAGAGACTCAGAATATTCACGGGGTTCACATGGGAGAATCTCATCGAACTCCGTGAAATGATGACATCAATGAGAAGCTCTCAACAGCGTGATGTAACACAAGCAATAGTTGTATTTTTATTTAAATTGCGAACGGGTAATTCTAACAATCTTATAGCGGCAACGCTTGGGTTGGATCATGAACAAAAAGTATCTCAATATTGTAGTTCCGTCATAAATAGTTTTGAAAAAGATATACTTCCGTTTCATTTTGGAGTCGCAGCTTTCACCCGTGAATATCTCATAGAGAATGAAACCTCTAATATTGCAAAACGGTTACATAAAATCGGCAACCACCTAGCGTTGATTTTCGATGGGACGTATATTCGCCATCAGAAAAGTACAAACAACGAGTATCAACGTAAGTCATATTCAGGACAAAAAAAGGTACCGTTGTGTAAACCCTTTACCATCTGTACAACAAATGGTTATATTGTTGACATGGCCGGTCCATTCTATGCCAACCAGAATGATGCCGAGATCATGAGAATTCTTCTTCGAAATCCAAATGGATTTAAATCTCTCATGAAACGGGGAGACTTTTGTATAGTCGATAGAGGTTTTCGCGATGTTGTACCCGATTTAAAAGCTCTCGGTTTTAAAGTCCTCATGCCTGCTTTAAAAGGCAATCGTTCACAACTTTCGACTAAAGAGGCCAATTATTCTCGAAAAGTGACAAAAATTCGTTGGGTTGTAGAAGCAGATCACGGTATACTAGGTCAAAAGCATCAGCTTCTGCACAAAAATCTTGATAATAAAATCCTCCCAAAAATTGGCTCTTACTTCCGGATTGCGTGCTTTTTAAACAATAGATTTGGAAAACGGCTAAACTCTGATGTTACACTTTCAGAGGAAATAATAAGCAGGATATCGAGCCAAGATAAAGTAAAAAATACGTTAGCGATACAAGTTGAAGAAAATAATTGGAACCGTAAAAAATCTCAATTTCAAATAATATCCTCGGCAGATATTCAAGATTTTCCGGAAATGACGGAAGTAGATTTGAAAATTCTTTTCACGGGATCGTATCAATTTTCTCAAGCTATCTCATATTTAGCAGAAATAATGGATGAACAGAATAACATAAATATTTATTATTTTATTCAAGAACATAGTATTATTAAATTCTTAGTAAAATCGCGACATATTAACAGGAAAACATACAGATGTTACATCCATTATACACCCAATTCAATTGGATACTCAGGTATAAAACGCTATTGTTGCGAATGTGCCAACGGTAACCGTACTATTGGGTGTTGTTCACATATAGCAGCTATTATTTATTACTTATCTCATGCTCGATATCTCCATAGTATTGTACGACCAGCAGAAATACTGAGCACCATTTTTAATCAAAACGAAGTAACGCCAATTATTAACGAGAACAGTGATGAAGATAAAAAACCATCACGTATTTTCAGCATACTGCATCAACAAATACAACGGTAAGTATTTTTATACTAATCGTCATATATGTATACATTTAGAATACAAAATATAATTAATTCTGTAATTACTATTATAGAATACATGAAAACGGAAGCTGGAGGCAACAACAATAGGGAGAAGGCTGACCATCATTTGTGCAGCATCCTGCCCACAATTGAAAAAGATAAGTCTATTTCTATCAAATTCCATACACGTATTTATTGTTACTAGAAATAAATAATTCTGTATTTATAGGGCATGCAGAAAGGCTGACCATCATTTGTGCAGCATCCTGCCCACAATTGAAAAAGATAAGTCTATTTCTATCAAATTCCATACACATATTTATTGTTACTAGAAATAAATAATTCTGTATTTATAGGGCATGCAGAAACAAATGCTGCGGACTGACAATGATAACTCTGAAGAACCAGCTTCTACTTCTTCCTATTCCTACATTATCATCATTATTATTATAATTATTATAATTATAATTATTATTATTATTATTATTATTATTATTATTTAGAATCGAGGAAATATACTAAATACTCCAAAATTATTTTTGTATGTATTTTACTAAAAAATGTTATTTAAATATTTTTAAAACATGAAAAAATATTGTTAAAATCATATATGTAAACCATATAATAAAAAATTGAGAAAATAAAAAATAAGGCATGGAAAAAAAACTTCGTGGTGGGCAGGATTTGAACCCTAGCATATCCACTCCGTAATCCGACGCCTTAACCATTGCGCCAACCTGTGATGTTGTGAGCGCTTCGAACATTTTGGTATATATTTCACAGGAGACGATTTTTTTACTCTCTCAAATCGCATTTCTGAGGTTAAAAAATTGCCCAATTCAATGTAGTAACACTAATTAGAGCTTAATGTACCCCCACGGTAGAACCTGCAAGTCTAGCTTTCCTTCTAGCAGCAAAAACGTCGAAGCAGTTTGGTTTTTATTGTTTTTGACAATGATCTCCCACAACAAAAAATCTGAAAAAAATCGAGGACACTGCTTTTCATGGTAGCTTATTAGGGCACTAAACAGTAAAATAGCATGTTTTCATATTTTTGAGAAATATTCATTTTTCCGACGTTTTGAGTGTTTTTCATTTTTCACGACCATAGTTTGCAACCAAAAAATCTGAAAAAATTCTATAAAATGCGTCTTAAGACCCGACACGTGCCACATTTTTTTTAGAATTTTAGAAAACATCCGAGAGCGGAAAATGAGCAGAAAAGCGCGAAATCTAATTTACCCTATAACTACCCTCACGAGCAAGCTAGAGGGCTGAAATTTTACTCAGATGGGTTTTTATTGGTCAGCTTTCGAATGGTTCAAGAGCCATTGAAAAACCTCTAAGGGCAGTTTTGACCATCTTAATCGGCTATGCCCTTTGGTATGGTGTTTCGCGAAGCGAACAAACCCGAGTCAAATGTTTCTTCGATTTTCTATCCCGGCGTTTTTAAAAGTTATGTGCATGATAATGCTATATGTTTAAATGATGATGCTAAATTGTATGATGCGAAAGGTATGAGGATCGGACGCGTGGCGAATCCTGAAGCAAACGATCATGTTGCAACCAAAGTATACGTGGACACGCTTAACGTGAAGCTTGAGTCCGAGATTGTGAAGAAACTGGTCAAAGAACTGAAAACCGCTAAAGAGACGATAAAGTCTGAAATATTAGCTGAACAGAATGAAAAACTGATCAAAGACCTGAAAACCATTAAAGAAACGATAAAGTCTGAAATACTGGCTACGATACAAGGCATTCGATATGATGTAAATGAAAATATGAAATCAACTGATATCAACGAGACCTTGAAGGAGAAAGTAAAAAGAAGACGAGTTTGAAATATTGACAAGAAACGTGTCGACGGTCCTTGAGGGGAATCCATGGATAGCAATCATCGTACATGAACATACTGTACAAGATGTATCTGTACCTGTTCCTGTACCTGTCTGTACCTGTCTGTAGCTGTTCCTGTACCTGTCTGTAGCTGTTCATGTACCTGTCCATACCTGTCTGTAGCTGTTCCTATACCTGTCTGTAGCTGTTCCTGTACCTGTCTGTAGCTGTTCATGTACCTGTCCATACCTGTCTGTAGCTGTTCATGTTCCTGCCTGTAGCTGTTCCTGTACCTGTCTGTACCTGTCTGTACCTGTCTGTAGCTGTATCTGTACCTGTCTGTACCTGTCTGTACCTGTCTGTAGCTGTATCTGTACCTGTCTGTACCTGTACCTGTACCTGTATTATCAATATTAAGTAGCATTTATCGAGTCATCAAGTTATCATAAAAAATCATCAACCTTGAGAGAAAAAAATGAGGGGGATGGAAATATAACTGAAGATTTTAAGAAAAGTATATATGAGGTAAAGACTCTATTGAAAAGCGAGTTGAGTAGCGACAGCAAGAGACGATACGCGTCGCTTTCAACGAGTTGGATAGCTGAATCAGTCATCGCTTCAATAGTTGGATTGAAAAGTGAATAATCGGTTAATGAGAGAGCGCTACAAGAACGACGATGAGTAATGAAAACGTGGTGGAAGAACTGCATGCTCCGGCGAGACGTTTTTACCCGCGTAGACGTGTGATCGTGCGAGGATTCGATGATCTTTGGCAAGCCGATATCGTTGAAGTTCAAAAATATGCGCGAGACAATGGAGGGCATCGATATATTCTCACGATAATCGATGTATTTAGCAAATATGCATGGACGGTTCCTTTGAAGAGTAAAAATGCGAGCGACGTGTGCAAAGCTTTCGCGTCAGCGTTGAAGAAAGATGGTAGAGCCCCGAACAACTTGCAGACCGACATGGGGAAAGAATTCTACAATACAACGTTTCAAGACTATCTAAAGAGTCGTAACATACACCATTATTCTACATTTAGCACTATGAAAGCTTCCGTCGTGGAACGTTTCAATCGCACGCTGAAGAATAGCATGTGGAAATTTTTCTCGTTGAGTGGAAAATATCGCTGGATTGATGCGCTTCCCACGTTGACTGAGGACTACAATAATCGAAAACATCGTACAATCCGCATGCGACCCGTCGACGTGAGCCGTAAAAATGCTGGACACCTTCTGTCCACCGTGTACAGCAACGTGAAGATTGCTGGTCCTGCCAAATTCAAGGTCGATGATCGTGTGCGTGTCAGCAAGTTTAAAACCTTATTCAACAAAGGATACACGCCAAACTGGTCAACTGAAATATTCAAGATTATCGCGGTAAAACGAACGAATCCTGTCACATATCTCTTGGTCGACTCTACGAACAAACCTATCGCCGGAGGATTTTATGAACATGAGATACGTGCGGCAAAATATCCTGACATATACTTAGTTGAAAAAATATTACGCAGAAAAGGAAATAAAGTATATGTGAAATGGCTGGGAATGGATGCGTCACATAATTCGTGGATATCTAAAACGAATATACTTTAATTATATTTTTTCTACTTGTATTTTTAGTTATGATAATTAATTTTTTGTAAAACGACTATACTTATTATATATTGTGATAATTCTGCTTCATTTCTCTGTAGGAATTGTATGTAATGTTGTAATAAAAAAATATAAAAGAGATATTCTTGAATAATTTTATTTTTAAAATAATGTATTGTTACAAAAGACAATTTTCACACAACATTAATATTTTAACCTATCCGTTTTTTGCGCCTCGACTGCAATGATATTAGTGCATGAAGCCACCAGTTCACAATCAATCAATGAACTTTGATCAAAAAATTCGCTCTCGACAATCGCTTTCACGATATTCTTCGCGTTAGTATCCCTCACCACAATGACAAAATTCATAAATTTATCGGTAATCGTGGGAACATTGCCGATCAGCCATGAATACATGTTGTGTATGCAGAATTCGAGATTGTACAAGTTACGCATAGTTTTTTCCGTGATGTATAGAGCTGTGAACTGATTCGACAATTTCACTAGATTCATACCATTGAGATTAACTATTTGCAATGTTAAATCATCACTCATTTTTCTACACTGTTTCTGCATAGAAAGTAAATTGGAAATACACTCCTTCGTGCGCAACAACTCTGTTCATGCATCCCGGGAAAATGTGATCTCGTTACCACGGTTATCCCCCATAGTTAGTTCCACACAAATATCATCGCCAACGTGTACACCAATTTCGAGATATTTAAAATAATTGCCAGCTATGGAATATCTTCGACTCAAGATTCTGTGCAAACTACTCGATGATTGTGAAATGGAGTCGCTGTTGTCAAAACTCCTGCAACAGATTTTTTTTAAAGAATTAGATTGTAACGGTTACGTCCTTACCGGCGCGAAACTATCCCCATCAGAGACCACCGCCGGAACCCCGCGCCCGCCGCGCCGACAAACACGCCGCGAAACCGCGAGCGCGACTCGCGGCCGCGAGAGGGCCGCCGCGCCGAACCGGTTTCTCGCGAGAGAAACTGAGCGCGCTCGGGGATAATTACCCCGGGCAATCAACGGTAAAGCGAGTCAGTGCACCACCGTCTACCGACCAGTAGTCCTCCGTGACGAACACCGACCGACACCGTGTGCCAGACTTTGGAAGCGAGAGTGAGTGAGCGAATGAGCGAGCGACTCCCTAATCCTGTGATCATACCTTCACCCGACTAACCGTCCTTCCTGGCCCAAGTGGTGAAATACCGACGGGAGTCCCTCCACCTCAGTGGCGAAACGCCGAGTAGGAATCATCCGGCCCAAGTGGTGAAACACCGACGGGAGTCCCTCCACCTCAGTGGCGAAACGCCGAGTAGGAACCAACCCGGCCCAAGTGGTGAAATACCGACGGGAGTCCCTCCACCTCAGTGGCGAAACGCCGAGTAGGAACCAACCCGGCCCAAGTGGTGAAACACCGACGGGAGTCCCTCCACCTCAGTGGCGAAACGCCGAGCAGGTACCAATCCAGCCCCAGTGGCGAAAGCCGAGTGGGAATCCGCCGCGAACGCCGAGCCACAGCGCCTCCGCCACACCGAGCGTCCGCCACACCGAGCGTCCGCCACACCGAGCGTCCGCTAAACCGAGCGTTCCGCCAAACCGACCGTCCGCTACACCGAGCAAGCGCTAGTACCGGCCGTCCACCGCGACGTAGGTCCACCTTGGCTCTTCGAGGTTCCGCGACCTTGGACAGCCGACTGACGCGGCAACGCCTTCCAACGCACCGAGTAACCGTCACAAATGGCGCCCGAACAGGTTTGACATTACGGAAGGGCCACGAATGAGCGATAAAGTAGGCTGGGTCTACCTGTTACGCAAAACAGAACTGATAGAGGAGGCAGAGAAGCGAGGAATCGACGCCACCGGAACCGTCGAAGAACTCCGAGCGCGGATTACCGCACACCTCCGCACTGAGATGTCGAAACAGGAGGAGAAGAAACAGGAGACCGCCGACCCCACACACTCCATGATGGAAAAGATGCGGAAGTGGGGAATCCACTACGACGGTGGGAAAGGAGCTGAAGACTTCCTTGACCAATTGGAGAGCTTCCGGAAGGGGTACGGGGCAGATCCAGAGGAGGTCCTACCGGGGCTAGCTATAGTTTTCCGAGGAAATGCACTCCGGTGGTATTGGAACAAAAACGACCAATGGAAAACGTGGAAGGATTTCTGCCAGGACTTCCACCAGAGGTACCTACCACGGGAGCGGCTCCTAGATTTGGAGGACAGAATACGTGACCGACTCCAGAAGCCAGGAGAGGCGGTAGAGGAATACTTCGACGAGATGGAAACGATGATGCGTAGGCACGGAGGTTTAAGTCCGGAACAACGTCTGGAACGGACATACAGGAACCTACGGGCGGAGTTCAGGAAGTTCATCCGTAAGACAGATGTCCGCTCAGTAGACGAGCTCACGGATCGAGCACAGGAGCTCGAAAAAACGCTAAGGGAGGAACGCCAGCAGCAAGCAGCCTACCAAACAAGGAAACCGCCAGACAGCATCGACGAAGTCAGCAGCAGGTACGACCGCGCTACATGCTGTTGGAGGTGCGGCCAGCGAGGCCACAACCGAAGGGAATGTCGAAGGACACCACGGTTATTCTGCTCCTACTGCGGGAAGGAAGGCCGAACAACCGCTCGCTGTCCGTGCAATGACCTGCCGGGAAATGCCAACCAGACCGGAGGGAGAGGCACTGTCCGGTCATACCCCAGCTTTATGCCTCACAAGGAACCGGCACCGACGACCGAATCTTCGTCAAGGTAGAGGCCTATGGCCAACGATTCACTGCGTTGGTAGACACCGGGGCCACCCGGTCATACATACGGCAGGACGTAGCAGAATGGTGCCGAAGCCAGGGCGCCTACGTCCGGGAAAAAAACCGGTCCGTCCGAATCGCCGATGGATCCTCCGTGGCCCTGAAGTACGAGCTCGAACTCACACTCAAGGTCAACGAGAGGACCATCAACCTCTTTTGCCCGGTCCTTCCCACGCTCTCCCAACCGGTGCTCCTAGGAGTCGATGCACTACAAACATTGGGAGCAACCCTCCTCATAGGAAAACAACGGTGGGCATTCCAAGAGGAATCGGACAACGTGGACAGGCCAAAAGGCCTCCTAGGATGCACCGAGGAACAGGAGAAACAACTCCAGGAACTCCTCGACCAGGAGTTACCCCGGTTTGGGGCCATCCGAGGCCCCACGCACCTCACCGAGCATCACATCCGGGTAGGCACCGCCGAACCCATCAAACATAGGTACACACCACGGAACCCGGCCACACAAGCAATCATCGACGAGGAAGTCGACAAAATGCTCAAGGAGGGAGTAATCGAACCGTCTACCAGCCCGTGGAGCTCCCCGGTGGTCATCGTCCGAAAAGCCAGTGGAAAGCCTCGGTTTTGTATCGACTTCCGAAAGGTAAACAGCGTCACCGAAAAGGACGCCTACCCGCTACCCCAGGTCCAGGCCACATTAGAGAAGCTGAGGGGAGCCCGATACCTCTCAACGATAGATTTGGCGAACGGGTACTGGCAGGTACCCCTGGCAAAAGACAGCCGCCCGGTAACCGCCTTCACCGTACCGGGGCGCGGCCTCTACCAGTTCAAGGTAATGCCGTTCGGGCTACATTCCGCGCCGGCCACATTCCAGCGCTTGCTGGAGTCCGTCATCGGCCCACGTATGGAGCCACGAGCCTTCACCTACCTGGATGACATCATAATACTGGGAGCCACATTCGAAGAACATCTAGCTAACCTGCGGGAAGTGCTACGATTGCTACGCCAAGCCAACCTCAGGATAAACCCTGAGAAATGTCACTTCTGCCGTACAGAGCTACGATACCTTGGCCACCTGGTCACCAGCAAAGGTGTCCGAACCGACCCCGACAAGGTGGAAGCTATACGTAGCATTCCACCACCGACCACCACAAAAGATGTCCGCCGATTTCTAGGGATGGTATCATGGTACCGCCGGTTCATCCCGCATTTTGCAGATACCGCCGAACCACTGCACCAGCTACTGCAAAAGCGCCACGGATGGCACTGGGGAGAGACCGAAAACCAGGCCTTCGAAGTTCTACGGACCCAGTTGACCACCGCCCCCGTCCTGGCCTGTCCCGACTTCAGCCAGGCATTCACGCTACAAACCGACGCAAGCCAAAGCGGACTAGGCGCCGTTCTAACGCAGGAAGTGGACGGGGAAGAACGCGTCATTGCGTACGCCAGCCGAACGCTCAACGGAGCCGAACGAAATTACTCAGTTACCGAGCAGGAATGCCTGGCAGTGGTCTGGGGCATTAGGAAAATGAGGCCATACCTGGAGGGCTACAAGTTTACAGTGATTACCGACCACCAAGCCCTCAACTGGCTGCAGAAAATGGACAACCCCTCGGGGAGACTCGCCCGCTGGGGCTTAGAGCTCCAGCAATACGACTTCACCGTACAATACCGCCGGGGCGAGCAGAACCTAGTGGCGGATGCGCTATCACGCCGACCGGAAGAAGCCGGGCCCGTAGAGCCACCGACCGACACCTGGTACGAGCACCTCCGAGCTGCCGTACAGGAGAATCCGGGGAAACACCCAGAGTACCGGCTACATGAAGGCAAGCTGTACCGCCACATCCCCGACAATGTCGGACTCCAGCCAGAGTGGGAGTGGAAGCGCTGCATTCCGAAGGGGGAACGCAACCGCATCCTCCAAGAAATGCACGACGACCCCACGGCCGGGCACCTGGGGCGAGCCAAGACCATAGCGAGGCTCGGGCAGCGGTACTTCTGGCCCCGGATGCGCCAAGACGCAGCCCGGCACATCCAAGGATGTCGCAGCTGTCTACAATACAAGGCTATCCAGCAAGCGCCAGCCGGGGAAATGTTCACCGCCCCGGCGATGGGCCCATGGGATATTGTCACCGCCGACCTAATAGGACCACTCCCACGAACCAACCAGGGATACACCACGCTCGCAGTATTCCAAGACAAGTTCACCAAGTGGGCAGAGGTACGACCTCTCCGGCAGGCGACCGCCCCGGCGGTCACAAGGGCGATGGAGGAACTAGTAATTCTCCGACACGGTTGCCCCCGCATGACCATTACCGACAACGGCCGACAATTCGTGAGCCGAGAGTTCAAAGCACTACTACAGCGATACGGGGTAGAACAGCGGACAACACCACCCTACACCCCACAGTGCAATCCAGTCGAAAGGACCAACCGGGTCCTCAAAACCACGATCGCCCAGCTGACCGCCGGTAACCACCGGACTTGGGACCAAAGCGTGGCGGCCGCCGTGTTCGCCTATAACACCGCCCGACACGAAGCCACCGGCCAAACACCGGCGTACTTAACGTACGGCCGGGAATTGGCAACCAACGGTACCGACCGAGCACCGACCGAGGCTCACAGAGAGGAGGCCACCACCGACGACTACCGAATCCGCAACGACACCATCTCCCGGCTCACCGAAGGACACCAGTTCGCACGAACCGCGCAGGCACGGGCCACCGAGACGCAGAGAAAGCACTTTAAAGACATGTAACACAGAAATAAACAAGAGATAGGGGAAGTTTCGCGCCCCGAAGTAAGAGGGGGATGTAACGGTTACGTCCTTACCGGCGCGAAACTATCCCCATCAGAGACCACCGCCGGAACCCCGCGCCCGCCGCGCCGACAAACACGCCGCGAAACCGCGAGCGCGACTCGCGGCCGCGAGAGGGCCGCCGCGCCGAACCGGTTTCTCGCGAGAGAAACTGAGCGCGCTCGGGGATAATTACCCCGGGCAATCAACGGTAAAGCGAGTCAGTGCACCACCGTCTACCGACCAGTAGTCCTCCGTGACGAACACCGACCGACACCGTGTGCCAGACTTTGGAAGCGAGAGTGAGTGAGTGAGCGAATGAGCGAGCGACTCCCTAATCCTGTGATCATACCTTCACCCGACCAACCGTCCTTCCTGGCCCAAGTGGTGAAATACCGACGGGAGTCCCTCCACCTCAGTGGCGAAACGCCGAGTAGGAATCATCCGGCCCAAGTGGTGAAACACCGACGGGAGTCCCTCCACCTCAGTGGCGAAACGCCGAGTAGGAACCAACCCGGCCCAAGTGGTGAAATACCGACGGGAGTCCCTCCACCTCAGTGGCGAAACGCCGAGTAGGAACCAACCCGGCCCAAGTGGTGAAACACCGACGGGAGTCCCTCCACCTCAGTGGCGAAACGCCGAGCAGGTACCAATCCAGCCCCAGTGGCGAAAGCCGAGTGGGAACCCGCCGCGAACGCCGAGCCACAGCGCCTCCGCTACCCCGAGCGTCCGCCACACCGAGCGTCCGCCACACCGAGCGTCCGCTAAACCGAGCGTTCCGCCAAACCGAGCGTCCGCTACACCGAGCAAGCGCTAGTACCGGCCGTCCACCGCGACGTAGGTCCACCTTGGCTCTTCGAGGTTCCGCGACCTTGGACAGCCGACTGACGCGGCAACGCCTTCCAACGCACCGAGTAACCGTCACAAGATGTTTTTCAAAATTTCTTTTTCACAAGTTTTTTATCTTTCTACTTACATATTATTTAGTCTCCTCTTTTTGTGTGACTCCTCAATGCTTGAATGATCACATTCAGTGAGCGGATGATTGTTGTAATACATCATGCTTTTTTCGTGTTGATTGTCTCGATCTGAAGCGCAACGCATGGAATACAATGTTCTTATAGGATGCATTGGTCCCCACCTTTTTACATTTTCTTAGAAAGGGGGCGGTGCCTAACAGCTCTGTCCTTGGCCTAGATGACGTAATGCTTGTGCAATACCATTAAGTGATGACTCAGCAGCTCTGTCCTTGGCCTAGATGACGTCAGAAAGAAGGGGGCGGTGCCTAACAGCTTTGTCCTTGGCCTAGATGACGTAATGCTTGTGCAATACCATTAAGTGATGACTCAGCAGCTCTGTCCTTGGCCTAGATGACGTCAGAAAGAAGGGGGCGTTGCCTAACAGCTTTGTCCTTGGCCTAGATGACGTAATGCTTGTGCAATGCGGTACCGCTCTCCCGTGAATTGGAAAGTTCCTCAGAACCGCCTGAATTGAGAAGTGAATTAGAACCCGCCTATATATCCTACTTAGTGAACAAGCAGACCCACGCTGGGCTATCGTACAGTTAACGCGGCGGAAACGCGGACGGTGGTCCCGGTGACCCCAGGCTAATCGCGGTGGACGGTCCGGTGACCCTAGGCTAATCGCGGCGGATGGTCCGGTGACCCTATTCTAGACGCGGTTCCGTAAGGCGGAGAGGTCGGTGATGCTGGTGACGGTGAGAGAGAGAGAGATGGATCTACCTCTAGTCAAAGGCGTCAGCCACAAGCGTCGAGGTAGCGGGAGATGCGCTCCAAGGGCGTCAGCCACGAGGAGAGTACACCCAGCGAAGGCGTCAGCCACAAGCGGGGTACTAGCGGTGAGGAGGTCCCTGGGCGTCGGCCACGGGGACTGGAGGTGTGAGCATGTAAGGGCGTCGGCCACGAACACGTTTCACTCGGTCGGAGGATATCCAAGGGCGTCGGCCACGAGGATCGGTGTGCGAGAGTATAGGGGCGTCGGCCACGAATACTTCTCGCCAGGTCGGACAGATTCCAAAGGCGTCAGCCACAAGGAATCGCGGAGCGTAGGAGCGGGGTCGGCGGTGAGCGGACAGGAAGCCTGATTCTCGGTCGTTGTGTCAGAAAGCGTTCGTGGAGTAGCCACTAATAACGATCGTTCAACTGGCTCGGAGAACCCGACTGATCCTCTCTGGGTCCGCGGCGCGTATTTATATCCCCGCGGGTACAGTTTCTCCCGCGAGAAAGCGCGAGAGCCCGCGGGTACTCGCGGTGGCCCTCTCGCGGTCGCGGCTGCGAGCTCCCTGGTCGGCGTCGCGGTACTTGCGAGAAAACCGCGTATGCTCGCGGCGGCCGTCTCGCGAGATTCGCGGGCCGGAGAGGGAAGAGTCTCGCGCCTCTGTTATATTCGTTACATCCCCCTCTTACGTTGGGGCGCGAGACTTTTCCCTGCCGGGGTACGTACTTTCGAGTTCCGGTGCGGACAGGTACAAGGGGTACGTTGAACTTACTGTTTATTGCTCTTACTTACTAATAGGAACATTTTACCGTTCACGGACACACCACCCTGCTATATAATCTTTTTATCCCGGTTTGTACCGGGCGAACAGAATCCCGTTTCTGCCCATTTTGAATAATACTCGTCCCCCTGGGATGGGCATCCTCACCTGCCTTCTGGGTTGAAGGAGGTCCGTCCGGATGTAGTACGTCCAGGGTTCCTCTCCCGCGGCGATCGGTCCCGGCAGATCTCGTTCCCTGGGGGTCGGGACTACCCGTAAGGGTTCGGGATCGAGGGTGGGCTCCTCGTTCCGACTTGTTGTGGGTGTTGGGGGTTTGGGGGGGGGGTGGACGGGGCGGCGTCTGCTGTCGTCGGCTCCGCTGTTGTCCCTGCTGCTGACGTCCCAGCCGTCGTCGGGGCTGCCACCTCTGCCGCGCTTGGTGCTTCCACCGGTTGTTTCTCCTCGGGTGAGGGTGCAGACATTGGAGACACCGGTAGGGGTGTTTCCATTGCCTGCAGCATCTCTTGGATCGCCCGTAGCTCGTCCTCCAGGCTGTCCGGTTTGGCGCCACCACTCGCGACCACCTTGGCCGTCATTGTTGCCTCTTTCCCGGCGGTGTGGCCAAAATTGATCTGGCCGCTGGTGCTGACCCGCGGGTTCCCTGCGGTTTGCTGTGTCGGCGGTCGGATTATTCGGTCCGATCGAATTCGCGGCTGCCCTCGATTGGTCGGAACGATTTGTCTTTGGCTGCTTTGATGTCTCGGCGGCAAGCGTACCGGTGTCCGTTGCCGGTGAGTTTGATTCGGCCACCGGGCCGATCCTTCCCGTATCCTTTGCCGGATTCGAGCCTCTATCGGTCTGTCTTCGGGTCGCCTTCTGAGCGGCACCGCTGTTCTTCTCATTGTTGATGACGGGCGAGGTTCCTTCGCTTTCCCCATCTCGAGCTTGAGTGACAATTAGTCGACTCTTGCCGCCTTTTATACCTGGGGCTGGTTCGTCTGGGGGGTCTTCCCCTTCTCCCGTACACGGTTTGATATCCTGAATGTGTACCCGGTGGTGTTTCCCTCTGCCGGCCTGGACCATGATGACCGTTGGCCCGAGGATTTTCCGTACTGTGTATGGGCCGGAAAATTTTGGTGCCAACTTTGCGCAAAATCCGTTTGCCGCCATGGATAATGGGTGTTCTCTTTTCATGACTGAGTCTCCTACCCTGGGTAGCCATTTTCTTCGGCGGAGGTTATAGTGGCGCCTTTGGGTTTCTGTTGCCCGTGCTTGTGTGTTTTGCGCAAGTCGGAATCCTTCCTGCAGTCGGTCTAACTCTGTTCCCCGGTGTATGTAATCCTCGCGGGTCGGATTTCCCCCGGGCTGTCCGGAAGGTGGCCTGTCTGTTCCTCGTACCGCGAGTTCTCTGCCGTATGTCAGGTATGCCGGTGTCATTCCTGTGGCACTGTGTCTTGCGGTGTTGTAAGCGAAGACAGCTGATGCGACCGTCTGATCCCATGCTCGGTGATTTTCCTCTGCGTATTGCGCGATTATCGTCTTTATTACCCTGTTTGTTCTTTCCACCGGGTTGCACTGTGGCGTGTACGGAGGCGTCTTCCGGTGTTGGATTTCGTACTTATTGAGAAGTGCGTGAAAGTCCTTGCTTTCAAATTGCTTCCCGTTGTCTGTGATGGCGATTCGAGGGCATCCATGTCGCAGGATAACCAGCTCCTCGAACGTTTTTGTTACTGCTGGTGCGGTGGCCTGCCGTAGTGGTCGGACTTCTGTCCATTTCGTAAATTTGTCCTGGATTACCACTAGCGTTGTATAGCCCTGGTTTGATCGTGGCAGTGGTCCGACCAAATCGGCGGTGACTACGTCCCATGGTCCCATTGGTGGTGTCGTAAACATTTCTCCGGCTGGGGCTTGCTGTATTGCCTTGTATTGGAGGCAACTGCGGCAATTTCGGACATACTTTATGGCGTCGTGTCTCATCCGTGGCCAAAAATACCGTTGGGTGAGTCGGTGTAGCGTTTTTGCTGTGCCCAGGTGACCTGCTGTTGGGTCGTCGTGCATTAGCTGTAGGATTTTTGGCCGTTCCGTGGCCGGGACGCATTTTTTCCACTACCTTTCCGGTTGTAAACCGGCTGTGTCCGGGATATAGCGGTATACCTGGTTTTGGTATTCTTTATACTCCAGGGCTTGGTTTGGGTTGGCCCTGATTTTCCTACGTATGTTCTCGTACCAGGTATCCTTCGGCTGTTCGAGTAGATCTGCGTTTTCCGGCTGGCGGGATAGTGCGTCGGCCACGAAATTCTGTTCCCCCCGACGGTATTTTACCGTAAAGTTGTATTGTTGGAGCTCTAGGCTCCATCTGGCCAGTCTTCCTGATGGGCTTTCGATTTTCTGTAACCATTGTAGTGCTTGGTGGTCCGTGATTACGAAGAAGTGGTATCCTTCTAGGTATGGACGCATCTTCCGGATCCCCTATACTACTGCTAAGCACTCCTGTTCTGTTACGGAGTAGTTCCTCTCTGCTCCGTTCAGTGTGCGGCTAGCATACGCTATTACCCGTTCTTCCCCCTCGATTTCTTGTGACAGCACTACCCCGAGTCCGTGGTTACTTGCGTCTGTTTGCAAATAAAACGGTTTCTCGAAGTCGGGGCAGGCTAGCACTGGGGCTTGTGCCAATTGTGCCCTGAGCGTTTGGAATGCTTTTTCTTCCTTGTCGGCCCACGTCCATCCTCTCTTTTTCTGCAGAAGTTTATGCAGTGGTTCGGCGGTGTCCGCGAAGTGGGGTATGTATCTACGGTATCATGATACCATCCCCAGGAAGCGTCGTAGCTCCTTTAGGTTCTTCGGTGCGGTGATGCTGCGTATTGCCTTGACCTTCTCTGGGTCCGTGTGCACTCCCTGGCTTGTTACCAGATGTCCCAGGTAGCGGAGCTCGGTACGGCCGAACTGGCACTTCTCCGGATTAATTTTTAGCCTTGCCTTTTGCAGTCGGTTTAGTACCTCTCGTAAATTCCGCAGGTGTTCGTCGAATGTTTTCCCTAAGACGATGATGTCGTCCAGGTATACGAATGCCTTGGGATCCAATTCTGGCCCAATTACCGTGTCTAGGAGCCGTTGGAAGGTGGCGGGTGCGGAGTGTAGTCCGAATGGCATTACCTTGAATTGGTATAGGCCTCGGCCCGGTACTGTAAATGCCGTGATCGGGCGACTTTTTGGGTCCAATGGTACTTGCCAGTAGCCATTCGTCAGGTCAATTGTTGAAATGTACCTGGCGCCCCTTAGTTTCTCTAGGGTGGCTTGCACCTGAGGTAGGGTGTATGCGTCTTTTTCTGTCACGTTGTTCACGCGTCGAAAGTCGATGCAGAATCTTGGCTTGCCGTTGGCTTTCCTGACTATCACTACTGGTGAACTCCATGGGCTTTTCGACGGTTCGATTATTCCGTCTTTTAGCATTCGATCCACCTCTTCGTTTATTATCTGCTGCGTGGCCGGGTTGCGAGGGGTGTACCGCTGTTTTATTGGTACCTCTGTCTTTGGTTGGATCCGGTGCAATGTCAGGTGAGTCGTTCCCTGGAGTTGAGCGAATTTCGGCAGTTCATCGTCTAGCAGGGCTTGCAACTGCCTTTCTTGTTCTCTCGTGCATTTCTTTAGGCCTTCCGGGCCGTTGATTGTATCGGCTTTGTCCTGGAATGTCCAGCGGTAGGGGCCTATTGCTACTGTGGCCCCTAGTGCTCGGAGCATGTCGACGCCGATTAGTATTGGTTGTGATAGCGTTGGCAGTACCGGGCAGGTTACTGCTACTGTGCTCCCGCAGAGATCCATTATGATCTCTACTTCCCCTTCCAGCGGGACCGCCGAGTTATCTGCTATTCGGACGGTCAGTTCGGTGGGGGTGGATTTCGCTCCGTTCCGTGAGCTCCACTCGGAACGTTTGTAACGTTTGTAACGAACTCCATTTGTAACGGATATAGGTCGGGAGATAATGCCGGCTCATTCGGTCGTCGAGAGTTCTTCGGCCACGAATGAGAGACAACAGGTGTGGTCAAATAAACACAGTTTATTATCGTCCTCCTTAACTCTAATGAACAAAGGTGCCCACGCCGGGCTATCGCACAGTTAACGCGGAAGTCGGATGACCCGAAGGTCCGGCGCTCGCAACTTAATACTAGTGAACAAGCAGACCCACGCTGGGCTATCGTACAGTTAACGCGGCGGAAACGCGGACGGTGGTCCCGGTGACCCTAGGCTAATCGCGGTGGACGGTCCGGTGACCCTATTCTAGACGCGGTTCCGTAAGGCGGAGAGGTCGGCGATGCTGGTGACGGTGAGAGAGAGAGAGACGGATCTACCTCTAGTCAAAGGCGTCAGCCACAAGCGTCGAGGCAGCGGGAGATGCGCTCCAAGGGCGTCAGTCACGAGGAGAGTACACCCGGCGAAGGCGTCAGCCACAAGCGGGGTACTAGCGGTGAGGAGGTCCCTGGGCGTCGGCCACGGGGACTGGAGGTGTGAGCATGTAAGGGCGTCGGCCACGAACACGTTTCACTCGGTCGGAGGATATCCAAGGGCGTCGGCCACGAGGATCGGTGTGCGAGAGTATAGGGGCGTCGGCCACGAATACTTCTCCCCAGGTCGGACAGATTCCAAAGGCGTCAGCCACAAGGAATCGCGGAGCGTAGGAGCGGGGTCGGCGGTGAGCGGACAGGAAGCCTGATTCTCGGTCGCTGTGTCAGAAAGCGTTCGTGGAGTAGCCACTAATAACGATCGTTCAACTGGCTCGGAGAACCCGACTGATCCTCTCTGGGTCCGCGGCGCGTATTTATATCCCCGCGGGTACAGTTTCTCCCGCGAGAAAGCGCGAGTCCGCGGTGGCCATCTCGCGGTCGCGGCTGCGAGCTCCCTGCACGGCGTCGCGGTACTTGCGAGAAAACCGCGTATGCTCGCGGCGGCCGTCTCGCGAGATTCGCGGGCCGGAGAGGGAAGAGTCTCGCGCCTCTGTTATATTCGTTACAGTCTTAGTAAAGAAATTAATAGCGAATTGTTGGTGTATAGGGATAGAAGTACAGGATAAAATATATAAAGGGGTAATAATTGTAGTATACCACTCACCAATTGCATCGGATGGTGATTTTATAAGATTCTTAGAAGAAATAGTTGAACCAGGTATAATAAGAGGAGAATGTATACTGATAGGTGACTTCAATATTGATATGAGAGTAGACTCTTTCTACTCGAGGAAGTTACGAACAACAATGTTAAGCTTAGGGATGAAACAATTTTTCAACAAACCAACAAGAACTACAAAAGATAGCCAAACAACCATTGACTTAGTTTTTGCCAATAACGAGATAGCAGTCGATGTGCGTGATAATCCTAAAATAACGGATCACGCAGTATTAGAAATTAAGATGTCACACAATAGGTCGGATAATTCATACAGACTAGTCAACGGTAGAGACTATAGCAAATTTCACATGTGCAATTTCCATAAAGAATTAGAAAGGAATGTAATACAAGGTCAGGGCTTAACTGTGAATGCAAGGGCGGTAAAATTGATTAACGAAATTGTTGATACACTGGATAAAGCAGCTCCTAAGAGAACATTCAGAATACCAAACATATGGTATGGGAAAAAATGGTTCTCTAATGAAATAACCGTAGCAGCGTCGGAAAGGGATAATGCATTTCGGATAGCTGTGTCTACAGGCATGGAGCAAGTTAAAATATAAAGTTGAAAGAAATAAGGTAGTTAGACTCATTAAAATTAGAAAGAGAGAATATAATGAAAGCATGATAGATCAAAATAAGAATGACCCTGCGACTATGTGGAAAACCTTAAAAGAAGTAATTAGAGAGGAGAACCAATGGGGCAAAAAATTATTGTATTATAGAAGACATAGACTTTGAAATAGATAATAGTATAATGAATAAGTGCAATATAGCAGATAAGTTTAATATATTTTACATAGAAAGTCTCAACAAAATAGTTAATTCCATAGAAGGAGGAAAGAGTAAATCGCCAGAAAAACGTATATGTGAGATAGATATAGAAAACACAATAGATAGTTTTGAAATGATAGAAACAAAGCAGTTAGAGAAAATTGTTATGAATCTAGCTAACAAAAAGGGAACGGATGAGGAATATCAAGCGAACTACTGAAATCAGTATTCCATGTAATAAAAGATGAATTTTTAGGTGTAATTAACGAATCGTTGAGGACGGGTCAATGTCCTGATGGATGGAAAACATCTACAATTATCCCGATACCAAAAGTAAACAAACCTAAGAAAGCTAGCGAGTATAGACCTATCAATATGCTTCCAATCTATGAAAAGGTGCTAGAACTTGTCGTTAAAGAGCAGATTGAAATGTATTTAGAAAGGAACGATATAATCACAGAATACCAAGCTGGATTCAGAAAAGAGCATTCGTGTGAAACGGCGCTTCAGATGCTTTTAGACGATTGGAAATTAGAAGTTAGTGAGGGCAAAATGGTAGGTGTAATATTCTTGGATTTGAAAAGGGCATTTGAAACAGTAAATCGAGAAAGGCTAATTGGTAAATTAGAACAATATGGAATTGGCGGTACAGTTCTGAAATGGTTTAAATCATATCTGTGCAATAGGAGACAGCAAGTACGCTGTGGTGATATAATGTCTAACCTGATGGAGAATGTCTATGGAGTGCCACAGGGATCCGTACTGGGACCGTTGTTATTTATTATTTACATAAATGATATAGTTAATATTTGTCGGGAAGGAAGTATACGATTGTTTGCGGATGATACCATAATATATATTACGGGAGAAAGCTGTCAGGAAATTGAGAGGAAAATGAACAGGATGTTTAACATAGCCGAAGAATGGATGAATATTAATGGTGTAACAGACCTACATAACGTGGGCCTGTTACGAACAAACCCCTGGCAAACCTCCACCGGTTATACACGACGACGCGAATCGAGGAACGTACCGCCGCGCCGGCCTCCTGTCAACACAACACCGCCTGTACCGCACGCTCCCCGTACCTAGACCCGGAGTCCAACGGAATCCAAAATCAAATTTCCAAAACGTTCAGAAGAAGGTATACGTCACCATCAAAATACCGCACCGCACCACCATCCCTTACCACAAACCATCCCTATAAAAGCCGTCGCGAACAGATCAGAATCACCTGAGTCTACTATTAGCCATCCAGGAACTACCTCGTGCGATATTCCAGAGCTGTGAGTATACTACCTGTAGCCGTCGTCCACGTATTCACCGTCGACTCTGAGTCGTTCGCCGTGCGAACCTCCTGGTTATCGGCATCCTGGTTCCGCTGGTGAGAGCCGTGCTCCACCTCGAACAACCGGTGCGTCGCCGGTCACTTTCGCTAGGCGCGTCGCCTCCGAGAGCCCACGAACAAGAAGTGGTGCGTCACCCTTTGACTTCGTCGGAGAACCTCCTGTCCAGTTATCCTGTACCTCCGCTGGTGCGAGCCGTGCTCCACCTCGAACATACCCGGTGCGTCACCGGTAAATTCCATAAGACGTGTCGTCCACGGAAACGGCCGAACTAGAAGTGGTGCGTCACCCTTCGACGTCGCCTAAGAACCGTCCAGAACGTCACCCTCGTGATGCGAGTCGCCCACGAGGCCGGTCGAAGGAGACAAGGTGCGTCACCTTGGTCGAACTCACCAAACGACTGTCCGGAGGTACTTCGATGACCAGTGTGTCACTGACATCGAAGAACCACGAAAGCCCGGCTTAGGTAGGGAGATCACGACGATAGTCGTGATCTAATTCTGCTCCTGTCCAGTTTACACGTGTCCTACATCCTTTTCAGGTTCAGGTAGCACACACACACACACACACACGATCGAACGTTTTACATCACGGGCACCGTAACACTGAAACCGCGCATCGTGTCAAACACATCCGGAAGGCAGCGAGCATAGTCATATTTATACGTATTCGACTCGTTCATTATTTTACCCCGTACCGATTCCGTTCCTCGCACTGTTTACTCTCCTCGCTGTCTAGAACCCTGGATCGGCGAGCAATTCAGCACCGAGGAGCACCGCTGCGAGGAAGCCGAACACCGAGAAACGATACTTGTTACATGGCGCCCGAACAGGGACTGAAGGAAAGGCATCCGCGTCACGATTAGCGACACATAGCATTTCCAAAACAAACGATCACCGGTTCAACACGGTAACGCGCACGTAAACAGAGGACCAGTACGCCGCGTAACATTCCCGAGCCGCGTTGAACCGTGACCGCGCCGGCACACACACGCGTTTCGTACATCAGACGCCATCTCTGGATGCGCACCGGTACTACCCGCCCTGCGAGTCGAAATTCCGAGCGCACCGTTACAAACCCCCGCCGAAGAAATCGGTCAACCGCCGGGACTACGGAAGAACGCCGTCAACAGTGGGCCGATTTTATTAACCAGCAGCTCACCGACCTCTTCAATATGACCGAACCGAAGACACCGCTATTCTCAAACATCATGCAACTAGGCACGTCCCGAAAAGCCGACCCAATGGCCAGCGCCAGGGGAACGGCCGCAGACGAACAAGAAGACGCCGGAAAAAAATGGACCGGATGCGTAAATGGGCATGTACGACGGACGGCAAGGACCCTTTCCGGTTCCTCGAACGGATAGGGGAACTAGCCCAGTCATATCACATCTCCGACGCAGAATTATTAGAAGGAGTGCCTGAACTGTTACGAGGGGACGCACAAGACTGGTACCGGAACAACCGCTACCAGATCAGCACATGGGAAGAGTTCACCGCAGACTTCCTGATGGTCTACGCCGGAAACAAGACCCCGGTGCAACGAGAACGCGAAGCACGAGCACGCGTACAGAAACCCGGGGAACCGTTCTCCATGAGTACATGAACGCGCTCACCACCCTCATGAGGCGAGCGCTCATTCCAACGGACGAACACCTAGAGACCATTTACGAGAACATGCTGCCAGATTACACGGCAATCATCGACCCAGAATCGATTTCCAGCATCCGAGACCTGCTCTGACACGTGCAACGCATCGAGAGAGCCATGGAGCGGAAAAACCAAGCTCAACGTACTGCCAGCCGGCCCCTCGTCTCCGCACAGTGGGCTGGATCGAGAAATTTAGTGACATTTCACGAAAGAATCGACTTCCTCATATTGATTTCTAATAAATTCGTACTGCTTCCTAAATGTCCATCAACATCGAAGCGGAAAACATTAATGTTCGTTCACAAAAACTGTAGTTAATATAAATTCACAAATATAGACATTTGGGATGCAGTATTTTTCAGCGAAAAATTGCTTCTTTTCATCGAGGTGTCCTGATTACCCTATTTAATATTTCGTCTGGGTCTTTTGTGTAAATGAAAAACAGTCCTTTGCGGTAACAATTAACGCTGTTAGTTGAGGATGGTTACTCGCAATCTATTAAAAATTAATATTTAATGAAATGAATAAAATCTATATACTTTCTTAGAATTTGCAAGGTGTATCTTTTAGAGGACCTAACGGCACCTAATCGGATAAGTCAGATTATTTTCATTGGACCTTCCTCTACATATCCCCACAAAAATCATATCCGAACTGATCCGATATTGGAAATTATGATTGTTTAAAGTTATCGGGACGTGCCACCTGACGCATAGCAACTCACATATAGTACTTAAATACCATCCAAATATGAATATTTTTGCAATTGCATTCAAAGTTCGTACCTACCTAAAACAAGTATGTAATTTTTAACAATTAATTAAATAAAAAAAAATTTATTGTTAAAAATAGAATGAACGGTAATAATATAACTAGACTAAGAGTTTCTTAGTTTTTCTTAGTGAGTATCACTGTTTTTGGGTAAGTACATCTGTCATTGAATCATAGTTAACAATTGAGAAACTCTTCTAGCGAACTGTTTAGATTATCGAGTTGCGAGATGTTTATGCTATGCTGCAGATAAGGTTTTGACTAAGATCCACTGTTCTATCTACGTTTGGTTGAAACAAAATCTTTGGAGAGACCACAGTGATCCATATTGACAAAATAAACAAATTATTATTATTATTATTATTATTATTATTATTATTATTATTATTATTATTGTTATTATTATTACTAAACAAATTGACCAAAAGTTTACCAGTTAACATCAATTTACAAACGTTTTGGTAAGATAATTGGCTTATTTTTTATATTTGTTATCTTTTTGTTGATATTTTCATATTTTATAAACACATTACACATACATGAAATAATACGAAATAACAAACGTCGTAATATATAGAATAGACATGATTTTAAAACAATTAAATTGAAAAATTATTTATAATTATTATAAATTATTATAAAAAATATCTTTTGACACGCTTGTGAGACGTTTTTACCTCCTCAGTACATTTTGTATGCGTTGATTATAAAAAGATTTCTTGAATTTATATTTTACGTATTCTATAAAACGTTACATGTATGAAATGTAAATATAAAATACATATTTAGTAAGGGAGAGTACAAAATAGTTTGGAAGATTATACTTAAACAATTTTATTTTAATAGAAAAATTCAATGAAAATTAATTAGCAATTATTGTTTAACAAAATAGAAAAAATTTTATTTGTTTACAGTTAAAATTCACTATTCTTTAAATGAATTTTAGTGCAAATTTCATCCCGATATCTCTTATGGTTCAAGAGTTATAACAAGATGTCACTAAATTTCTCGATCCAGCCCACTGTGCGCCGCTACCACCGAAAACCGAGACCACATACCAAGCCAGCACCGCACCGAACCAATCGAGGTACGGCTAGCCCAACTGAGCAACACGCCCCGCGGGGAAGGGGACGCCAGCGCGATTCAAGGTGACAACACCAACAATTACAGCCGAGTAACACACTGCTGGCGGTGTAAACAGCGGGGCCACACCCGTTTCGAGTGTAGAAACGCCTCCCGGAAATTCTGCTCGCGATGTGGTCGAGACGGCATACTCACGAAGGAGTGTCATCCGCCGGGAAACGACGCACGGGACTCGCCGCAGACGGGCGAACGCCGGCCCCAGACATAAAGTATACGCCCCGCCCCTTCCTACCAATTCGGATATTAGGAAGGGAAATCGACGCCCTGCTCGACACCGGTGCCCAATTGTCATGTATTAACGCCGAAGCGTACGAATGGGCACTCGAACAAGGCATGCGATCATCCGAACCGAGCACGCTAATCAGCCTGGCAGACGGCACCAGCATACAGCCCGCCGGCCGCATACGACTATCATTCACCACACTAGGCACCGAAAGCCAGCAGGACTTTACCATACTGCCGAATATGGGTCCGCCAGTATTACTGGGCATTCAAGCCATCGCGGCACTCCGAGTGAACCTGAAACCGCCATACGACATAGCAACCTGACCCACCGCCTGCTTGTCCGAACCATGTCAGCAAATGGGCCTCCGCGTGCCAGATGAAGGTGCCCGCCAACAGTTCGACGACGTCCTACAAGCAGAAATGAAACTATATGAAACGGTACCAGGACGAACAAACCTCATCGAGCACCGTATCAAATTGCTCGATGAAACACCGCTCAAACAGCGCTACCAACCCAGAAACCCGGCAATGCAGGCGATAATAAACGAGGAAGTCGGGAAAATGCTCGATGACCGGGTAATAGAGCCGTCCAGCAGCCCGTGGAGCTCCCCGGTGGTAGTTGTGAAGAAAAAGGACGGAAAGTCCAGGTTTTGCGTCGACTTCCGGCGACTGAACGACCGATCCGAAGAGGACGCGTACCCACTACCGCATATCCAGGCTACTCTCGACAAATTATGAGGGGCGAGATACTTGACCACCCTCGATTTTAAAAATGGGTACTGGCAAGTCCCACTCGAAGATGCCAGCCGACCGTTCACCGCCTTCACGGTACCAGGAAAGGGTTTATTTCAGTTTCGAGTCATGCCGTTCGGGTTACATTCGGCACCCGCCACATTTCAACGGCTGCTCGACAGAATAATCGGTCCCGAACTCGAACCATACGCGTTCTCGTACCTAGATGACATGATCATCACCAGTAAGACCCTCGAGGTACACCAGCGACATTTACGAGAAGTCTTTCGACGCCTCCGCGCAGCCGGACTCCGCCTGAATCCCGATAAATGTCGATTCTGCGTTAGTAGCCTCCGCTACCTCGGACACATCGTCGACCAGCAGGGGATACGGACCGACCCAGAAAAAACGAGTGCGATCGCGAAGATAACCGCACCAAAAAACATCCGGGAAGTTCGACGTTTCCACGGCATGACCTCGTGGCACCGGCGGTTCATACCAAACTTTGCGGAAATAGTAGAGCCGCTCACACAGCTTACACGGAAAAACGCAAAATGGAAATGGACCGAGGCCGAGGAGAATGCATTCCAGATACTGAAGGAGAAACTGGTCACCGCACCAGTACTCGCCTGCCTGGACTTCGAACAGCCGTTCACTCTCCAGACCGACGCCAGTGACCACGGCCTGGGAGCCGTGCTCACACAGGGCCCCGCCAACGAGGAAAGAGTTATCGCATATGCCAGCCACACGCTGAGCACCACAGAGCGAAACTACAGCGCAACGGAGAAGGAGTGTCTGGCCGTCGTCTCGGGAATTCTAAAAATGAAACCTTACCTAGAAGGTTACCATTTCAAAGTTCTCACAGACCACCAGGCACTTCGTTGGTTGCAACAAATCGACAGTCCAACCGGACGACTGGCGAGATGGGCCCTCGAACTGCAGCAGTACGACTTCGACATCCAGTATCGGCCAGGAAAGCTGAACCAGCTGCTAACAATACAAGTCACCGCCACTACGGCCGCCAGGATGCCTCCACGCTAATCCAGGGACACAACCGTGGCACACCGTGTCCGTAGATCTGGTCGGGCCACTGCCGCGATCGCGCAGCGGACACATCTGGCTACTCGTCGCACTCGATTGCTTTTCGAAGTGGGTCGAACTCACGCCCCTTCGAAAAGCCACTAGCACTGCTGTCGCCGCGGCGATCCAGAAGGATATTATCCTACGTCATGGAGCGCCACAGATCATCATATCCGACAACGGACGCCAATTCATTGGAGAGACGTTTACCAGTTTACTACAGGCAGCCGGCATCACGCACCGCCGTACACCACCGTATGCACCACAGTACAACCCGGTCGAGAGAGCAAACAAAGTCGTGAAAACAATGCTGGCCCAGTACGTCGGGAAAAACCACGACCGCTGGGACGAAAAATTGGACAAGGCAAGGTTTGCCATCAATACCGCCTGGCACGAGGCTACCGGATACACGCCAGCATACCTGAATCAAGGCCGAGAGTTAAGAGTACCAGGACAGCAATCAGAGACGAGCCAACCGCCACCCCGCACCAACGCTGGAAAAACCTTCGAGAGGCCTAAGAACTGGCCAAACTTCACTTGGCACAAGCTTTCGGCAGGCAAGAGAAATACTACAATCTGCGACGCCGCGAGTGGAGACCGGCCATAGGGGATCGCGTTTGGAAAAGGGAACACACCCTGTCCGACAAGGGAGCGGGCATAGCTGCTAAGCTAGCCCCAACATACAGTGGTCCCTATACGGTACAACGCATAATATCGCCAGTTATCGTTGACCTCCAGGACGGAAGGAGAAAATGGATTCGGCACATCCATATCCAGGATCTCAAACCGGAACACAGCTCCGGAAACAACGCTCACCCAGAGAGCACCGAAACGGACGCGCAAGCAGAAACCCCCGCGGAGCGAACCAGGATTCCCGCACCCGCCCCTGACCCGACGGCTACCCCGGCCCCACGCGGCCGAGGCCGACCCCGAAAAATAATCAATAGCCTTTGTTCAGTTCACAGAACCATGCCAAAGGATAGCTTTTACGACGAACTAAAAGACCTGTGCGGGGACTTGTCCGACTCCGACGAGAGGCCTCGGACTCCAACCACCCCCGCACACCTACTACAGGAAGGGGACCGAACAACGGACCCACCCCGGCAAAAAGGGCCAACACCGCCCATGGCCGCGCCCACCAAAGCCATCACCCCACGGTACCGCATCCCAAGGATCGCGGAAACACGAGGAGGGACAGCCCGTGAGGGGGGGACAGCGCCGCCACCAGCGATACTGACCGTAGCGGCTAAGACAGAAGGCCCTGCATACATGGAGGCTACCATACGGAAGGCCACCCGCCCCAGACCAGTCGCGACTTCACGGCGACAACTGGGGACTGCCAGTGGGAAAAAAGACGACATCCCCGCGCCACAAAAAGAAAGAAGAGGACGGTAATACGGGCAGTAACGTGGCGACCAGGCCCGGCACAGGGAAGCAACCGACCACGTTCCGAATCAACCTCCAGCTCCCGATCTAGTGGGTCAACAATTCCACCCACTAGCATAGAGGAGCACCGGAGGCGCACAGGTCACGGACCGTCCATCGGACTTCCCATGGGGCTCTCCGAGCCACCTCAATGGCGGAAGGAGGAAGACCAGGCGACATTATGGCCACCGACAAAAACAAGGGGCCCACGGAACACCAAGGAACAAACGAGATGCACAAAAACACGTGCCTCCCCACAGCAAACCAGGGTAAAAACCCGACCGGCAAACCAGCTGCCAAAAGAAGCGCCACCAACAGAGAAGCCGCAGCCAAAGTCCGCGGCCACACCATCGGCGATCAAGGCACGCACAACAACCACCAGGAGTCCATCACCAGCACCGCCACACCGAAACCGGACCACTCGGTACATGGCTACCGAAAAGACACCTGGGACACCGGAGCAAAGGCCGACGCATGCACGGCGACAACCGGCCAATCCGCCGCCACCCACCTCGGCCAAACCGGCGACATCAGCAAGCCGCAAGCGGGCCGCCGACAAGCAGCAACCAGGTGCGCGTAGCCCTAAGGAGCCGAGAAACCAAGAACCAGGGAACGGAGGCTTCCCCGCACCCCGAGAATACCACGACACGTTGACGCCAGCACGGTACCAGGGAAAGGACGTACCATGTCCTTCGACGTGGTATCTGCTGCGGCTAACCACCGCCAAGCGATTCCTAACGTCGATAGGGGACGAGAGGTGGGCCCTGAGCTTTGACCGAACCGGACGACTGACGAGATGCCGACAACGAGAGGGCACCGACAACGACGCAGCACCACACTAATACACACATACACAGATACACACACACCTTGTTTCTTTCTTTTTTTTTTGACAACCACTACCCACTGTAAAGTTTGTATTAAACCTGTTTTTCACCCAAATAAAAATTAGATTAGGATCTCACCTGGGACCCGGATACGGTCCTGTAAACTTTCGTCGCAAATCGGCGCGACATTCAAAATATTGGAATTCGCCTTTTTGGGTCTCACTCGTGCCCAGGGAGAGCGCTCGCAGCGGCCCTTATCGCGCTGCTTGACCAGAGGGTGGCCCGGTCTTCCGTT
This sequence comes from Lasioglossum baleicum, assembly GCF_051020765.1. NCBI lineage: Eukaryota > Metazoa > Arthropoda > Insecta > Hymenoptera > Halictidae > Lasioglossum > Lasioglossum baleicum. Next base: position 278,431 of record NC_134940.1, read on the forward strand.
AGAGAGGTTCGAGTGACGCAGGCAAACTGCCACGTCACAACTCCTCCCCCCCCCCCAGGGGAGACCGGGCCATACCGGTGGCAGCTACCAATCAGGCTTTCGTGGGCTGGGTAGCGGACGTTCTCCCTTGATTCGTACCATCCAATGACACAAAACTACTTGTCAACCTTACCCCAACATGTATTCGCTACCTTAACCATTTACACCAATACTTACTATGTTGAACTTATATGTTGAACAATAATACGGGCCGAGATCCCTCGTCGACCGGCAGCTACATTACCTAGGCGCTCGCAAATTCGGTAATTAACTAACCGACCGTTTCGCTTTGATATTGTTTAGGCTATTGGAATTACAACAAATGTTATTATGGTTTCGGCAGCGACTGTATTCGAGGGGGTAATAGGAGTGGAGTAGAGCGATTTCTCCAGACAATGTGCCTTTTCTCCGGCTGTCTGGGTCATAGTTCGGGCCTCCTCGGCCGCAGTTGATGCTTCTTCTTCGATGTTACGTCCGGCAGCGAGTGACGATTGCCTTTCGCCGCCGAGGTTCTCCGTTAACGTCTGTGTGTCGTCCAGCCCGTCCTCTGGGATGTCTTCGACTCGATCCTTGATAGTGTGGATGGAGTATGCCGCTTGTGTCATCAGGTGTGGGTGGCGATGATACACCGTTGACCTCCTGGAACTCTGGCCCGATGTCTCCCCGAGCTCCTTTCCGGCCTCTTGTCAGTGGATTCCTTCCGCCTTCGGTTGGCAGGGCGAGCTCGTTAGTTGGCCGCATGGCAACGAAAATATTTGTAGGAAGGGATCCGTAGGTGTTAATACTGATCCTCCCTTGCGCGTATTTGAAAGTACGCTTTCCGAATGCCAATGTGCGCCTTCCGAATTCTCGACCCTCCTGCGCGGACAGGCACTGGATCACCGATGACCACTTCTGCTTGATGCCCACCAAGGTAAAAAACTCAGGCACCAATCGTGCCGCACCATGTTGTGCTGGCGATGTATGGACGTGGTGACGACTCAACCTCCCCCTTCCCCTCGAATGCTCTAATCTCAATCTCGTAAATTATAACTTCGCTCCTGTCGGCTGCACACGTCATTCAAGTTTCCTAAGCCTTAGCTCCGGACTCTTACAGTTGGATTCCTCGGCTATTCCGTTTTTCGGTCGTCGCTAAATCAAAATCTAATGGCGGCTTGCTGCTCGCCCGCGCGTATCTTGCCGGTCGCGGTTCTCGTCCGAAATAGAAAAAGGCTGGGGACGTCTGTCAAACTGAATGGTGGGCCCGTTCTATTGCTTGATCGTTAGCCCCGTGGCGAGGAGAAAATAACACTGGATTTCCGTGTCCTCAAATTTTTACGGCAGCGATGCTGACTCGTCGCTACTCATAAACGTTATTTACAAACGCGATTTTACCAGGGCGCGCACCGCCAGCGAATCTACAAAAACTTGGATGGTTAATTGAGGCAGTTGTAACTCTCGATCTAATCCCGACGTTCGATTACATTGTGACGTTGCAAGCGTGCGACGTCACTTCGCCGTTTGAAAACGGCCAAAGAGCCAAATCGCGTGTGGACCGGACTGACCTCTAACGGTCCCGAAAGCCACCCGCAGAACATAAGAGCGTTCCGTGAGGAAAATCTTCCGATTTCGTAACAACTTGCTAATGCCATCTGTTGTGCGTACGGAGTACGACGTTACAGGAAGATACCGTAAACGAGAAAGCGTACGAGTCCGAAAAGGTGCCGAAGGATCGACTAACGAATTAAAGGATGGCCAACGATCGAATCCGGTACCGGAACCAGCGAATAAGTCACCACACACGGGCGAACAAACCCGGAGGCGCCGATGTGGGACGAAGAGATCCTGTTGCGAACAACGACACATTTGATAGTCCCGCCGCCGTCTCATCCCGCTCAACCAGGATCTCAGCGTGGGTGGTGTGATGAACTTGCTGACGAGGATTATGCAATCCGCTCGCCAAGGGCGAGCGTGAACGATATTGTCGCGGTGAATTATTTAGTCGCGGAAAGTCTGGGGCCCTAGGACTTTTTCGTAGTTGCGATCCTGCGACAATCTAGTTGCGTTGCGAACGGCACCAATCGGTAAATTCGGCAGTACGATAAGAGTAGGGGGAACTAGAATCGATGCGTTCCGTCGATGCGGATCGAGGGATCACTGTCGCACAGAGCCCCGTAACGAGTAGACGTTTTCGCTAATTCCGATCGATACCGAAATACCGAAGTAGTATCGCGTCGCGGGTGGTTTCCCGGCTTCATCGCGGAATTTCGAGCGAAGGACGAATTCGAGCAGAGCGTCTAGGGCCAGTATCGAGCCGTAATAAAGACTATCGGCAACGGTAAGTCGACTTTGTGATTTCTCGATTCGTTAATCGTGGTGGCTCGTGTTATTCGCGCGAGGACGACACGTGTTCGTCTCGTCCTTGGAGATTTCGTGAGAGCCGAGGCGCAGGGCGCCTCGAGCCTTCGCTCGCGTCCTCTTCAAGGACGCTGTGAGTATTCGCGAAGTAAGTTCCCTTAATCTCGAAGATCGGAAGTCTTCCTCTGGAGTTGTGTCGGTATCGAATTGTCTTCAGTTCGGATAGTCGGCGACGTTAGACGCGATTCGGTAGAGCAGCGGTAATTTATCGTATTCTCGCGGCGGTCTACGTGTTGTATCGAAATCGTACGGCCGCGGATTTGTAACCCGATTTGATCCGTTGTTTCTGACCGAAGCGTCGGCGGAATTACGCGTGACCCGCGGCGGTCTACGCGTACGGCCGCGGATTGTTCATCGCACGTAGTCAATTTCGTTTCGTCTCAGACTCTCGCGACAGTCTTACGAATTGCGCCGTTCATCCGCGTCTGGCGGAATCTTGTATCGACGAGGAAATCGTATTTTGTACCGTAGTACCGTACGTCCGCGATAAAATTAAGATCGACTAACGCGCTCCGCGAGCGACCATCTTTCGCAAAAGTGTACAAGGACCGCGGGCTCCCGGTTCGCGGCCTCGTGGCCGCTCACCTGTATATTTTATTTGACGACTATTAAATGAAGAGAGCCTATTCCGACTAGTTGATTCTTGACCTGCGAGATCCGTCCTGCCGTGAGGGCTGTCCCCGTCACCTCCTGTGCTCGAACCATCTGGCCGTTCGCGTCATTGTTTCACACCGCGTTTCGTGGAGGCTTGACTCTCGGACTCGGCTTCACCGAGCCCGAGTTTCGCGTGGTATTTTCTAATACCTGGCGCCCGAACTGTTATTGCGTCGTTCGTTCAAGCCTCCTCAGAATTCCGCTTTTGCACCGAGAGGACCGTGTCCGCACGGCCGCGCACGGCCCGGTCTCAGCGCCTATAAAATCTCGGGGTTGACCGTTTTTCGGCGGCCATAAAACCGCTCGGAAAAAGGACAACGTCGCAACTTTTACGGCAGATGTTTAACGTTACTCTTTGGGCCCCGCATCGATAACGATGCCCTCGGGGTTCCTCCCGGCAATTTCGTGACTTATGTCCTACTTTGCGACAATTCCAACATTCCGATTCAAGTTTCCCCCTCACGCGTTGTTTGTCGCGTGACGGAGATTTTTGTCTATCTTCGGTTGCTGGTGTTGTCGGTCGGCACGCTGGTGGATGTTGTGACCACCTTCCTCTCGTCTCTACGCGGTAGGCCTCGTTTACCTTTCGCCCGGCAGCAGAAAAATTCGCGCACGAAGCTGAAAAGTCCCGTTTAGCCGTCCCAGCGTGAGTATTTATGGGTGCGAGATTGCGAGTACCTACTTCCTCCACGTCATTAGTGGGCGTAATCGCATTCACGAATTCAACGTCTCCGAATCTCCCTCTTCCCTGATGTTTTTGGGAGCTATATTTGTTTGAATCGTACTCAAAAGTCGGGTGTGCCATTCCAGTTGGCTTCGAATTCCGTTCTAATTTCACGACATCTGATTCTATTTCCGCCTCAATTAACGTTTCCTCTAGCTGTTCAAATGACTTTATCGTACTTACGGCTATTGCCTGTTGGAAAATTGGTTTTGCGCCCCCGTATGTTCTTCTAATCTTTTTCTCCTCTGCCCACGGTGGATCTAATTTCTCAAACGTGGCCCTCATATTCCCAATATAGTCACGCAACGGCTTATTGTCACCCCGTGCTCTATCTATAAGATTTCGCGGTAACGTGTCGCGATCGTCCGCACCGCCAAAAAAATCTTTGGAACGCGGTCACAAACTCTTGCCAGGTTCTCAATTTGGCCTTCCTCGCCCTATACCATTGAACGGCTATACCGTCGAAACACATTGGGAGGCAGCGAAGTAGCTGTTCGTCCGCTATGTTACCATAACGTCGGTGCTCTATGAGACGCTCCAGGAAGGTTTCCGGATCCTTCCCGGGCGCTCCTGCAAATTTTATTCGCCATCTCCTCATTATTTCGCAGATTGGCTACCCTCTGCAGTACATTTCTCGGCGGGTATAGTGCGAGGGTCGACTTTGAGAATCTGTGGAGGTGTCCGGCATCGAAGTATTCCCTCTAATTGTCAACATTCTAAATAATCGGACCCTACGATACTTCTTGTCGAGGCAACATACACCGGTTGTTTACTTGGGCCTTTTATGGCCAAAATCGACAGAGTCGTTGCGTTGCGCGACTAAACCAAGGGAACCTCGTCTCGTCCGGGTGGTCTTCGATTGACCTGACTTTCCGGCAACGAAAATCTATTCAAACCGACTGTTCCCAGCGATTTACACAATCGTAGTCACAAAGTTCCGCAAGAATGACGTACTAATCGCTAACAAAATTTTCTCTCTACGCAATTTGATTCGACAAATTTTTCACGTGTTCGCGTGCACTATCGGTAACTGTCGAGCGTGGTTACTCGACTTAATTCTCGCAAATCGTCAAGATTTTTCGCGAATCGCTAACAAAATTCTTCAGTTCTAAATTAAGGTTTGCGTCTTACGGGGCGTTCTATATCGGAATCGCCCTCGCTGGAAAGCGACGTACCTACGCAAACGTCAACAATACAGCAAGACAGCGAATACTTGGGGAAACTACTTCGAAAAAAAATTGTTTGGGTACGACAGCACTAGGACTCTAAGGGTACCTTCCATCACCATTGACAACAAAACGATAAATAATATGGTTCCTGGGACCACCCTCCACGCGCAAACGCAGGGCTGGTACCGCAGTCACCGAACACAGTGTAAATAATCAGCAATAAATAATAAAAACAAATTTAGCCTTCGGCAGCAAAATATATCAATTATGAGAGATTGTTGCACAACTTAAAAATGTGGTATCGAAATTGAGAAGAAAGGGAAAAGAAAAATCTTAGAAAAAGAAGCAGAAGAGAATTGAAAGGAGAAATCTCAAAATCGATCCGAAAAAATATGTACAATTCAAAATCGACAAAGTAAATAACTAATAACAAATAATAAGACTAATTTGTACAATTGAATTTAAACTCGAAACAAAAGACTAGGAAAATCAAATTTACAAAAAGGAAGACAAAAACAAGAAATTGCAATAAATTAGAGAATAAATAGAACAGAGAGAAGAACAACAGAAAAACATAAAATCAATAACAATTCATAAATATCAATAAGCAGTAATAAAAATCAAAAATATCACAAGTGCAACAATTTAGAAAAATATAATATAAGCCACTATGCAAAATTCTATTTTATTGGATTCTCAATGCAAAATTTAACAAGAGCCATTCAGTTTTATTAATTATGAAAAAAAAATTTCGATAATAATTGTTCAAAGTAAGAATACTTCCTCAGAATCACTGATCGGTAAGACAATTCAATCGATGTCTTTGGAAATATCCTTCAATGGCTCGTACGAAATATAATATAATAGTATAATAACTTTTCAAAATCAACAATCTTTCTTCAGATTCAGTGATCGGAACGACATTCAATACCTGTCGTCGGAAAGATTGTTCAGTGGCACGTAATCATCAAAACAATGGTAATGGCAATGGTACACAGTAATTAAATCAATTCTCAGTTGGCTCGTCGTAGTTCGCAAATATCGTCAACAAGTTTTTCTACGTGTGTTTGCCGTCACGGTACCGACCGCGTCCGAAATTCGCTCGAATGGCAGCAAATGAGAAAAACAATGTTTCCTTGTGCGAGCCTCGTGTCTTCGACGTATCTCTAATATAAAAGCCCTCTCACAGGTCACCTGTACTGCGAGAGGTCCCTGTTCGGGCGCCAAATTTGTCACGTCGCTTTTCTAATTTTTCGAAAAGATGTTATTACGAATGTTTGCGACACCGGGATTTTATAAGCCGAAGGCCGGGCCACGCTCGCCCGTACGATGCGTGGTCCTCCCGGGGCAAAACACGTCCGCAGGCTCACGAGATTTTCCGTAATTAACACGAATCTTCGGGCGCCAGACACTCGTTAGTGTCACGCGAAATAATCTAGTTCTTCGAATCCACGATTACGTTCAACACGCGAGCCTACGACGCGGACACGAATCTCGAATAGCTCACGAAAGGTACAGGGTTGTACACCGGGAGAACACGAGGCATTCCCCACGGCGGGAAGGTCTCACACAAGGAATGAACAAAGTTTTCGGCTAACAATTCGTTTATTGAACGAGGTTGATGAGCTGCCGACGAGCTCGGCAGCGATTACAAAAGTAGCCGGCGCGTAATATCGCGACAGGTGGAAATCGCACGCGCTATTTCTCTCGTACTTTATTATTTCACAAAGAATTCGGCAGCGATAAGAACTTCGCGATGCGGAAGGCCTCGAAGGCCGCTTTCTGACCGAATTCAGATGGGATCCGCGATTTTTCTCGGACTTGCGTTGATCGAACAGAATTCACGAACGCGAATCGAACATGCGACGCTTCACACCGTGGAACGAGTGCAGGTTAGTAAGAATTAACGGCGGCAGCGATTTTATCACGAATCCGCGACTTCGCGTTCAAACTGGCGTCGTACAACCGTCACAATGCGGCCACGCGGCCCCCGCTATCCGACCGGATTCGTATCACCAAAACGATATCCTTCACAATACGAAGGATTCGTACTCTCACACAAATAGTGTCGACTAATATCGTCAGCCTATTCTGCCGTTAATTCTCGCGACGCGAATACATAACCTCGCCGCGCTACCCGAGCCAACACGAAGTTCACAAATCATTATTATCGAAAGCCTGATCGGCGCTTACCACGGGTAAATTCGGCAGCGGATGACCGGCAGCAAATCTCCGATTATTCCCTCAGTCTCAGCAGGCGCAAAATACAATAGTTATTAGCAATCGTTCAAAGTGATAACTTTTCGCTAACGATTCCAAAGACGCAGTGATCTTTCACGCTGTGGCCCGGGCACGCGGAAGCGGAGCGTCCCCCACTTTCTTATTCTTCTTCTCTCGCGCAACGTCTCGGCCTATCGCTAATTATGAATTTCGCATTAACGAATCCTACGCGACGGCGGTCGGCTTCCGGCATCTCGCGACGTATCCGGCAGCGATGTCTTCCCGTTGGCCGCTTCCCGATGAGACGATCGACGTCGGCCAATCCGGTGGCGGTACTGGCTTCATCCCGGACGAGGCGACGACAGGGTAGAGTCGATGATCGCCTCTGTACCGCATGCCCTCGTCGGCGCCTCCAGGTTGACAGTCCTGGGCCTTGACGATCTCTCGGTGTCCTTGTTCGGGACCATGCCTTCTTCCATCCTCGAGGTGCTTGTCCTCGAGGATTCGTTGCTCTTGCGTTGAAAAGAAGAATTCCGGATCCCGCCTGGGACCCGGATACGGTCCTGTAAACTTTCGTCGCAAATCGGCGCGACATTCAAAATATTAGAATTCGCCTTTTTGGGTCTCACTCGTGCTCAGGGAGAGCGCTCGCAGCGGCCCTTATCGTGATGCTTGACCAGAGGGTGGCCCGGTCTTCCGTTAGAGAGGTTCGAGTGACGCAGGCAAACTGCCACGTCACAATACAAAGCAATCACTGCGCCACATTTTGAATACTGTGCGACGGTCTGGAATAGTATGGGTGAAACGTAATTAAACCGATTGCAAGTAGCGCAAAATCGAGCCATGCGAGTTATTTTGCAGTGTAGGCGCGATACCAAAGTTGAGCTAATGCGAAATGTATTGTGTTTTATGTCATTAAGGCAGAGGCTGCAATATAATACATGTATATTCATCTTTAAGGCTTTAAATGACTTATTACCGAAATACATAGTAAATAAATTAAAATTAGTAGGTACAACTAGTGGAAGGCATACCCGCCAGGCCAACAATACTGTTTATCCAATTGCGTCGAACCAGCAATGCAAAAAAAAGTTTATTGTATAACGGGATGAAAACATACAATGAACTAGTAGTAGAAAGTAAGAAGAGTAAGAATATTGAGGAATGTAAAAGAAAACTGAATGAATTAATACGAAATCTGTACTACATGTAAGTAATTATTAAGTTAGAAATAAGTTAATACTAAGACAGTAATAAGGTAGGAATGAGTTAGTAATACCACTGTAGCAGTTACACAAACAGCTGTGAAATCTCTCTCTCTCTCTCTCTCTCTCTCTCTCTCTCTCTCTCTCTGTAAAAAGCTAAAAAAAAAGTATAAAAAAAGTTACTACGACGGGACTCGAACCCGAGCCCACGGCATAGCAGTTCAGCTCGCTGCCGCTACGCCACGCCATTACTTAGTAAAAGAGTGAACTACGTAAACTGACATGTTGCGTCCACAAAACTTTAATTTACAAGTATCTCGAAAGTTACTGAATAGTTGCCCCTGTAATGAGGTATATTCGTAATCAGGGGAACGAGATCTGTAACTCTGTAAAGTCTCAACTAAATCTGTGACGCGAGGCTTTGCATTCTCCTTGTGTAAATTGTCACTTTTCATGACTGCAATAGGATCCTCGTATTCACGGCATTGAATATTGGCTGTAAGTCGTGAAAGATCGTAGCCCTCCGTAAATACGGGAATCCTGCTACTATGCGTCGTGTGACGTAGCAGCTGAAAGGGCGTGGTCACGCGGCGAGTACGGACCGTCAGAGGTGGGGGTAGGCGGTGCTAGCTGGAGACCCCTCTTGCCTCTGTGCCCCCCCCCCCGGGGATCTTCTTGTCAGCTCTCAGCAATACATGATAATTAGGAATATACACCGAGGAGTGCCCCAAGGTTCCGAAGTCCATCAATATCGTTGCATACGCTGACGACGCACAGTGGTCCAAATCGCGGCCCGAAAATGAACTTTCTTGTATCGATACCTGATCAATGAACATTGCTTCCCAAATGTCCATATACCTCGGAAATTGAGAAATTAGTACAATATATTAAATATTATAGTTGTAATAAATGTTGAAAGTTGGACATTTTCAGAAGAGTATTTTTCACGAGAAAAATTGCTTCACTTTGATGCGATGCCCTGACGTTCCTATTTAATATTTTCTCGCGCTTTTTTTTTAAATTAAAGAGCAGATTTTTGCGATAAGAAATCGTATCTTACATTATTAATTAGTCTGCACAATGTATTAAAAGTTAATGCTGGACTAAATGGAGAAAATTAAAAAATTTTTTTATAATCGGTAAGGGATATCTTTAAAGTCCCAGGATATCCCAGTTTCTAACAAATCAGACTATGTTCAGTACACCTTCCTCTATATGATGGTATAAAAATCTTTTCCGGCCTCTTCCGACTTTTCAAATTATAGCAGTTTAAAACTGACAATGTTACGTCGCGCCGCGTCCCCTTACGTTTTACGGACTACACTTGTATTCTCCGACCAAACTTCCAAAGCGATACAGAGTTTTTTTCATCGAACTGTTTGGATTAGAAATGGACTTGAAATGTTTATGCTATGGTGCAGATAAGGCTTCAAATGAGTTTTCGACTTTCTGTCTGCATTTAGTTTAGACAGAACCATTCGAGCTGCGACAGTGAGACTTCTCAGAGCATTTCTCCGCTGTTGATTTTTATTTCGTTTTAATCACTTTATGTTTTGTGTTAATAATTCGTAGTGTTTTAATTTACTTTATAAACTAAACTTAAGTTTTATTAGTGTTTTTATTGTGTGTGATCTAAATTTTAGTTATATTATTTAGTGTTTTTTGTACTCTTTTGGACTATTTAATTTTACATCCATATAATATATAATTTTAATATTCTCTTTGGTAAGTACAAATGACTAACAAATTTCTTACGTATGTTGTTTTCCAAATTTGACATTTTCTTCTTTGTTGTTTAGATATTACTTATTTTGTTAAAATGCGTTTTCGCAAAAACAAAGATTTATACATGGCATTAAAAGATTCAAAGAGAGATATGGGTGAATATTTATTTTTACACGCAAAAATATCCGAAGTGATCCACACTTCTTCTAAAAACTTTGAAGTTTTAAAAGTTTTGGAAAAAGATTTTGTTTTAAATAAAAACAAAAATGGATTAGATGTCACTATAAAGAAAGTAGATTTTGGAAGAATTGTGAGGAATGGTTAGAAAAAGATTTTATATATTCCCAGTCCTCAAATTTACATTTTTCCCAATTCATTAAACATTGTATGTGTGAAACAAATATTAAATACACACTTAGAAAGAAAAAATGGTTTGGAAGATTGTATTTAAACAATTTTTTTTTTAGTGAAAAATATCAATGAAAATTAATTAAAAATTATTTTTTAACAAATTTAAAAAATATTAATTTTTCTTTAGTTCAAATTGACTATTTTTTTAATGAATTTTAGTGCAAATTTCATCCCGATATCTCTTATTGTTCGGGATTCAAATCGAGAAGTTTACCGGTCGATTGAGACCCACTGAGTTTTTCTACCCATTTCAAGACGCGCGAAGAACACACGCCGTGTATTATGATTTTCGACGCCGCGTTCTCAACGGCTCGCCGTCGTGACCCGTAAACTACCTCGATTTGAATCCCGAAACAATCGACTCTGCGATCGATCCGCCAATCGCGGACCACCGCGTTCGCCGAATTGGGGTCTATTCGAGGACCCCCTCGGCGAAGCGGACAGACTCTCGTTTCATCGCGCTCAGCAACAACATCATCGTTTCCAAACTCTTTGTAAAACTTGCTTTCTGGACTTTCCGCGCTTCAGAGCCGTGCGCACTCCAATTCTCAGTTCACATCAATAAATCAACGTGCGTAATTGATCTCAATCACGTCGTCCACCGCGATTTTTTTTCTAATCCTTGTGCCGTGACCGTTACCTTTCCTCGCGCGTCCAAACCTGGGCGATCCCGGCACTCAGGCTTTCCGACCGTCGGTCGTAGCCGAAACACTTATGGTACAAAAGTTATAACAAAAAGTCACTGGATTTCTTGATTTGGACCACTGTGCGACGTGGCCCTTGTTGTTAATGGGAAAAACCTCGACAAATTAAAATCAGACATTAGCACAATAATTACGACTATAGAGAAATGGATGAGCTCGAAGGGCCTTGAGCTAGCCAAGGAAAAAACTGAGGTTATCACGTTAAGCAGAAAAAGGATACCTACACCGCTCCAAATCAACCTACAGAATGACGTTAAACTAACATCAGCTGTAAGCCTGAGACAGAGTTGGGCAAAATGTAATTTCAATTACAGTTACAATTACTTGCCAATTACTGTAATTTGGAATTGCAGAAATACAATTACAATTACATGTAATTGTAATTGAAGATGTAATTAATTACTCATGTAATGAATTCCTGCCCAACTCTGGCCTGAGATATCTGGGCGTATACCTAGAAAGAAGTAACAAATACTTTACACACGTACAAACTACAACTACAAAGGCCATAAGAGCGGCAAACTACCTGGTTAGATTAACTCCGAACATTGGAGGCCCTGGATCGCGTGCTAGATTCCTATATTACTACATCTACGAATCGATGATACTTTACGCAGCATTAACATGGCACAAGGCGATAGAGATAACCAGGAATCGCAGGCTACTTCAACAAACACAAAAGTTGGCGCTAACAAGAGTAGTACGTGCGTATAGAACGACTCCAGTGATGTACCTTAACCTCATCACTGCAATTCCCAACATAATCGACATAATTAAAGAAAGGCTCGCGCTTGCAAATTGGGAACACCACTACCTAACCGATCCACATGGCACATCAAATTTCACAACAACTAACGGCAGCGCACCTGTGCGAAGGAGCAATAGAAATAGAAGGATGGTAAACTATAACGAAAAATCCGAAGACAACATACAAACTAACAATAATGGTCAAACCCACAGTAGACTTAATAACGGAAACGCGACGAGCAACATTAATGCAAACAGAGACGAGATGCAATCTACAAAAGCAATGACAAACCATGATCGGTATGACCTGCTCAACGTGGAAAGGAATGTACAGAGAGCAATCGAAAGAAAGAAAACTATGGAAAAATTACAAACAAAATGGGATACAGAGTACTCTGACAAGATCCTTCACCAATGGATACCGATAGCGAGCAGATGGCACTCCTTGCAACGACGTAACATCTCCTACTATACGATACAGGTCCTCACCGGTCACGGTATCTTCTCAAAGTACCTATACAAAATCAGGAAAGCCGTTTCTGACCAATGCTGATATGGATGCAACGTAGTGGACTCTCCCTGCCACGCTATCCTCGACTGCAAACAATGGACTAATATCAAAGAGAACTTCTGCGAAACACATAACATAACAAAACCGTATTCCATCAAACTGTTCTCGGAAGCCATACATATATCCAACGATGCTTGGAAAGACTTTCAGAATCTTTGTCGTACAATTATGAAAGAATAACATCAAACTGAAAGCACCAGACAAAGAGAAGAAAGAAAAGAAAAAATGCAACAATTAAATAGGAGACAAGGAACAACTAATAAATAACGGTTCTGAGCAATCAGTAACAATAACCAAATTGCGATAAACAACTTACCGTATCGAAATTAATAAATGCCACGAGGTTCCATAACACTAAAGACATAACCGTTCACCGCACGAACTTTAATCTAACACATAATGGAACAACACACTTCTCACTAGTACCAACTAGAAACATTCCTTATATTAGCGAGGCGTAGCAGTTTTCCATCTTTTTGAGGCCGAGATCCCCCATAAAATCAAAATCTAAGATATCAATAAATTAAAACTGGCTAACACACAAACAAGAGGAAAGAAGGAAGAAGAAGAAAGAAAGGAAAGATATCAGGTAGAAGAAAATAAAAAAAAGAAAGAAGAAGAAAGATAGAAAGAAAAAAGAAGAGATGAAGTATAAGATGAAAATCTTTGTGAAAGAGGGCGAAGAGAAATATATTGCTATATGGCGTCGCATTAAACCAACATCGTAGGCTCGTTGCTCGCTTGGTTCCTTGTTATAACATACTAATGTTGCAAAATAAATTGTCAGTAGTGTATATAGGCGGGTTCTAAGCCACTTTTCAATTCACGGGAGTGCGGTACCGTCGAGCGGTATTGCACGAGCATATATTACGTCATATTTTTAATGGAATTATTGCATCATGTTTTTGGGGGAGGGGGAGGGGGGATACAGCATGCTCTCTTATCTTGAAAGGAGGGGGGGACAATACTCCTTTTCAAAGACAGTTTCCTGGTATTGCATTCAATACCAGTTTCCTGGTATTACGTAAGCCCGGCGAGGGGGAGGGGGGGGGGGTCCCTGGGAACGTGTCCGAACGTGTTCATGTTTTCACGTCTCCTTATCTATGTCATGCAAGATGTAAGACTGTTTATGTCTGTCATCGCCATCCAGCTATCGTAAAACACTCATTTGAACGGAGTTCAATGAACGTCTTGTTTAATTTCGTAAATATATACAACGGTCCCCTCTGAAAGATTTATGTAAGAGGATCATACAGCCAGTCAATAATTTTTCTCGACATCGATTTGTCAAACTTGAGGACCAACGGTTTTTCTCACGTGTGGAGATTTCGACGAACATCTAATCTCGCGAGTTTGATGAACGTCTTGTTTACTTTCGTAAATATACAACGGTCCACTCTTATCGATGTAATGCAAGATGCAAGAGGACCGTGTCGCTGTTTCCGTCTGTCATCGCCATACAGCCAGCTATCGTAAACATTCGGTAAGAGTAGCATTTCAAATAATTTCATCCATCTTTTTTATCGTAGTTGGTGGGGATGGCAAGAATAAAAGAACAGGGTGCGATGGAACGCGAAGTCTTCGTAAACGGTCCATCGTTGCAAGCGTTTGTCGTGTTGAGATTCAAAGATCAGCCATTTTTCCATACGTGACGGTTTTCACGTACTATCCGTTTGGAATTGTGTGAAATGAACGTATCGGAGGAAAAATGTGACACGACTGCTCCAACGTTGAAAAATTTAGCTTGGGCTCACGTCATAAATTCGTACTTGAGTGATCATTTCTCTATCGAGCTGAAAACATTGGTGGAACGTTTAATGCGGAATGATGCAACGAGTCGCGTATGTTTCGTTTACACGAAAAGATTTAGTCAAGTTGTTGTTACGTACGGAGGCTTTGCCTACGTGACTTTTACTCCCTTCATGCAACCACGTGTTCGTGCGGGTGGTCCAGCTCGCATGCCCAAATAAACAGTTTTCCCCTTATGGGAAAGTGCAGACATCTGGGAAACTTATACAATCCTTCAGATTTTCGGTTATCCCCACTACCATTTTTAGAGCAATTTGACTGGTATATAAAGGGCTCGAGCTTGGCCACCAAGGGCTTAGTTGAAGACTGATTACGTAACTGTACGCATCTAGTAAGATTGGGTCTGATTCCCTTTTGATCATTATTAACTCGAGAGAAGTTTAGAAACGCGGTTTCAAAGGCAAGTTATTTCATTTACCCCCGCACTTCTCAGTGCGTGAAAATCAAGAGTTCGGGAATTAGCTTCCGCGAAAACATACGACACTAGGGTGGACCTTATTTTTTGACCAACGAATTGTTTTCACGACGCCCCCCAGAATGGTTCTGTTTGGTGAGAAAAAAATTTGTGCAAAATTTAAGATCGATCGGATAAAAGGATCACGTGGCGCATTCAAATTGAAAATTTTGAAAATTTTGAAATTCATCGTAACTATAAAGTATTATATATCGTTGGATTTGTAATTCTTTTCCAAATAAGTGTATGGAAAAATTATATGACCTTAATTTTAAAAAAAATAACGATGACCTTGAAATTTCGAAAATTTGATTTTCAAAAAAAAATTTTTTTGTGCCATTATATTTACCATATTGAACAGTGCAACTTTTTCCTCTGACATTTTTTCTTTTCGTATAACCACAAATAACAGAGATATGTAATTTTGTATTGTACTATAATATGTGAATGAATATTTTGAATATATTCTACAGAGAATAGTAATAAGGAACTATTTCTTATATTCTACTGTAAGACTATCCGCTTTTGGGATGGGAAGGACATCATATTTATGAAATTATTTTAAGATCTGTTTTTGACAAAAAGATGTCCAAATCTACGGGTCCAAATATTCTGATTTTTATCCAAATATTCCGATAAAAAATGTACCATAGCTAATCAATTTTGCGAAACAGTCTCTGCAAATACATCATCCACGAGAAGACTATCGCGAGTTTATTGAACTCGTGTTACTATTTTTAGGTAATACCTTCTCCGAATATCATTTTAGAGCTCCTAGAGCTTACCATCATGCTCGGTGGATGGCGAAAGGTATTTATTGCTTGCAAATATTTTTATTTCGCGAAGAATTCGAATTAAGCGAGGAGGAGAAAAATGGAATTCGCGACATTTGTATATTTATCGCAAATGTATATTTGAAAGCATGGATAGAAGCTCCTCTCCCGACGAAGGCTCCGCAGCAGGATTTGATTTTTATAAAATCCTTATATAAGTATAAGGAAATAGATAAGGTTATCAGTCATATAACGTTAGATAAATTTTGCAGACACTTATGGTATTTAACACCAGCGAATGCTGCGTTATCATTCTTTGATAATGACGTTTCGATAGAAACAAAAAAACGAATGGTGCAGGCGTTGATCAATACTAGTAACGGCGATTATTATAAAAAATTAGCCATTTTACCAACTAATGTGGCCGATTACATGAAAGAGGACATTTCAAGTTTTATATCAGACGAAAGTCGAAATTTTTTTATTAGATTTAATATATCGACAGAATTTTTAAAAAAAGATCCAATAGTTTGGCAAGATGAAGATTCTTACAAACTAGGTTTAGATATAGTTAAGGCTTTACCTGTAATCAACGATTCGGCGGAAAGAGCCGTTAAGCTAATGCAGGATTATAATCAAATTTTAGCTCGCAATGAGGAAGAAAAGCAGTTGGTACGGCAAATGGTAACAGATTACCGCCAGCAATATCCTGACGCAACGAAAGCTACGATAGCGAAAAATGTGTAACGTTGAGGGTCCGCAGCACGGGCGAACCACACAGCTACCACCCTCTCAGGAAAAACCCAGAGGGGTAGCGTCATAAAATGAGCTGGCAGCGCGGGTCCTTACAGCCACTTTGGGTCTGAGGACCCGCTCTTCCAGTGACCCGCTCTGTCCACCCCATCCTAAAAGCGGATAGTCTTACATTAGAATATAAGAAATAGTTCCTTATTACACTATTCTGTAGAGTATATTCATTCACATTGTATAGTACAATACAAAATTACATATCACTATTATTTGTGGTTATACGAAAAAATGTCAGAGGAAAAAGTTGCACTGTTCAATATGGTAAATATAATGGCACAAAAAATTTTTTTTTTGAAAATCAAATTTTCGAAATTTCAAGGTCATCGTTATTTTTTTTAAAATTAAGGTCATATAATTTTTCCATATTCTTATTTTTAAAAAAATTACAAATCCAACGATATATAATACTTTATAGTTACGATGAATTTCAAAATTTTCAAAATTTTCAATTTAAATGCGCCACGTGATCCTTTTTTTCGATCGATCTCAAACTTTGCCCAAATTTTTTTCTCACCAAAGAGAACCATTCTGGGGGGCGTCGTGCTTTGTATCTCGATAAAAATTTTTCGCCAAGTATAGCTTAGAACCACCCTAATACGACACAGCACAAGTGTATTTCCATCTATCTAAAAGAATATATTGTAGTCTTTATCTTATATAATTGAGAGTCTCCAATATCTTATTCTACCTCTTTTAAATTCCAGTAGCTAGTATTTCACTCATACCGATAAACCTTTACCGCTCGAGGTTTATCACAATTCTATATAAGGTTACGAGAGCTGATCTTCCTATACCTTACCGCTTTCCGAAATCCTAGTGACACCCGGTGATGAAACAGGCACCGGCTAGTTCACGAATTCCTATCTAGTGGCGACCCGGTGGTGAAACAGACATCGGCTAGTCCACGACACCCTCTGTTTTTCCTCACCTAGTGGCGACCCGGTGATGAAACAGGCATCGGCTAGTCCACGAAAACCTATCCTGTGACACCCGGTGATGAAACAGGCACCGGCTAGTTCACGACAATCCTGTTCATACGAACAAACCTCGGCCACGTCTATCCGCCAGCCCTCGGCTCGTAACATTGTCGTGCGATGGCCGGTGATTGAATCCCCATCCACAATATTAGACATCATCGAAACGGGCGAACGTCGCATCGTTGGATGCAAAGTGTAATTATATTTTGAGAACTGGAAATTTAACGAACGATATCAAATCGAAGTTGAAAGAAATATTTTGTTGACAACTGTGCGGCAGCAAAATGATTGAAACGTTGAAAAAAATGTTGAAGTGTTTGACGCGCATGTCAATGCTGGTGAAAACTATGGACGAGTATCGCGAATGGCATCGCTCGTACATCGAGTCTCTACAGTGTTGTGTGAATTATCTAGCCTGTGCGAAGGATGAATTGTCGTTAGGCAAGAAACATAGTTTAACATCGATTATGTGTCGTATGAAAACTTTGAACGTTTCGTTGCATGAACGTATTTCCTCGCCGCACACCGGTAGATCGCAGGGGTGCGAGAGCCTCGACGCTTCGTTGGGAAAATGTTGAGTCGGCGTTTAAAAGTCGCATATCGACCGGCATCGTTGTCAACGTCGAACATATCGATCCGAAACAATTTTTACAGCACGCGAAACGAATAATTACGGGACGCGTTACGGAATTTTTAAATACGCATTCATCGTTGAAAGCTAACGTAACGTTGGAGGCGGAATTCATGCAGCGCGCCAACGAGGTTTCCGTGAAAAGTTTCGGCACGCGAAACGCCGCGTTGTTTCGGACAAGCGATCTACGACAGTGGTATCAGAGAGACGTTGTACCGACGATTTTGACATCGCTGGAAGAGTTTCAAGAGCGAGACAGCGGGTGGGCACTGTCGAAGATACTACATTTGATCGTGAACTTTAGCAAATACCAGCCGTTGCAAGCCGGCTGCGCCGCTGCAACCTACTTGCCTCGAACAATACAGCTGGAAAGAGCGGTCGTGAACGTAATCAGCAAAGATGAAGCATGCTTTTTTTGGGCGGTCGTGGCGGGTCTCTATCCGGCCGAAGCACATCCATCACGTTTGTCATCGTATCCGCACTACAAAACGGTGCTTCGAACCGAAGGTTTTCAATCACCTATGCTGTTCAAAGACATTCGGAAATTTGAACGAGAAAACGACGTTTCCGTGACCGTGTTCGAATGGGTGCGCAAGAAATGTGTAACGCTTCATTTGACCGGGAAGAAACGGAGGAGGCATGTCAAGTTGCTGTTTCTACAGAATGCTGCAAAGACGCACAGTCATTTCGCATGTATACGAAATTTGTCACGATTGGTTTCGTCGCAGCTTAGCAAGAAGAAAAATCTCAAGTATATTTGTGACGTTTTTTGTTTTTTAAAAATTCTTTGAAGCAAAAAGACATGATGTTTTCCTTCCCACAGGTGTTTGCAATATTTTCCCACGCCGGAGAGATTAAACATGCATACGATTGACTGCGAACGGATGAACGATTGTGCTCGGGAGCTTCCAATATCGGAAGAAGATAAGTGGTTACAGTTTAAGAACTACACGAACAAAGAACAGGCGCCGTTCGTTATTTATGCTGACTTGGAGTGCCTGCTGCTGCCTGGGGAACAGCAAGGGCAACACCGTGCGGCACGCGTACAATATCAACAACACCACGCGTTTAGTATAGGATACTACATGCATTGTCGCTATGATGAATCGTTGCCCGAGTATCAGAATTATCGCGATAAAGAGGGATGTGCCGCGTGGTTTGTGAACAGGTTATACGAGCTGAGTTGCAAATTACAACCGATATTTGATAAAACGGTGCCAATGAATCCACTAACTGAAGCGGAAAAGTTAAATTTTCGTACGGCCACACATTGTCATGTTTGCGAGAAACCGTTCGACACATCCGACGCGACGAGAGTACATGATCATTGCCATTTCACGGGCGCGTATCGTGGTCTGGCTCATAATGGATGCAATTTGAACTATCAATCTTCATACACGATACCGGTGGTTTTTCATAATTTATCAGGTTACGACGCGCATTTCATAATCTGTCAGATACTGCATGCCTTTGCTAACTTATACCTGCTCTAGCAGTCTTCCTTACAATAAGGGCCACATGTACGACAGTAGTTTTCCCAACGCAGGGTTGTCCCCGATCATAAATCTCAACCATCCTCTCCAGTTCTTTCTCTCTCTTTCCGTCCTCCTATTACATACAACCGTATTCCTTGAGCCGTCCTTGACGTAGACGAAAACCAGACGTCCTGACCAGCGACCATCCCTTACTTCAACTCTCTACTTTCACTTTTCCTCTCCTACAACTCCCCTACAATCCCCCTACTCCAAAGACATCCTTCTCCCCTTTTTTTCCAGCATCCTTACTGCAGAAGTTATCTGAGCTTGAAACCGTCGACATCGTAAAGAGTAAAATAAAGACCAGTAACATTCTTCCAAACCTGTTCTTATTCATTTCGGGATCACGACACAAAATTGGCGCAGTCGGTAGGACCCGTCATTGGTGAAAGAATAATCAGACTTTATCAAAAGTGTTCTCCACCTACGGATTTTTATCGTGACGGGAAACAATAGTGTTAACCGGAAGATTCTACGGATCCAGTCCCCTCAGAGAAGGAAGTCAACCGCTGGCACGCACATGAACTTCACGCACTTCACTGGTAGACGACAGGTACATACATCTTTGGATTTTGTTGCTTGGTAATCGCCTTTTGTACTCAGATTACGATGGCTTCTCCATCTCCAGTTATTTCCTCAAATTCCACAAATTCCTCCGAGTACCCAATATCATTTCTATGTAAACTAATTCCAAAAGAATTCTCTGGTAACCGTTACGAACTCGGACAATTTATAGCCAATTGCAATAATGCAGATGAACTCGCTTCAGAGAGACAAAAAACGCCTTTGTTATATTTCATCCTTTCACAAATTTCTGGAAATGCTAAAGAACAACTTACTCTTCAAAGTTTTCGTAATTGGACAGAATTAAAGGAACGACTTAAACTATTATTTCAAGATAAAAAACACTATTGTCAAATAATGGAAGAACTAAGTAATAGTAAACAGTATCATTCTGAAAGTATTACCGCTTTTTATCAAAGGTTATTAACTTTATCCTCGAGAGCTCTTCGCGCAATACAACAATATTCGGATGATCCTCTACAAATTCCAGGAAAAAAGAAATCCGTGGAAGAAACGACCTTAAATCGATTTGTTTACCACAGTTGTCCGCAAATTTCTCAAATGCTGAGATGGAAAGATTTTGACAATTTAAATTCCGCGTATTCCGCAGCCGTCGCAGAAGAACGAGCTTTAGATATGCATAGATATGTTAAGCGAAGATCTTGCACCATTTGCGGTAGAACAAATCACGAGTCGTCACAATGTAGATCAAGATTGGCCGGTCCCGATCGTAGTAGAGTTATTAATAACGTTCAAGTTTCTAATTCAAATCAAACCCCTTATCGAAATCAACAGCAGTACAGACCTCCGAACGAATTCCGTCAATCTCAAACGCAAAATCGAAATCAAAGCCATATTCAACCAAACACGACTCAACATGCAAATCAGTCAAGGTTTTGTAATTATTGTAAGAAACAGGGTCATGTAATTACGGAGTGTCGGAAAAGGCAATTTAATAACAATCGAAGACAAGAAATATCTAATCATACAACCCGACAGACAGAAAACGCCGCGGTACATTTAAACTCCCAGGAACCCCCAGCGATGGACACCGAGCTGGAGGGTCAAATCTCTCGCTTAGCGGTATTCGAGAATTAAACATTCCTATTCCAAGCGATAATTTAGATTATATTACGGTGTCTTCGTCATATTCGAAAAATGAAAATCAAACCTTCACGCTCTTAGTAGATACAGGTGCAAACATATCGTTAATCAAAGCATGCAAATTAAATCCTAATACGTATTTTAATTCTAAAGATAAATTGGTATTACAAGGTCTTAGCGTGAATACTCCAGTCGAAACTGTAGGCAGTTGTTTGATTCCTGTAAAAGTAGGTGATTCCACTGTCGATATAAAATTCTATATCCTAAATCAAGCAACAAACGTCCCTTTCGACGGCTTATTAGGTAAGGATTTTCTACAGAAAGAATCTGCAACTATCGATTATCAATCACGCACTCTATCTTTTAGATCATCGACCATACCGATCTACTTAAATCCTCACAAATCTGAAATTCGAGAAATAAATTTAATTAACCTTAAGGCGCGAACAGAAACTCTTATCGAAATCGAAGTACAAAATCCCGAAATCCAAGAAGGTATCGTTCCGGAATTAGAGTTACAAAAAGGAGTGTATTTGTCAAAAGCAATCACTAAAGTAAATCAAAATAATAGAGCTTATGCTACGATTTTGAATACGCGCATAATAGATTTACAAATAAAACCAATTTCGGTGTATTTAGAACAACTTCCATCTAGCTCCACAATCCTTGTAGCAAATAATTCAACCAACCCTCCATTAAAACGACAACAACTATTAGAAGAAAACATACGGTTGGAACATCTAAATTTAGAAGAACAAAGATCAGTCTTAAATATTTGTAAAGAATATCACGATATATTTCATTTTTCTGACGACATTTTATCCGCAACAAATACTATCGAACATGAAATTAATTTAACAAATTCTACACCCATTTTCACGAAGTCTTATAGATATCCGGAAGTTCACAAACTCGAGGTGAATAAACAAATTGATAAAATGTTAAAACAAGGGATAATACAACCCTCTATTTCTCCGTGGTCATCCCCTTTATGGGTTGTACCGAAAAAATTAGATTCCTCCGGTGAACGAAAATGGAGAGTCGTAATTGATTATAGACGATTAAATGACGTTACAATCGGCGACGCCTATCCCTTACCCAATATCGAGGATATTTTAGATCAGCTAGGACACTCGAAATATTTTACAACTCTAGATCTGGCGTCTGGGTTTCATCAGATTCCAATGCGAAATTCTGACAAACAGAAAACAGCCTTCACTACCCCCTTAGGACATTATGAGTTCACAAGAATGCCCTTTGGTTTAAAAAATGCTCCTGCAACCTTCCAAAGGTTAATGAATTCAATCCTAACGGGTTTGCAAGGTCTTCAATGTTTTGTCTATCTTGACGATATCGTCATTTACGCCTCATCAATTGAAGAACATTCAATAAAATTAAAATCTATTTTCGATCGTTTAAGACAAAATAATTTAAAACTACAGCCAGATAAATGCGAATTTATGCGACATGAAGTAGCATATCTAGGCCATATTATATCAGACAAGGGCGTACAACCAAATCCTGACAAAATTAATGCTATTGCTAAATTTCCTACACCTAAAAACCAAAAAGATATCAAGGTTTTCTTAGGACTTGTCGGTTACTATCGAAAATTTATAAACGATTTTGCCAGAATAGCTAAACCATTAACAATTTTATTAAAAAAGGATATGATTTTCGAATGGACTTCTGAACAAACAAAATCTTTCGACGAATTTCGAAGAGTATTAACGACACAACCGATTCTTCAATATCCTAATTTTAACCAAGAATTTCTCCTCACTACGGATGCCTCTAATTATGCCATCGGTTCCGTTCTAAGTCAAGGTCCTATCGGAAAAGATTTACCCATCGCATATGCTTCTCGCACTTTAAATAAAAGCGAACAAAACTATAGCACGACAGAGAAGGAATTACTTTCTATTGTCTGGAGTGTTAAACATTTTAGGCCCTACCTGTACGGCCGACGGTTCTGTATCGTAACAGACCATAAACCTCTTACCTGGCTATTCAATTGCAAAGACCCGGGAGGTCGATTACTACGCTGGCGACTAAAACTAGAAGATTATGATTATAAAATTATATATAAACCAGGTAGTCTCAATTCGAACGCGGACGCATTATCCCGCCCTCCATTAATACACATGATTCAAAATAATCATTCTTTTGACAGTTTTATACAGTTTCATTATAAAAATCTCGACATACCAAAAATCAAATCTATTCCCTGTGATAAGTTCAATTATTTTCCAAATGTCTTATTTTATTCGAAAGATTTAGATGAGAGTAATTTATTTTCAGCAGCGTTACGTAACAAATACGACATGTCCAGAATCAAAGAACCCGATGATTTATACTCGACTATAAAACTCATCAAAGACTCTCAAATTACATATGTCTGCATTTGCAAGCCATTCCATTTCGATAAATTAGAATATAAAGAAATATTTTACACACTACAAAATTTGAATAATCATTTACAAGAAAACAATTATTCTGGAAATCTCTATATTCACGACGTTACAATTAATAATAAAAATATAAAAAGAAACATGTTCGGCGAAATTATATATTATATTTTTAAAGATACAAACGTTACACCTATCATCTTAGATACCGAACGCGTCACTCCCAAATCAAAAGACGAAATTATACAAATCTTACAAGAAAATCACGATTCCAAATTGGCTGGTCATTCAGGTTTCCTTAGAACATATAGGAGAATCAAAGAATTTTATAAATGGGACTCAATGAAGAAAGACATAAAAAATTATATAAAGAAATGCCCCTCTTGCCAAACAAATAAAACTAACTTCCGACCTTCTAAAGCTCCAATGGAAATCACGTCTACGTCCAATAAACCTTTCGAAAGACTTGCAATCGATATTGTTGGACCTTTACCACAAACCTTAAATAATAATCGTTTCATACTGACTATGCAAGATGATTTAACCAAATTCTCATACGCTACTCCTATACCAAATCATGAAGCTGAGACCGTCGCCAGGGAATTGTCTAAATTTAGAACTTTATTCGGAATTCCTAGATCTATACTCAGTGACCAAGGAACTGATTTTATGTCACGTTTAATGAAAGATCTGACTAAATTATTTAATACCAAACACATAGTATCTTCCCCTTATCACCCGCAGACTAATGGTGCACTAGAAAGATCACACTTAACTTTAAAAGATTATTTAAAACACTATATTAATAACAAACAAACAGATTGGGACGAATACATAAGTTTTGCAATGCTAGCATATAACACACATGTACACAAATCAACCGGATTTACTCCGTATGAAACACTCTTCGGAAGTAAACCATATCTACCGAGTAATATAACTCACGAGCCTACACTAAATTATTCTTATGACGATTATGTAGTTAATTTGAAACAAAAATTAAATCATACACAAAAGGTAGCAAGAGATAATTTAATACAGTCCAAAACAAAATCAAAAACCTATTACGATAATAAAATTATTTTACACAAATACAACGTCGATGATTTAGTATACATTTTAAATAAACAGAGTACTCCTGGACTAAACAAAAAACTTACACCGAATTCTAATGGTCCTTACAAAATAACAAAGGTTAACTCTAATAACACAGTTCAAATTTTAAAGAATAGGAAACTAATTACGTACCATACTAATTTGCTGAAACCTTTTGTTTCAGGCACTGAAGATGAATAGAAATCTTCATTCTCAAATCATCCTACCACTACTGATATTCCTTTTACTAACCCCTAGTCATCCTCTCAGAACTGAACGTTACTACGAAATATTCGAGATAAATAACAATGTAGGATTATATTACAACCACCTAGGCAGCATAAAACTTTCAAACTCGGAATATACTTTATTGACCCATATCAATCTTACAATCGTGGAACAACGATACCATCAACTCCTTAGATTTTATGTGAAATCGTTAGACATGTGTAAAAACAAACCTACACAAACATTATATAATAATAATGCAAATTTTTGTCACCAATCTCTTCAGAATATACAATCGCGTATCTCAGCAATTGAGGATAAAATTGAAACTTTAAAGTACATGATAAACAACGAATCGATTAAAGGGAAAAGAATAAAAAGAGGATTATTTGACAGCACAACTTACATTTTACATTGGCTATTCGGCACTCCTAATGCCGAAGATGTCGAATTTTATAAAAAAACAATGGATTCAACTATTCTTGAAAATAGAAATGTCCAATTATTAATGAAACAACAAATCTCAATTATTAGCAATACTATACAAAACTTTAATTCATCTATTCAGAATCTCCGCGCTGATGAGGATAAACTTAATGAAAACATCAAATTATTCAATAACTTTTCTAACTTGACCACTAATTATCTCAACGATATTTTTACGCGACACCTTATTTTCGAACAAATATTTTCGTTATCACAAATATCTTCAGAACTAGATGACTATTACAATACAATTATCTATTCTATTACATTGGGAATTCATAATATATTACACCCACAGATAATTACCCCTCAAAATCTGCTTCACGAATTGAATAGCATTATTCTCCAGAACGGATTGAAATGGCCTATCGCATTAACATATTCTAACATATACAAGTACGAAAAACTGCATCAGTTAAATATTGTTTGTATCAATAATATATTAATATTCAATATTAAAATTCCATTAGTCGAAGAGATGCAATATGAGCTCTATGAAATGTTACCATTCCCTGTTCCTCTTAACCCTCGAAACACCTACTCATATATTCAACCAAGTTCTCCTTACATCTTACTGAGTAATAATAAGGTGTATTACGCATTGCTTCAAAGTCTACAAGCATGTTTAACAGTCGACACCAGGGAACGTATTTGTTCCATCAAACACGTGACTCGAACATCTGGACAACCAACATGCGAGTCAACTCTACTCACTTCCATCGTTAAGAGAGTACCATCATCATGTCAGATTTATACAACCGAACCTGATTTCGAGATGTGGCATTACATCCAAAATAACGAATGGATCTTTACTGCCATGCATCCTTTACAACTATCTCTGTCATGCTCTCCGACACACATTGAAGACATTGAACTAATATCCGCTGGAATTATTCGACTTCAACCCCAATGTAAGGGTTATACGAAAACAATAGTCTTGGAACCATCACAAGGAATTACTACAAATCGTAGTCACAATGTAACGACATACAACATCGCCGAAGATGATTGCTGTCCCAAACAACGCAAAAATTCCACGATTACGCCAATACGTTTAACTCCGATCAAAATTACAAATACGAGTACGGAAGAATTTAAATATACAAACCATAAACTTACACAACTAGATACTCTCTTACAAGAACAACCCGACAAACCGATAACCGTTCATCATAACCAAGGGTACACTGTTCTATTAAGTGTCACAATAACCATTGTCGGATTGATACTTATAATCAATCTCCTACGATGCCTTGGATTGTTGCGGCCTACAATGAGGTACCTGTGTTTCGCTAAGGAGCCAAAGTTAACACGGGACTCCTGCTGTTTCAAAGTAATCAACACCAACATCAACGCCGGACCTGTGACGAGGACGCAACTATCACAAATTCTGGAAGAAGAATCCAGCTCCAAGTCAGAAGAGAGGGAATTCGACCCTCATTTGACACGTAATTTTGATGGCTACCGCCAAGACGATCTTCCGATCCGACCGACCTTACCACATGGACTAAGAAGATCATCATCCCGTGCCCCTTCCGTAAATATGGATTAACCCAATCGCGACATAACACATTTCGACTCGTATATACATTTTAATATCAATATCATTGCGTCATTTTTTTTTTGTATTATTCTAGCGATATCTTTTTTCATATTCTTGCGTTATTTCTTTTTTTACTACTCTCACATTATCTTTTCTATTATTCTTACGTTATCATTCTCTTATTCTTACGATATTATTATTATTCTTGTGTTATTTCTTCATTATTTCCGCAATATCTTTTCTATTTTTCTTGCTATATTATTATTATTCTTGCGATATCTTTATTATTTTTCTTGCGCTATATATTTTTATTTTTTATTTTTTATTCCCACATTATCTTTTCTATTATTCTTGTGCGATCTTTTATTATTCTTGCGTTATATTATCAGTATCAATTCTAAAATCTTTTCTGTACCATTTATACCCCAACGATAGAGTCTAATTAATTCACGTTTTAAGATCCGTAAATTAATCTAAAGGAGGGAGGTGTCAGATACTGCATGCCTTTGCTAACTTATACCTGCTCTAGCAGTCTTCCTTACAATAAGGGCCACATGTACGACAGTAGTTTTCCCAACGCAGGGTTGTCCCCGATCATAAATCTCAACCATCCTCTCCAGTTCTTTCTCTCTCTTTCCGTCCTCCTATTACATACAACCGTATTCCTTGAGCCGTCCTTGACGTAGACGAAAACCAGACGTCCTGACCAGCGACCATCCCTTACTTGAACTCTCTACTTTCACTTTTCCTCTCCTACAACTCCCCTACAATCCCCCTACTCCAAAGACATCCTTCTCCCCTTTTTTTCCAGCATCCTTACTGCAGAAGTTATCTGAGCTTGAAACCGTCGACATCGTAAAGAGTAAAATAAAGACCAGTAACATTCTTCCAAACCTGTTCTTATTCATTTCGGGATCACGACAAATCAAAGAATTAGCAAACGCGTTCGAGGGGCAGATAAACGTGTTGCCATTGACGAAAGAGAAGTATATCTCTTTCACGAAAAACGTTTCCATCGAGAGACAGCCTGGTGAAGAACGAAAGTATGTAAAGTTCTTGAAATTTCGCTTCATCGACTTGTTCAAGTTCTTGAACTCGAGTCTGGACAAGCTGTCGTCATACTTGGACAAAAGCAAATTACAGATCGTACGAGGTGAATTTGCATATCTTTCCGACGACGATTTCAACCTGTTGACCAGAAAAGGCGTGTTCCCATACGACTATCTGACATCGTATGATAAATTAAACGATACATGTTTGCCGTCGCGCGAAGCATTTTAGAATCAGTTGAATGGCAGCGAGATATCCGACGCCGATTACCTTCACGCGAATACGGTTTGGTCGCGTTTCACTATACAAACGCTAGGAGAGTACAGTGATTTATATCTAAAATTGGATGTATTGTTGTTGGCGGATGTTTTCGAAAATTTTCGCGATGACTGTCTCGAGAATTATAAGCTTGATCCAGCACATTATTTCACGCTCCCCGGTTTCGCGTGGGATGTGATGTTGAAAATGACGAAGATTGAATTGGAGTTGTTCACCGACGTCGATATGCTTTTGTTCGTGGAGCGAGGAATACGTGGTGGATTGAGCCAATGTTCTCACAGATATGCATATGCAAACAACAAATATTTGTCTACGCACGATTCGAGTAAACCATCCACCTACTTAATGTATTTTGACATGAATAATTTGTACGGTTGGGCTATGTCGCAACCTCTACCGTACAGAGACTTTCGATGGGTGGAGGAGGACATAGATAATTTCGATGTCGAATCCGTTCCAAACGATAGCCCCGTAGGATACATTTTGGAGGTGGATTTAGAGTATCCACGCGAAATTCACGATGCTCACGCGGATCTTCCGTTTTGTCCAAGTCACGACGCGGCGACCGACTCGAGTCAAAGAAAGTTGATGGCAACACTTCACGATAAGGAACGATACGTTGTACATTATCGATACCTCCAACAAAGTCTAAAGCACAATCTGAAATTGAAGAAAATTCATCGAATTCTAGAGTTTCGACAGTCGCGATGGTTACATGGCTACATCGATTTGAACACAAAATTACGCGCCAACGCGACCAACGATTTTTCCAAGAATTTGTTCAAATTAATGAACAATGCTGTGTTTGGGAAAACGATGGAGAACGTTCGAAATCATGCAATCGTGAAATTACTTTCTCGATGGAATGGTAGACACGGCGTCGAACGATTGATAGCTAGACCAAATTTTCACAGCTATACAGTGTTTTCCGAAGACTTCGTCGCGATTCAGATGAAAAAGCTGCTCGTTAAATTTTACAAACCAATCTACGTAGGCATGGCTGTATTGGATATATCGAAATTTCATTTGTACAGCTTCCATTATGAGTACATGTACCCAAACTTCCAGAAAAATTGTAAGATTTTGTACACGGACACGGACAGCTTGATATACGAGATCGCTTGCGATGACGCGTACGATGCGCTGCTGAAACGTGATATCCATCGATACGATACAAGCAATTATGACCCGAACAACGTTTACGGTGTTCCGATTGCGAACAATAAACAACTAGGTTTGATGAAGCATGAGAACGGCGGTAAAATTATGACCGAGTTTGTAGGACTTCGTTCA
The DNA here is from genome assembly GCF_051020765.1 of Lasioglossum baleicum. Classification (NCBI taxonomy): domain Eukaryota; kingdom Metazoa; phylum Arthropoda; class Insecta; order Hymenoptera; family Halictidae; genus Lasioglossum; species Lasioglossum baleicum. The sequence continues at coordinate 308,036 of NC_134940.1, forward strand.
AAAATGTATGCGATTCGCGTGCATGGTGATGGCGAAACTAAAAAAATCAAAGGCATCAGAACAAATGTTACCGCTCGGGATATAAGTTTCAAAGACTATATCGATTGTCTTCATGATAATACAGAAAAGAGTGTCAATAGTAATCGTATAGTGTCCGTACAACATCAGGTGTATTCGATGTCGGAAATAAAATTAGCATTGAGTCCGAACGACGATAAGCGATATATTTGTAGTAATTTGATCGATACGCTTCCTTGGGGGCATTATAGCATCAATTAAGAAAAACCGAGTCACCATTTTTTATCCCCGTAAAAGAAAAGGAAGTTGTAGGGAGAACGAAGTGGTAGGGAGATTATTGTAAATCTTTGTAGACTAGTCGGGGAGGGGATGCGCCCATTTTGTTGATCTTATCTGTAAAAGGAGTGGTGAGGAGACAGCATATAAAAATATCGTATTCCGAGCGTCATGCTTCAGATCAAGACAACCGTCGCTAAAACGTAGACAGCACGATGCAGCACAACCGTAACCACTTGCCGAATGTGATCGTTCAAACATCGAGGAGTGGCACAAAAAGAAGAGGCTAAATAATATGTAAGTAGAAAAGATGAAAAATTGTGAAAAAAGAAATTTAGAAAAATGTCTAATTTTGAAATCTGTTGCAGGGTTTTTCACAATAGCAGCCCCATTTCATCGATGATACAGCCATCATCATCACCGTCGAGTTGTTTGCACGGCGCGCGAGTCTTGAGTCGAAGATATTCCATAGCTGGAAATTATTTTAAATATCTTGAAATTGGTGTGCACGTTGGTGATGATATTTGCGTGGAACTGGCTATAGGAGATAATCGCAGTAACGAGATCACGTTTTCCCTGGACGCATGGACAGAGTTGGTGCGCACGAAGGAGTATATTTCCAATTTACAAACTATGCAGAAACAGTGTCGAAAAATGAGCTATGATTTAACATTACAAATAGTTAATCACAATGGTATGAATCTGGTGAAATTATCGAATAGGTTCGTGGCTCTGTACATCACGGAAGAAACTATGCATAACTTGTATCTCGAATTCTGTGTGTACAACATGTATTCATGGTTGATCGACAATGTTCCTACGGTGACTGCTAAATTTATGAATTTTGCCGCTGCGGTGAAGGATAGCAACGCGAAGAATATCATGAAAGCGATCGTCGAGAGCGAATCTTTCAATCAAAGTTCGCTGATCGATTGCGAACTGGCGGCTTCGTGCGCTGACATCATCGCGGCCGAGGCGCAAAACAGACAGGTTAAAAAATTAATGTTGTGTGTGTGTGTTTTTGTAACGCGATACATTATTTTAAAGTAAAATTATTCGAGAATATCTCTTGTGTACTTTATTTTATTACAAATTACATTTTTTCACAATTCCTATAGAATAAAAAAAAATGTAATTAAAGTAGAGAAATGAATTATAATGACTTCTACATATAAAGTATAGTCGTTTTAGAGAAAAAGATAACCTCCGGCAATCGGTTTGCCCCTTACGTCGCACAGTGGTCTAAATAGGCGATTTAGCTGGACAAAATTATTCTAGCATTATTTTAAGACTTAAAGCCGTAGTTAAGTAGGTCATTGGATTCGTCTTGACACCAGCTACAACAATATGTAATAAAGAATACTTAGTGGTGTTTAAAAAATTAACATAAACATATTTTTTTAATAAAAAAAAAATTTTTGTAAAATTTTTTTATTGGGATTTATAGATGATTGAGTATTGATTAACTTTTGTTGGAAACATTTTCTTGCCAGATTATCCGAAATGTTCAAAACATCGTGGTGACAATTGGGCATTTGCAAAAAATTTTTTTTTTCTAAAAAAAATCATTTTCAAAATTTAAAAAAAATTATAAATTTTCAAAATTGTTTCCATAAATTTTACGGGCCCAAAAATACGATATCACTTTTACTCCAATCATGTTTTGATATCTTTTTGTCATTTGTGGCTTCCGTAGAAGAGAATCATAGAGATGATTCGAAATATATCGACATTGAATTACTAAAAACTGTCTCAAATTCAAACGTGCAAGTTCGTGCAAATAAAATTGATTTTTTCGGACACTCTAGACTTTTATAAAGATGTTCCAACATGTTCCATCCTAAAGGTATTTAAAGGTTTTTTTTTGCGAGACTGACAAAGTTTGAATGCTATATACGTTTGAAGTATACTTTCATTTTTAAGCAAATAAACAATATATTTAAGTTTTATTTGAGTTTTGTCCTTTTGGTTCATGCTGGTATCCATCATAGAATGAAAAATTCCACAAATATTTCCACTACCAGATGTTCACAACGAGATATACTAATGAATAGTGAGGTGTCGAACGACGATGAAGAAATACGAAGTTGAAAAATGAGTTGTTGGTGGGGGTATATTTTATTATGGGGTGATAAAAAGGGAAAAACCAGCAGTGGTTCATCTTACCTGGTACCTTACCTCTCATTTACCGAAGCGGGAAATTTTCCTGCTGGATTTCCATTTTTTGGGTTTTGTCCAGCTAAATCGCCCGTTTAGACCACTGTGCGTCGGCCAAGAGGTATGTGACAGGATTCGTTCGTTTCACCGCGATAATCTTGAATATTTCGGTTGACCAGTTCGGCGTGTATCCTTTGTCAAATAGGGTTTTGAACTTGCTAATGCGCACGCGATCATTGAGCTTAAATTTGGCAGGACCAGCAATCTCCATCTTGTCGTACACGGTGGACATAAGGCGGCTGGCATTTTTACGGTTCACGTCGACGGGTCGCATACGGATGGTACGATGTTTTCGATTATTGTAGTCCTCGGTCAACGTGGGAAGCGCATCGATCCAATGATATTTTGCGCTCAATGAGAAAAATTTCCACATGCTGTTCTTCAACGTGCGATTGGAACGTTCCACGACGGATGCTTTCATAGTGCTAAACGTAGAATAATGGTTGATGTTGCGACTCCTTAGATAGTCTTGAAACGTTGTATTGTAGAATTCTTTCCCCATGTCGGTCTGCAAGTTGTTCGGGACTCTACCGTCCTTCTTCAACGCTGACGCGAAAGCTTTGCACACGTCGCTCGCATTTTTACTCTTCAAAGGAACCATCCATGCATATTTGCTAAATACATCGATTATCGTGAGAATATATCGATGCCCTCGATTGTCTCGCGCGTATTTTTGAACTTCAACGATATCGGCTTGCCAAAGATTATCGAATCCACGCACAACCACACGTCTACGCGGGTAAAAACGTCTCGCCGAGGCATGCAGCTCTTCCACCATGTTTTTTTTACTCATCGTCGTCGTCGTCGTTCTTCTCGCTCTCCCTTAGCCGATTATTCACTTTTCAATCGTGTCTTTCCAGTCATTAAAGCGATGACTAACAGGTACAGGAACAGGTACAGGTACAGACGGGTACAGGTACAGCTACAGACAGGTACAGTATGCAGTATGACGATTGCACATCATATCCATGAATTTCCCTCAAGGACCGTCGACACGTTTCTTGTGTCAGTATTTCAGACTTTATCGTTTCTTTAGCGGTCTTCAGGACTTCGATCAGCTTTTCATCCTGTTTAGCTAATAGTTCAGACTTATTTCATGTCGTCCTCTTTTTACCTTCTCCTTCAAGGTCTCGTTGATATCGGTTGATTTCATATTTTCGTTTGCATCGTATGGATCACCTTGTATCGTAGCCAGTATTTCGGACTTTATCGTTTCTTGAGAGGTTTTCAGTTTTTTGACCAGTTTTTTCATGATCTCTGATTCAAGCTTCGCGTTAAGCGTGCCCACGTATACTTTGGTTGCAGCATGATCGTTTGCCTCGGGATTCGCCACGCGTCCGATCCTCATACCTTTCGCATCAACGTTCAAACATATAGCGTTATCGCGCACATAACTTTTAAAAACGCCGGGATAGAAAATCGGAGAAACATTCGACTCGCGTTTGTTCGCTTCGCGATACACCATGCCAAATTTGTTGATAGACATTGTTTCGAGTTAGTCTTCTTCTTCTTCTCCTTCTTCTTCTTCTTCTTCTTCTTCTTCTTCAGTTATCACCAACTCGTATCGCTCGCTTTTACCTGCCCTCCGATCCACAGTATTCGTTGAAATATCTCATCCAGTTTTATCCTTAGACTTTGAAATCACAAGTTCCAGCTTTCACCGTTGTCGTCGTCGTCTCCTCCCGAGGATATCGTTTGATTCGTTTCGCAGCAATTAAGATGAACACGCATTTTTATGAACCGTAACAATTTCATCGATTGACATTTCATTCGTCACTGACTCGACGAACGTGTGCACGCTTTAATTTATAACTATACCGGCTTCGCGAAGTTCTTCGATTATCGACATTATTTCATTGTCATGGTTGGAATGACCGGCATTCTTCGAAGCGGTTAACAATTTCAGACGATCGACAAGTTCGTTCGGATCGTCCCAATGCACGTAATCGATTGGATGGTCGGTCACGCGCATAAAAGTTGGAAGTTCAATCCCTCTCCCACTTCGCGACGAAAACAATGGTCCTATAATTTTCTTATACTTGTAACCTTTGTTTCCCTTTAGCTGATTCCCGCGTCGATGTGCTTGCGTAAGATTGAGAATTCTTTTGTACACGTTCTTATCATCCTCGGTGTACAGCCGCTCGTCAGGTATTTTATTGAATATCAATTCGTAAAGACCGTGAGTCCCCTCGTACCTTACTCCGTTAACGATGATATCGTCGTTGCTGTTCACATCGAATGTGGAATTTCCCAGCATCAGTTTATCATCGTGCAAATATACCCCGTACACGTTGTCGGAATTTGTCGTTGGACCACGGTCCTACATTCTCGGATAGATGTTGATTTTCCTCTTAATGAGTTTCAGGATTTTCAAAAATATCACGCATCCGAAGATTCCAAAGATGCCGTGTTCGTCGGCTCCATCTCCTCGTCGTCATCGTCGTCGTCGTCGTCATTGTCGTCGTCATTGTCATTGTCATCGTCATTAACCCTCATTTTTTTTATAGAGGACGAGGACGGCGGTCCTCCAACATCTGAGAATCTTCTTTTTTTCGAGGGGGTGGAGGGGAGGGTGGTGGCGTTTCCTTGATATCCGAGAACACGTTGTCGTTCGGCTCGACAGTAGCCGTATTTTGAACTAGCTGTTTCAACGGTTCAACGATCGGTCGTAAATTCGTTTGCAAATTCTCCTCGGTCACCATTTTCCCAACTTTCAACGCCAAATACTTTTTACGTATGGTATCGCTGGTCTTCGCTATTTCGTTTGCGATCGAAGCTCGCAGCTTCTCCTTCTTTTCCTTTTGAGCCGGCATATTGATTGGAAGCGTAAGAGAGAGATTTACAGCCACGATACAGCACCGACAACCCTTACCGAGCATCTGTGCTCATTACAGTACGACAAACTCATTAAATCCACGTCTGTAACGACCGCGATTCGCGGGGCTATCTTTATCGATTACGAGAAATCCATACTTCCTTCGCCAACAATTCGCACATAACGCGCTAAACGTCTCGAACGACATATCGGTATTTACGTGATCCTGATGAATGTGACGCAAGTTCATGGTATCCTGTTTGAACAGAATCAACAGATTGGCATTGTCGCGAATTAAATGTTTAGGTATTCTCGCGTACGACTTACCCAGGTAGAAGCAATCGACGTGCGAATGTCTACCCATCGCGAAATACTCTCTCATGATATCCTGCTCGTCACACGCCACGTCGTCGAAGATGAATATCGAATCGGGTCGTGCCTCTGCGGTAGGGATTACGTCGGCATTGTCCGCGAACGCAAAGTAGCCTACATCCTTCCCCACGGATGAGAACAGTTTGCTCAAGTATTGATATTTTGACTGGCTCAGCGATTTTGAGTACACATAAACGTTTGCGAATCGTAGTCCGGTCTCGCTTTCCAGCAGGCTAATCATAACGTTCGTTTTACCGCACCCCAACGGGCCGCTTATGACGCATCGTACATTGCATGGTAACAACGATCCATGTTTACGCATCGTCTCGTCACAATCGTCGAACGCAGACACGTTGGAACACGAATATCCAAAGATTGTCTTACAAAACGCATGATCTGATTGACTCGATGAGAGAGGGGGAATAGTATTTATACGAGAGCTCGAACATCGTCGGTATCAGTCACTCCCCACCCCCCTCCAAACGTGAGGACCCGTGTTCTTTTCTTTTTAAAAAGAGAGAGAGCAGAAAAAAATAGCTTATGCGCACGAATCGTTGTTCACAACGACGTCTCGGTCCACATACGGTTAAGGGGTTTTTAAACAGAGCTATAAACGCATTACCGTTCGAATTGCATATACCCGGTTATCAATTCTGCGGTCCTGGTACGAAACTGACCGCGCGATTAGCTCGTGGGGATCGAGGAATCAATCCGTTGGATGCGGCCTGTCGCGAGCACGGTATAGCGTATTCGCAGTACAAGGATCTTGAAAATCGTCACGCGGCCGACCACGTTTTGGCGGATCGAGCGCTGCATCGAGTCTGGAGACGCAACGTTGGGAGAAAAGGTGTCTGCAGCTACAGTGTTGGCAGCCATGAAAGCTAAAACGAAATTGGGCATGGGTTTGACAAAGAAAAAAGGTGAAAAGAAAAGAAAAACGACAAAACGAATTCTCCCGATCGCTAAACGCGGTGGTTTTCTGCCGTTGTTGTTGCCCGCTTTGTCAGCTATAGGAGCATTGACGAGTGGCGCCGCGGGAGTATTCAAAGGTATAAACAATGCAAAAGATGCGAAGAAACAATTGCAAGAAGCGGAGCGACACAATCGAGCCATGGAGGGTCGTGGGTTACGTCTCGCACCGTATAAGGATGGAAAAGGCTTGAAGGAGGGGAAGAAGAAAAAAAAAACAACGAAGAAAGACAACACGACGACAGACGTTGAATTAATGGCCTTCTGTAAAGGATTACCATACTTTCGCGGAGTTTTTATGCGTAACGATTTGCCGCTGCGTGCGTGGGTAAATGAACGAGGTATAGTCAATCTATATAATAGTTGTGGGCCGGGAACGCACTGGGTCGCCTATATAAAACACGGCTCGCGTGTCAAATATTTTGATAGTTTTGGAAATCTTCGACCACCGATCGAGTTGATTCGCTATTTCGGTGCGAACGCGACGATCTTATATAACCACGAACGTTTTCAAAATTATAACGAAAGCGTGTGTGGGCAATTGTGTGTGAAGTTTCTCCGAGAATAAATTCTCTGGAAAGAGTCTCTCTCTCTCTCTCTCTCTCTCTCTCTCTCTCTCTCTCTCTCTCTCTGCACGATGCATGCGAAAAAGTCATTTACGTTCACGTTGTCGGGAAGAAGCAGCGTGCTATCGTCCAAGCACTTTCCGCCCATAGATCTGAGCAATGGCGAATACGAGCTGGGATTGCTCGATTTGCAAACTTATTACACGATACCGAACATCAGCGCCAACATTGGAAACAATCGATTCTACTTCGGCGAAAAAGATGAAGAGATCGTCATACCCGACGGTTTATACGAATTGGAAGCGATAAACGCATACTTGAAACGTGAAATATGCGCACGATATCCCCCAAAAAATGTCGATGAGTCGTCCACCACCTCTGATATCGAATATCCGCTGGTCTTACGAGCGAACACCAACACCATGAAAAGTGAAATTATAAGCAAGTATCAAATAAACTTTGTAAAGCCTTACAACGTGGGCTCTATCCTAGGATTTTCCATGGATCGTGTTTTACCACCGAACGCGTGGCATACGTCGAATGTGCCTGTGAATATCATCAGCGTGAATATCGTACGAGTAGAATGCAACATAACCACCGGATCGTACGACAACGGTAAACTCGTTCACACGATACATGAATTCACGCCTCAGGTACCGCCAGGGTATAAATTGTCGGAAACGCCGGCGCGAGTCATTTACCTTCCGATCGTTGCACGAGTAATTGACGATTTAACGATTCGCATAGTTGATCAATCCGGACGTTTGATTGATTTTCGAGGTGAAGAAATCACGGTGCGACTACATGCGCGACGAAGGAATGCTAATTCATAACAATACAACATTCCATACGTTGAACAACAGCGCCTGCAGCAACAGCAACAACAGCAAGAAACTAACCGCTGAGAAAAACGTAAAGTCACCGATTCGCAAGAAATTAACTGTGGAAAACGCCAAGTATCTACGATCTTTGGGATTTATTGTAAAAAAGTGAGAGGGAAAAAAATCATGTTTGACGACATTTTGAACACCTCCGAAGCACCGATCTTCGACAATCGCATAACGAAGATTGAGCTGCACACGTACAATCCGTATGCTAACACAACGTTCGAGAACAGCGACGAGATAAGGATACCCATTCAGCAACGAGACCTGTACACGCTCCCGTGTAAAAGTTTCCTATACGTTGAGGGAAAACTTAGTTTACCGAGAAAACTCGAATTACCGACTGGATCAGGAGGAGAATCCCACATCGATACGGCAACTCTTGAGAACAATGCCGTTGCGTTTATGTTTGAGGAAATACGCTACGAATTGAGCGGTGTAGAAATCGATCGATCCAGAAATCCCGGTGCGACGACAATTCTGATGAATTACGTGAGTCTGTCCAGAACGAGAAGCGGCGCATTGTCCAACGCTGGCTGGCTGTATGGTGATGGTGGACATAAACAGGCTGCAACGGCCACGGCTGCGATACATTTCAACTTTTGTGTACCTATGAACATTTTATTAGGCTTCTGTGAAGATTACAAACGTGTTGTGATAAATGCTCAACACGAATTGATTTTGATTCGCTCGCGTACCGACGTGAACGCGTTGTACAGTCCTTCCGACAACGCGAAACCTATTCTGGATCTGTACAAAATTCAATGGCGAATGCCACATGTTGCATTGGATGAAATACATAAGCTATCCATGTTACGTATTTTAGACAGCGACAGATCGATCGGCATGAGCTTTCGATCGTGGTATCTGTACGAATATCCTCTACTACAGACGACTACGAAGCATACGTGGGCGATAAAAACAGCTCTGCAAATGGAAAAACCGCGATACGTGATATTCGCCTTGCAAACCGATCGAAAGAATAACTTAAAGAAAACAGCTACGCGATTCGATCACTGCGCATTGACAAATATTCGTCTTTACTTGAACTCGGAAACATATCCGTAAGATGATTTAAATATCGATTTTGAGAAAGGTAAATACGCGTTGCTCTATGACATGTATGCAAAATTGCAAGAATCATACTATGGAAACGGTGAAGCGCTACTCAACACCATGGATTTCCTGCGATACGGCCCACTCGTCGTTCTCGATTGTTCTCGACAAAATGAAGCGCTAAAAAATGCTACGGTCGACGTGCGAATCGAATTCGAATGTCGAACCGATGTCCCCCCATCGACAACAGCCTACTGCTTAATGATACACGACCGCATCGTGGATTACAATCCATTGACGAACATTGTTCGAAAAATTACTTAAACCGCTCTTATACCGATAAAAATATTGATCATTTCTCTACTTTAATTGTATTTTTATTCTATAGGAATTGTAAAAGAAGGAACTTGTAATAAAATAAAATACAAAAGAGATATTCTCGAATAACTTTATTTTCAAAATACCTTCTCGAAAAATTTTCACATACACATCCGCACATACATACATGCACACACAATTAAACTAATAATATTACCCCCTCTCCATTGACATGTTTACATTAGCGGTATTATAAATTGCTCGCTGCAGTCGCCGTATGAAGTAATAGCATAAAAAACGTCGACGATCACGGTCGCTATACGAAGTACATCGCTGGTGTGTTTTTATCATCCGACCAGTCAACTTCGCGCATTCCCCCTCTTTTTCAACGGTAAGTACAATAAAAATTAATAAATGATGTAAAATCTAGTGAAAAAACTTTCTTTATTTAGATGGATCGAATCACTCAAATCATTGACATGGACAGTTTCATTGTGGAAAAAAAATTTATATGCAAAGAATTAGCTATGATCGATGTTTGTCACGACGGCTCGTTCGAACTCTCCGAATTTCGCTTGGGGAAGAACTTTCATTGTTTATCCGACGCCGACAGAAAGTCTGCATGGTATGCCAGCAATTTCATACACGGGATTCCATTTAAAGATTTCGGTTATGAAAAATATCAACAGCACGATATGTTCAAAGTAATTCAAAATTTTGTGTGCGATTACGCCAATCCTGTCGTAGCGTACAAAGGTGGATGTTTCGAGAGAGACATCCTTCGAAAAATGGAAATAAACTCGATAAATTTGGAAGATTTCAACTGTCCGAAATACGATGTACTAGTTCGAGATCCCGTGTATGAAATTGCCAACGACAAACCGTGTCGACTTCACTGTTGACAACCGACAAAAAACATCACATACCATTGCAGTCTGCGCGAAGTGCGAACATTTCGAGCATGGGTTAGCAATTATAAAAACACGTAAAGTATCAGTTATAAAGACGCGACTTTGAATTTTTTCCACGTCAAAACCACAAACATCTCTTTTTACTTTTCACACAGTGTTTCACAATGATTGCGAAATCGGAGATGCATCCCGCAGCCGTCGCAACAACCGATCACACAACACCACCCGATTACCGTCTCGAACGTGACAGACTCCAAAGTTTCCGTAACTGGCGTTACTCACACATCGTCCAACCGGAGAAACTCGCAGCCGCTGGATTTTTCAATCTGGACTATGAGTTGTGACGTGGCAGATTTAGCCTACGTCACTCCGAACCTTAGACGAAAGACCGGGTCACCGAAAAAGCGGTACAATAACGAAACGGCTATAACGAGCGCTCTCCCTGGGACATCCGAACGCCCGAAGAATAGAATTATCGCCTTTGAATGTCGCGCCGCCGGGCGCGACAAGAGTTTTCAGGAACCACCGAAATCGGCGAGGAGCCCCATACCTGTCTCCGGCCGCCGATTGGCGGAAGGCCGCAAGCGAAGACGCTCGGAACACCAATCACAGGGCGCCGCTGGCGAGGAAGACGGCGAGGATTGGACCGAGCCCGGATCTGTCAACCCGGAGAAAGCGGCGAGGCTGTTAAACATAAGGACGATCAGCAGTCCACCCTCGTCGACGTCTCATCCGGAAAATGCCATGAGAGCTACACCGGAACGGCTCGGATCCATAGATGCCGACTTACCGCCTTATATCGGCCGGGCTTCGGAAAAATAGAAAATACCGAAGGCCCGGGCCGACATGTCATCGAGTCGTCCCTGCGCCCAGAAACAACGTGATTGGCCCGAGCGTCGCCGAAGACGAGAGTGGGGGGAAAACTCGCTTCCGCGTTCCGAACCATCTCGAACTGGGCCACTGGGTCGAAGGACTGTTTACGGTACACACGTGCGAATCTTAGACCGCGATTACAAAAGTATTTTGCGACTGCCGCCACTGCAGCGATATTGGTAAGTGCCGGTCAGGCTTTATTTCGATATATTTTGTGACCAGTTCGTGTTGGTTCGGGGACGTTATTTGAGTTCGCGAAAAGTTCGTACCGCGGTGTACCGCGTGTTTCCCCGCGTTTACCGCTGACCAGGAGTCGCTCTCCTGAGAGGCTCGCGGGGCCGCGGATCGTGTGCCGCCGAATCCTCGTGCACGAGCTATTCGGGGCCCACGATATTCGCCCGGTGATTCTTCGGTGTACCCTCGGATCGTTCCACGGGAGGATAACGCGCCGTATTCGTTTCGTGTCGTTCACCGTTCGCACGTTTCGCCCAGTCTCGAATTAGGAACGCGTACGTCACCGGAGCTCGGTCGAATCCGTGCCCTCGTGGCTTGTAAATTCACGCGAAGTCCTGTGACGACCGAGCTCGACGCGATAGAAGTTATTCCGCGCGATCGGCCGAACAGCCGCCGTCACTTTCGTGTTCGCGCCGGCAAAGCTATTGACTACCGCCGGCAACGGCCGGCGGATTGTATGACCATCTCGTTTTAATAAACGACTATATTTTGCCCGAGATCTACCGAGTAGCTTCATTTACCGTGAGAAACGTTCTCGTCGCGGGGAATGCCCCGTTCCTTTCCTCACGTGGTTCCCTGGACCTGTTCGCGGCCGTCACCGGCCTAAACGATGTTCGCAGATTCGACGTCGTTTTGAGAACCGAACGAATCGTTCGAGAGTTTCGCGTGGTACGGTATAGTACCTGGCGCCCGTTCACTTCGTGTCCCAATTGGTCGTTCCGTTCGAACCTGCGAAGATCTTTTGTCTCGAGAGGACCACGTGTCGCGCGACCGAGCGTGGCCCGGTCGCAAGGCCATAATTTCTCGAAGGCGGTTATCTCTCGGTTCGCCGGGAAATAAACGCCGTGATAAATTGGCGCCCGAACATTGCGGAAATCTCGCCGTAAAAAGCGATTTGAGATAGGCTTTTTAAAAAAGAGACGCGTGAGGAAGTTCGAGGCTCTCACGGGAAAATTCGAATTTCGAAGGCGAAACGTGTGAATTTGAATCGGGCGAGCGAAACGGTCGCGTAGTAGAGAAGCACGACCCGTCCTTGAGCGGTACTTTCTTTGTCTCGCTCGAACCAACGAACCAGCACCTCGTAAACACAGCAACAGGCTGTTGAAAAGATATTACGGTGTCACGTCGTATTTACAACAGCCTGTTCTCTGTTCAAGGTCTTCTACGAGGGTCTTTGTTCATTATATTTTCGAATTTCGTGTGCCATTCCGCCGTTACAATATACCGGGTGTACATAAAATTTATTTTCAGGATTCATGATCAGAAAAGGAAACGTGATCGCGCGTATTCTCGGCGTAATAGCACACAGCGTGCTAACAATAATAGTAATAATTTCGGTAATTCTATTTGGCTTCATCTGGATAACATTGTTTATCCCATCATTAATTCATTATTTAATAAACATTAACGGACCTTCGGGTAATCTGATACTAGTATTAATAGTGTAACTTGACTTTGATAAATTAACTAGATTACAGATAAAATAATTAAAATTCAAATAAGATTAAACAAAGTTAAAAACGAATATAAAATTCAACCTGATCAAGTAATAGCAATCACGCTTCCTTCGCAGTCTGATTATTATTTTTTTCTGTTACATTGCAATATTGTCTGATTATACGCTGCATATTTATTGTGTTTATATAATTGTGTTTGGACCTCGTTATTGGCGGAGGGGTAACGCTTGACTTCGAGGGAGAGGGACACACCACCGAGTGTGACCCGCCCGAGAATCGAGAGTTTCGCCCCGTAATCCCCAATACGAGGGACAATTTATAAATTGTTTATTGTGGGTAATACCGCTACGGGATTAGGATTGCCCCTAGAGGTGGTCCACCCGTAGAGGGCCACAATACCATAATACATTTTTTTTATATATTATTCCCCTCTGGTATACCATTCCACTGTCCTCAATAATCACCAACTCCTAATATTTAAACATTGAACTTATTGTCATAATTTATGCAAATTGTTTCTTTTTTTCTCGGAATGGCACACGGTTGTTAAATTGCAATTATTGGGAATTGATAATAAAGAGAAAACTCTCGGTCGCGGGGAAGGTACCGCATATAGCGTAATCCACCCGCGGCTGCGATATTCTCGCATAATTTCACCTCGTTGTTATATTTTGAGTATGTTCATGCTGTTTCCCAAAAATTAATCCCACATGCAAACTGTTTTTTATATGAATTTTTTTTGTGTTATACATGTGGTGGAGGAAGTTGGTTTGTTGTCCGGTATATCGTCCGTAGTCTAGACGAATATAATCCCCTTGGCGGTTGAACTCAAAGTAGTTCAACAAACCCCTTGGCGGTTGAATTATAAAAAAATTCAACAATTAAATTTGCGGGACCCTTTTATAAAATTTAGTGAACAATTTGCGAAAGCTACCGGTAGCGTCTTGGTGAGCACGCAGTAATACTGTCGACGGGCAGGTGCGTGTGAAATTAGTGAAAAGGGTCCACTTTAGGGTTTTGATTGGGTTGTTGTTTTCCCCTTTTGGAGCGATAGAGAGAACGAGAAAGGGCTGGGGGAAAGGCAGTAAGTAGAGGTAAAGTCGGAATTCGTGTCGGTAAAAGAAAAATTCACGTCGTAATAATTACGAGAAAAATTAGCGATACGAAAAAGAAAACGCACCCTCTCTGTCTAAAACGTGATATATCGGGAATAATTCCATTTCGGGTCATACGGCCGCGGTTACGGAAACTCTGTTTCGAGTTTGGTATCGAGATTCCCGAATCAAAATGAGAAGTAGGTTGAATTTACCGAAACTGGAACACGTGAACGACGGCGGAGAATCGGACTACGGAGACGCGTTGGATCATATAGCGGCCCTGCGCATTAACCCGCAAGAGGAAAATGAAGGCGGCGGCAGATCACCGCCCCGCGAATTTAGTATAAGGGTGCCGCAGGATCAAAAGTGGAGACCGTGGTCTCCCGAACGACACCGTAGTCCGGTATCAAATATGCCGAGAACGAATACCGAACCCCATAGCGACCCCAACGCGGAAGTGCCAAGCGGAGCAAGACCCCGAGAACTAAATTATAGAGGAACGCCCATCGCCGAAATAATTAGGCGATGGAGATTAAAGTTCTCCGGTAGTCAGGGAGAGGACCCAGAAGAATTTCTGGAAGACCTCGAATATCACAAACAATATCATGGCATCGAAGATATGGAATTAATCGACTGCGTAGCAGTTTGTCTCGGGGACACAGCAAAGCGTTGGCACAAACGCAAGGGAAGTCGTTGCAGGAATTGGGGAGAGTTCGCGGCCGCGTTCCGAGAATTTTTCGGAGATCCCGAGTATCAATTTAACCTGGAGCGTAACATTAGAGAACGGTTCCAGGATGAAGCAGAGCCCGTCCGCGAATACATAATGGCCATGACAACAATGTTCGATAAATTACAGCCGCGGTGGTCACAGGAGAGAATGGCAAGAATCTTGTATGAAGGCGCGAAATTATCATTACGACAAATGATACCGATAGGGTCCGTGATCACGGTCGATGACGCGTCGGATAGGTTAGTGGAGGCGGACCGCATAGAAGAACGTAGGAAACGGGGGAATCCCAAACCATCGGAAATGGTACACCCCAGCTTGGCATTTGATCCTAGTAGATATTCACGCGTAAAGGCACCCGTAAGAGGGAGATCGGTCACTTTTGGGTACGCGAACGCGGTATCCTCCGCCAGCGGTGGAGAAAGCGACGAGTCGGGCGATCGACTTCCCCGATCCTTCCGTAGGGAATCTCGATCCGGATCGGCACTTCGCACACCTCGGGGGCCGGAGGCGGGTAAACAACCGTCGCCGACACCGGGGAGACGCGACAGAGACCGATCCGGGAACAGATCACGTAGTACATCCCGCGACCCCTCAAATCGTACAACAAAAGAGACTGCAGCCGTGGCAGTGCAACAATGGCCGCGACGCGATACACCGCGTGCTACCGAGAAGTACCAGCACCAATGTTGGAATTGTCGTAAGACTGTCCACCTGTCCCGAGACTGCCGAGAAGAACCGAGGTTGCACTGCTACAGGTGCGGAGCGGAGGGGGTTACACTAAATCGCTGCCGAAGGTGCCACAAACGGTCGGGAAACGAGGGGGGAAGTCGATCAAGGGGTCGGGAGAGACTTCACCCGAACTAATATCGGCCCGCGTAATGGTAAATGGGGATGTATACCGACCGCCTCTACTGACCGTCGACGCGTACATCGGCAATTTCGCGACCCGCGCTTTAATAGACTCGGGCTCATCGTTGACCTTTGTGAGCCGAGAAACCCTCGAGAACGTCGAGGATAGAATTATCGAAATTAGAACGACAGATAAACCTTGCTATTTCCTCCTCGCCACTGGTACAGTAGATCGAGCAACCGAAGAGGCACGTTTTTCGTTAAGAATAGGCAGAGAGAAACGCGATATATTTGCGCGAGTCCTAGACAATCTGGTGACACCCCTGCTATTAGGAACCGATTCAATCGCGAAGTTCGGCATAGTAGCCGAATACCACAATTCAGTGTGGTATTTTGCGAAACGGCCAAATGAGAAATTCCCTTTCGAGAAGACTAACCCCGACACCGTATGTTGTGGTCTGCAAACGATTGAGGAAGCCGAAAAACGGCAATTAAAAGAGTTTCTCGAGACCACGTTACCGGAATTTAACGATATGACCGGAATGACGAACTTGACTAGCCACAGAATCGATGTGGGCGACCATCCTCCGATTAAACAGCGATACTATGCCGTCTCCCCGAAAGTACAGGAGGCCATATATAAGGAAGTAGATAAACTACTGGCCGACGGCATAATAGAGCCATCGCAAAGTGGTTGGTCAAGTCCGATCGTGATGGTTAAGAAACCCAACGGTAAATACCGTTTTTGTCTCGATTTCCGAAAAGTTAACGAGGTCTCGAAGAAAGATGCGTATCCGTTACCGCTCATGACGCAAATCCTAGACAAGTTACGGGCCGCGAAATATATCTCGACCATCGACCTCAGTCAAGCGTATTTCCAAATTCCGTTAGAGGAAGGAAGCCGCGAAATAACAGCTTTTACGGTACCGGGAAAAGGTCTTTTCCATTTCCGCCGCATGCCGTATGGTCTGACAGGAGCACCCGCAACCTTTCAGCGATTATTAGACCGGTTAATAGGCCCAGAAATGGAGCCTCACGCGTTTTCGTATTTGGACGATATAATTATCGTCACTAGAACATTCAAAGAGCATCTCGAATGGCTCAAGCGCGTATTAGATAGGATCAAAGAAGCCGGTCTAATGATAAATCCTGATAAGTGCGAGTTCTGCTGTCAAGAAGTTCGGTATTTGGGTTTCGTGGTGAGCCGAGAGGGATTAAAGGTGGACGCGGAGAAAATCCAACCCGTTTTATCGTATCCTCCGCCGAAAACGGTGAAGCAGGTGCGGCGTTTTCTCGGGATGGCCTCCTGGTACAGGAGATTCATTCCGGGATTCGCCACACTTGCCGAACCACTGAACCGCCTATTACGTAAAGATCGCGAATGGGAGTGGAAGGACGCCCAACAAAGCGCCTTCGAATCCTTACGGGACGCGATCGCTTCGGCACCTACCCTCTCGTGCCCAAATTTCGAAACCCCATTTACCCTGCAGACGGATGCGAGCACGGTAGGTTTAGGCGCGGTATTAACGCAAGAGGTCGATGAGGTCGAACGCGTAATAGCATTCGCGAGTAGATCGCTCACATTACCGGAGCGAAAATATTCCGCTACAGAACTCGAATGTCTCGCGATTGTCTGGGCGGTACAAAAATTTCGACCATACTTAGAAGGGTACGCATTTACGGTAATTACGGACCACAACAGTTTACGGTGGCTTAGAACTTTGAAAAACCCCACGGGTCGGTTAGCGCGTTGGGCCCTGCAACTACAGGAATATGATTTCCAAGTAGTGTATCGGCAGGGAGCCCTTAATAAAGTGCCAGATGCACTTTCGCGTATTTACGAGGGGGAGGGGGATACCGAAAGGGAAACTCATATCGCGGCCGCGGTTCGCCCAAAGTGGTACGAGGGAAAATTTGCGGAAGTCGAGAAAAATCCCGAGAAATTTCCGGACTGGGCAATTCGAGGCGGGGAGCTGTTTTGTCGAAGAACAGATCCGTTGATCGCGGAAACGCTGGGTTCCGACGGGAACGAGTGGAAACTCGTAATCCCAGAGGAACGGAGAACCGAGATCCTGCAGGAGGCGCACGACAACCCGCAGGCAGGGCATTTAGGGGTCGAAAAGACCTATCATCGTATCGCCACCCGCTACTACTGGCCAGGCATGTATAGAACGGCAGTAGAATACGTAAGACGCTGTAATACCTGTCAGCTCACGAAGGTGGAACAAACACTCCCACCGGGGTTGATGGGTCGGCGCAGGGTCGACATGCCCTGGACAGTAGTAGCTGCCGACATTATGGGCCCGTTCCCTCCGAGCAGGTCCGGCAATTCGTACCTTCTCGTTATACAGGATCTGTTCACAAAATGGATAGAGTGCACCCCGCTTCGACGTGCAACCGGTCCGAAAATAGCGGACGCCCTGGAAGGGTTAATTTTTTCGCGATGGGGAACCCCGGATGTCTTGTTGACGGACAACGGTACCGAGTTCGCGAACAAGACTCTGAGGGAACTTGCCGACGAATACGGCATTCGATTAAGTACCACCCCCCCGTACCACCCGCAAGCGAACCCAGTAGAGCGAGTGAATCGGATCCTGAAGACGATGATCGTCGCTTATATAGAAAGGGACCACCGAGATTGGGACTTGAATTTACCACAGTTTCGTTTTGCGTATAATACCGCGCACCATTCCGTTCTACAAGCCTCCCCAGCGTTTCTCAATTTCGGGCGAGAGCCGCGACCGGCAAAATGTGCGAGGGCTAACGTCGAGCCTCCGATCGACCTCGAGGTGACATCCAATGACACCTGGAAGAAGCGGGTGTCGCAATTACCGACGCTACGGCATTGGATGTTAGAAAACCTCGAGGACGCATATCGGAAACAATCGCACCATTATAATTTGCGACGGAGAAACCGAGAATTTAACGTAGGGGACAGGGTTATGAAGCGACAGAGAGTGCTCTCGTCAGCCGCTAACCATTTCGCGGCGAAATTATCGCCGAAATTTACTGGTCCGGTAACAATAACGAAAAAACTGTCACCGGGAGTCTATAACTTAGCCACCGAGGAGGGAAAGAACCTCGGCAAAGCGCATATATCGGACCTCAAACCATACTTCCCCACTTATACGCCGACCGACAAAAGTTAACACCAAAGCCTCTTTCACCAACAGATTAACGAAGAAAAAAAAATGGCCGCGAGACAGACGACGGTAGAATCCATCGTGGAGAGGCTGCAAAAGCTCCTTCCAAGACCGAAGGGAATCCGCGCGGCAACGGCGTCGATAACTTGCCGGCCGCACGGACCCCCGGAATTGACACAGGAACAGGCGGGAAAAATACTGGAGGGAGAACTGCCGTGGGAGGAAATCCTGAGCGCACCCCCCACACAGACAACAGTTATAGAAACGGCTACCACCCAGCTACAGCCGATAAAAGAAGAAGAAGAGGAGGAGCAGGTAAAGCCGCAAGAAAAACCAGCAGTCGCCACCCAAGGGCCGGAGAAAGACACCCCGGCTGCAGGGGCGGAAGAACTACCGCCTCAACGGCTAGCGATTAAGGTGCGACCGTTAAGGATTCAAGACCACATCAAACAGGATGGGATGTGGAACAACATGGGCCGGGGAAAGTTGCAGGGCCATCAAAAGGTGGTTGGGATAGTAAAGCCGGGCCCAGAACCAGGGCTGACATTACCACCAAAACAAGTACCGACCCCGGGCAAAGAGGAAATACCGGTGAGGGATATCGAGCCAAGGTCCCAAATGACCGCCGTATCTGTCGGGGAACGGATGGAAAGGGTGAGAGACGAGCACCGCCGGACAACGGCAGAGGAGGTGGACAGCAGATTACGACGAGCCATAGCGTCCGACATAGTCCACCAACCGGTGCAGAAAGCGGGCCTGAATATTCAGGCACACACCATGCACGGCACAACGGTGTCCGTGCAACTACCAACGAGGAACGCGGGATATTCAGCGCCGGCCCAGAGACGGAGGGAAGGAAATACCGCACGCCCGCAACAAAGAGGAACCGCCAAGAGGCGCGGGAAAGCGGGCCGAAGAGGAGCCGAAGTGGAAGAGGGATGCTGGCGGTGTCGCGTGGTGGGGCACTGCCACTCCGAGTGCCTTGCACCCCAGAAGTGGCCGTATTGTTATAGGTGCGGGCGGCCCTTCTATACAGTGGATACATGCCCCGAGTGCAGTGGCACGCGGTACGGGCTGTATTAGGGGGCCGACCTGCCGGGGGAGTATCGGCCGGACACCGCCAGCAGCCTCAATGGTGGCGAGGCCGATAGTCAACATCATGTTATTTTTTTTATTTATGGACCTTCAGTGATAACCAAAGAAGAAAAAGACTGATTATTTTGTTTACCGGTCCCTCCCCCCTTCGATAGCAATATCGTTTATTTTAGTAACAAGACTGAAGTTTCGGAGGGTGGGAGGGACACCAGTATTAAAGCGCTCGAGGGGCGCGAATAAATGATTGTCGCCCTCAATGGTAGTTGCGTTATTTTAACCCTGATCCCTGCGTTCCTTAGGGTTCAGCGGAACCCAACTTCAGCGAATCCGGTTTCTCCCTTAGGTACCGGTCGTGTCATCAGGCTCCGCTCACATCAGGGAAAATAACAACGTAAAGGATATATTCGTCTGGATTGGTGATGGGTAGAAGCGTGTATGTCTCTACTGTGTCCGCCCCTATGTAATGGAGGATCCGAGGAAGAGCGTTCGTCCCCGAACTCGCGGACATGGAAGCCTGGCTGGTAACTGCCACCGGTGCCCCGGTCTCTTTCGGGGGGGGAGGAGTTGTGACGTGGCAGATTTAGCCTACGTCACTCCGAACCTTAGACGAAAGACCGGGTCACCGAAAAAGCGGTACAATAACGAAACGGCTATAACGAGCGCTCTCCCTGGGACATCCGAACGCCCGAAGAATAGAATTATCGCCTTTGAATGTCGCGCCGCCGGGCGCGACAAGAGTTTTCAGGAACCACCGAAATCGGCGAGGAGCCCCATACCTGTCTCCGGCCGCCGATTGGCGGAAGGCCGCAAGCGAAGACGCTCGGAACACCAATCACAGGGCGCCGCTGGCGAGGAAGACGGCGAGGATTGGACCGAGCCCGGATCTGTCAACCCGGAGAAAGCGGCGAGGCTGTTAAACATAAGGACGATCAGCAGTCCACCCTCGTCGACGTCTCATCCGGAAAATGCCATGAGAGCTACACCGGAACGGCTCGGATCCATAGATGCCGACTTACCGCCTTATATCGGCCGGGCTTCGGAAAAATAGAAAATACCGAAGGCCCGGGCCGACATGTCATCGAGTCGTCCCTGCGCCCAGAAACAACGTGATTGGCCCGAGCGTCGCCGAAGACGAGAGTGGGGGGAAAACTCGCTTCCGCGTTCCGAACCATCTCGAACTGGGCCACTGGGTCGAAGGACTGTTTACGGTACACACGTGCGAATCTTAGACCGCGATTACAAAAGTATTTTGCGACTGCCGCCACTGCAGCGATATTGGTAAGTGCCGGTCAGGCTTTATTTCGATATATTTTGTGACCAGTTCGTGTTGGTTCGGGGACGTTATTTGAGTTCGCGAAAAGTTCGTACCGCGGTGTACCGCGTGTTTCCCCGCGTTTACCGCTGACCAGGAGTCGCTCTCCTGAGAGGCTCGCGGGGCCGCGGATCGTGTGCCGCCGAATCCTCGTGCACGAGAGTAGGATATATAGGGGGGTTCTAATTCACTTCCCAATTCAGGCGGTTCTGAGGAACTTTCCAATTCACGGGAGAGCGGTACCGCATTGCACAAGCATTACGTCATCTAGGCCAAGGACAAAGCTGTTAGGCACCGCCCCCTTCTTTCTGACGTCATCTAGGCCAAGGACAAAGCTGTTAGGCACCGCCCCCTTCTTTCTGACGTCATCTAGGCCAAGGACAAAGCTGTTAGGCACCGCCCCCTTCTTTCTTACGTCATCTAGGCCAAGGACAGAGCTGCTGAGTCATCACTTAATGGTATTGCACAAGCATTACGTCATCTAGGCCAAGGACAAAGCTGTTAGGCACCGCCCCCTTCTTTCTGACGTCATCTAGGCCAAGGACAGAGCTGCTGAGTCATCACTTAAGGGGTGGTACCGCAGAGCGGTATTGCGCAAGCATATATTACATCATATTTTATTGCATCATATTTTTTCGCGGGGAGGGGGGGACAATCCCTATGAAAGATGATACTCCTTTGGTATTGCACAAGCATTACGTCATCTAGGCCAAGGACAAAGCTGTTAGGCACCGCCCCCTTCTTTCTGACGTCATCTAGGCCAAGGACAGAGCTGCTGAGTCATCACTTAATGGTATTGCACAAGCATTACGTCATCTAGGCCAAGGACAGAGCTTTTAGGCACCGCCCCCTCCTTTCTTACGTCATCTAGGCCAAGGACAGAGCTGTTAGGCACCGCCCCCTTCTTTCTGACGTCATCTAGGCCAAGGACAGAGCTCCTGAGTCATACCCCCCCCCCCTTCTTTCTTACGTCATCTAGGCCAAGGACAAAGCTGTTAGGCACCGCCCCCTTCTTTCTTACGTCATCTAGACATCACCCTTATCTCTAAGGGTAGCAATGAATAAATAGGACACGATGGAATGTGAATTGTAGTCTTTGCAAACGTTTCATCGTTGCAAACGTTTGCCGTGACAAAAAAAAGTTATTTAATATTCATAGTTAAAAACGGTGCCACCGTTACATTGCAAAGTGCAATTATATTTTGAGAACTGGAAATTAACAAATTAAAGTTGAAAGGAATATTTTTGTCGACAACTGTGCGGTAGCAAGATGATTGAAACGTGGAAAAAAATGTTGAGGTGTTTGACAAGCATGTCAATGCTGCTGAAAACTATGGATGAGTATCACGAATGGCATCGCTCGTACATCGAGTCTCTGCAATGCTGCATCAATTATCTATCCAGTGCAAAGGATGAATTGTCGGGGAGCATGAAATCTAGTTTAACATCAACTATGTGTCGTATGAAAACTTTGAACGTTTCATTGCACAAACGTATTTCCTCGCCACACACCGGTAGAGGTTTATATGATCGCGGCGGTGCGAGAGCCTCGACGCTCCGTTGGGAAAATGTCGAGTCGGCGTTTAAAAGTCGCATATCGACTGGCATCGTTATCAACGTGGAACATATCGATCCTAAACAATTTTTACAACATGCAAAACGAATGGTTACAGGACGCGTTACAGAATTTTTAAACATGCATTCATCGCTGAAAGCTAGCGTGACGTTGGAGGCAGAATTCATGCAACACACCAACGAGGTTTCCGTGAAAAGTTTCGGCACGCGAAACGTTGCATTGTTTCGGACAAGCAATCTACGACAGTGGTATCAGAGAGACATTGTGCCAACGCTTTTGACATCGTTGGAAGAGTTTCAAGAGCGAGACAGCGGGTGGGCACTGTCGAAGATACTGCATTTGATTGTGAACTTTAGCAAATACCAGCCATTGCAAGCCGGCTGCATCACTGAAACCTACTTGCCTCGAACGATACAGTTGAAAAGAGCGGTCGTGGACGTGAATAGCAAGGATGAGGCATGCTTTTTTTGGGCGGTCGTGGTGGGTCTCTATCCGGCCAAGACAAATCCATCGCGTTTATCATCATATCCACACTACAAAACAGTGCTTCAAACCGAAGGTTTTCAATCACCCATGCTATTCAAAGACATTCGAAAATTTGAACGAAAAAACGATGTTTCCATAAACGTGTTCGAATGGGTGCGCAAGAAATGTGTAACACTTCATTTGACTGAGAAGAAACGGAGAAGACATATCAATTTGCTGTTTATCCAGAATGCTGCAAAGACGCACGGCCATTTCGCATGTATACGAAATTTGCCAAGATTGGTTTCATCACAGCTTAGCAAGCATAAGTGCACGAAGCATATTTGTGATCGGTAAGTTGCACGTTTTTTTGTTTTTTAAATTCTTTGAAGCAAGAAAAGTTTTCTTCCCACAGGTGCCTGCAATATTTCCCTACGCCGGAGAGATTAAACATTCATACAATCGACTGTGAACGAATGAATGATTGTGCTCTGACGCTTCCAACGAGCGAAGATAAGTGGTTGCACTTTAAAAACTTTCTAAACAAAGAACAGGCACCGTTCATTATCTATGCTGACTTGGAGTGTCTGCTGCTGCCTGAGGAACAGGAGGGAGAAGACCGTGCAGCACGCGTACAATATCAACAACACCACGCGTTTAGTATAGGATACTATATTCATTGTCGCTACGATGAATCGCTGTGCGAGTATCAGGTTTATCGTGATAAAGCGGGATGCACTGCATGGTTTGCAAACAGGTTGTACGAGCTGAGTCAGAAATTACAGCCGCTATTTGATAAAACGGTGCCAATGAATTCACTAACTGAAGCAGAAAAATTAAATTTTCGTACAGCCACACATTGTCATGTCTGCGAGAAAACGTTTGAGGAAAACGATATACGAGTGCGTGATCATTGTCATTTCACGGGCGCATATCGTGGTCCAGCTCATAACGAATGCAATTTAAGCTATCAATCTTCGTACGTGATACCAGTGGTTTTCCATAATTTATCAGGCTACGATGCACATTTCATCATAAAAGAATTAGCAAATTCGTTTGAGGGACGGATAGACGTATTACCATTGACGAAAGAGAAGTATATCTCATTCACGAAAAACGTTTCCATCGGGAGACAGCCGGGTGAAGAACGAAAGTATGTAAAGTTCTTAAAATTTCGCTTCATCGACTCATTCAAGTTCTTGAACTCAAGTCTGGACAAGCTGTCATCGTATTTAAACAAAAATAAATTCCGCATCGTACGAGGTGAATTTACACATCTTTCTAACGATGATTTCAACCTGTTGACTAGAAAAGGCGTGTTTCCATACGACTATCTGGCATCATACGATAAATTAAATGATACATGTTTACCGCCGCGCGAAGCATTTTACAATCGGTTAAATGGTAGCGAGATATCCGACGTCGATTACCTTCATGCAAATACTGTTTGGTCGCGTTTCACCATACAAACGCTAGGAGAGTACAGTGATTTATATCTAAAATTGGATGTATTGTTGTTGGCAGATGTTTTCGAAAATTTTCGCGATGACTGTCTCGAGAATTATAAGCTTGATCCAGCACATTATTTCACGCTCCCCGGTTTCGCGTGGGATGTGATGTTGAAAATGACGAAGATTGAATTGGAGTTGTTCACCGACGTCGATATGCTTTTGTTCGTGGAGCGAGGAATACGTGGTGGATTGAGCCAATGTTCTCACAGATATGCATATGCAAACAACAAATATTTGTCTACGCACGATTCGAGTAAACCATCCACCTACTTAATGTATTTTGACGTGAATAATTTGTATGGTTGGGCCATGTCGCAACCTCTACCGCACAGAGACTTTCGATGGGTGGAGGATATTGATAATTTCAACGTTGAATCCATTCCAATCGATAGCCCTGTAGGATACATTTTGGAGGTTGATTTAGAGTATCCACGCGAAATTCACGATGCTCACGCAGATCTTCCATTTTGTCCAAGTCACGATGCAGCAACCAGCTCGAGTCAAAGAAAGTTGCTGGCAACACTTCGCAATAAGGAGCGATATGTTATACATTATCGATACCTCCAGCAAAGTTTAAAACATAATCTGAAATTGAAGAAAATTCATCGAATTCTAGAGTTTCAACAGTCACGATGGTTGCATGAATATATCGACTTGAATACAAAATTACGCACCAACGCAACCAACGATTTTTCAAAGAATTTGTTCAAATTAATGAACAATGCTGTGTTTGGAAAAACGATGGAGAACGTTCGAAATCATGCGATCGTGAAATTACTTTCTCGATGGAATGGTAGACACGGAGTTGAACGATTGATAGCTAGACCAAATTTTCACAGTTATACAGTGTTTTCTAAAGACTTCGTCGCAATTCAGATGAAAAAGCTGCTCGTTAAATTTTACAAGCCCATCTACGTAGGCATGTCCATATTGGATATATCAAAATTTCATTTATACACTTTTCATTACGAGTACATGTATCCAAAATTCCAGCAAAATTGTAAGATTTTATACACGGACACGGATAGTCTGATATATGAAATCACTTGCGATGACGCGTATGAGACATTGGTGAAACGGGATATCCATCGATATGACACCAGTAATTATACAGTGAACAACGTTTACGGTGTTCCGATTGCAAACAAGAAACAGCTCGGATTGATGAAGGATGAAAATGGCGGTAAAATCATGACAGAGTTCGTAGGACTTCGTTCGAAAATGTATGCGCTTCGCGTGCATGATGATTGTGAAACCAAAAAGATCAAAGGCATTAGGACAAACGTTACCGCTCGAGATATAAGTTTCGAAGACTATGTCGAATGTCTTAATAATCATACCGAAAAGAGTGTTAGCAGTAATTGTATAGCGTCTGTACGACATCAGGTGTATTCGATGTCGGAAATAAAATTAGCATTGAGCCCGTACGACGATAAGCGATATATTTGTAATAATTTGATCAATACTCTTCCTTGGGGGCATTACAGTATCGATTGAGAAATTTTATCTATAAAAAGAAAAAAAGTATGGAGACGCATCCTATGAAAACATTATATTCTATGCGCTTCAGATTGGGAAGTAGGAGGATTGTTTTGTAAATAAAAAAAATACATCTTAATTCAAAATGCTTTTTATTATAAAAAAAATTTTATTACATTAAGTAGGATTGAGTAGTAGATTGAGAAGTATGAGGGATTGTTTTTAAATAACTCATAATTAAAAAAAAAAATGATTTTTATTATAAAAAATTTTTTACATTTTTGAAATTTTTAAAACATTACTTCAAAATATTGACTGGGTTGAGGGATTCCTTTTTTTATGATACAAATTATTGCTCATTGATGTCCTGAAAAGAAAAAAAGTTTTTTAATATTAATCATTTTTTTTTAATTAATAAATATAAAAATTATTTTTAAGTGTTAATTATTAATAAATATAAAAATTGGTAACTTACGCACCATATCTAATGGAATATCAATTGTGGCAAACGCGTCCCATTCATCAGCACTATGCCTCACGGCATACTGCCATCCCCTGATGAACGCTGTTCGCTCCTCCTCCGTGTTGAAAATCTGTAATAATATTTATTAATTAAAATATCTTTAATAAAATATTATTTATTTCTTTATACTTACCATCAACTCCAAATACCCACTGAGCGAAACTTCAGCCTCAATAATTAGGTATAACATCTTGAAATGTGCTTGGACATTGCCAACACCCATTGTTTTATACAAGTACCCCCTCCGGAAAAGATGCAATGAAATCTCGTGAGATTAGAAAAGACGTTTCGTTGCAGTAGATAATGAAATCTGAACTCGCGAAATTCAATCAGTGCTAATCGAGAGAACTGATGTGACCAGATGTTTTGGCCTGGTAACTCCAAACCGTTAAAGAACGCCACTACTACAGCTTGCTAGATTAGAAAAGTCTCATAGAGGAAAGACAAAATTCCTCAGACTTTACAAGTCAACATCAACCGCGAAAGGATGCTGTTACAGATTATAAAACGCTCCTCTTACAATGATATGGATAAGAACCGTAAAACATCTGGGGCACAATTCCACATGCGGCAAAAAGATAAGGGGGAAACTCTATACCACTCTGAAAAAAAAAAGTGAAGTAGAAATTCTCTCGGTGATGTAGGATTGTGTTCAGATGTTTCCCCAGCTTGACAACTCAGCATCAGCAGCGAAATAATGCTGTTACAGATTATGAAACGCACCTCTTGCAATGATATGAATAAGAATCATGAAGCACGTTCGAGGGTACAATCCTACATGCGGTAAAAAGATAAGGGGAAACTCTATACCACTCTGAAAAAGTGGAGTAGAAACTCTCTCGAGGGGTGGTACAGCGCTATTGCAAGGATGAGGATTGTTTTTAAATAAAAAATCATTCACATAATTTTTTATTTGATAAAGTATATATTTTTTGTACAAGCGTTTTTTAAGTAATTTTTTGAACAATGTTCGTTAGTGGATTGTATTCCATGATACGGTCATGTATTATTAAGCAGTAGGCTGTTGTCGATGGGGGGACGTCGGTTCGACATTCAAATTCAATTCGCACGTCAACCGTAGCATTTTTTAACACTTCGTTTTGTCGAGAACAATCGAGAACGACGAGTGGACCGTATTGCAAGAAATCCGTGACATCGAGTAGCGCTTCACCGTTTCCATAGTATGATTCTTGGAATTTTGCATACATGTCATAGAGCAACGCGTATTTACCTTTCTCGAAATCGATATTTAGATCATCGTATGGATAGGTTTCCGAGTTCAAGTAAAGTCGAATATTTGTCAATGCACAATGATCGAATCGTGTAGCCGTTTTCATTAAGTTGTTCTTTCGATTGGTTTGCAAAGCGAATATCACGTATCGCGGTTTTTCCATTTGTAGAGCCGTTTTTATCGCCCATGTATGCTTCGTAGTTGTGTGTAGTAGAGGATATTCGTACAGATCCCACGATCGAAAGGTCATGTCGATTGGTCTGTCGCTGTCTAAAATCTGTAGCATGGACAGCTTATGTACTTCATCCAATGTGACGTGAGGCATTCGCCATTGAATTTTGTATAGATTCAGAATAGGTTTCGCGTTGTTGGAAGGACTGTACAACGCATTCGCGTCGGTACGCGAGCGAATCAAAATTAATTCGTGCCGAGCATTTATCACGATGCGTTTGTAGTCTTCGCAGAAGCCTAATAAAACACTCATAGGTACGCAAAAGTTGAAATATATTGCAGCCGTGGCCGTTGCAGTCTGCTTCTGTCCATCATCACCATACAGCCAACCAGCGTTGGACAATGCGCTGCTTCTCGTTCTAGACAGACTCACATAATTCTTCAAAGTTGTCGTCGCGCCAGGATTTCTGGACCGATCAATTTCCACTCCATTCAATTCATAGCGTATTTCCTCAAACATAAACGCAACAGTATTGTTCTCGAGAGTTACCGTATCGATGTGGGATTCTCCTTCAACCGGTAATTCGAGTTTTCCTGGTAAACTAAGTTTTCCCTCAACGTATAGGAAGCTTTTACATGGGAGCGTGTATAGGTCTTGTTGTTGAATGGGTATCCTTATCTCATCGCTGTTTTCAAACGTTGTGTTAGCATACGGATTGTATGTGTGCAGCTCAATCTTCGTTATGCGATTGTCGAAGATTGGCGCTTCGGAGATGTTCAAAATGTCATCAAACATGATCTTTCACTTTTTAACAATAAAGCCCAAAGATTGTAGATACTTTGCGTTTTTCACAGTTAATTTCTTACGAATCTTCAACCTTTTTTCTGCGGTTAGTTTCTTGCTGTTGTTACCGATGCAGTTGTTCAATGTATGGAATACCGTATTATGAATTAGCATTGCTTCGTCGCGCGTGTAGTCGCACCGTGATTTCTTCACCTCGAAAATCAATCAAACGTCCGGATTGATCAACTATGCGAATGGTTAAATCGTCAATTACTCGTGCAACGATTGGAAGGTAAATGACTCGCGCAGGCGTTTCCGACAATTTATATCCTGGTGGTACCTGAGGCGCGAACTCATGTATCGTGTGAACGAGTTTACCATTGTCGTACGATCCGGTGGTTATGTTACATTCCACTCGTACGATATTCACGCTGATGATATTCACTGGTGTGTTCGATGTATGCCACACGTTTGGTGGTAAAACATGATCTATGGAAAATCCTAGGATGGATCCCACGTTGCCAGGCTTTGCA